>NC_141694.1:66883583-67321083 GCF_964263255.1 Lissotriton vulgaris
CAACCGATTCACGGGACCTCCCTAAGGCTATTATTTAGTGATCCTCTGATTCAGTATATTGTTAACCTAGGTTTACGTGGCTATCTGATACCTCGCTGCTTTGCAGGCATCGCCTGGCGACCGTACTAGTAGGTAGAAACTGTCCGCTGTCAACGTGCTACACCTATACTGCCAGTATGGGTAAACCGGACAAACAACAGCCCAAACTAACCTTTGAATCTAAAAAGCCACCTAAAGGCGCAGCGTCACATTCCGACACCGAGTTGGAACCGGAATCGGCTTCAGGTGGAACGATGGAAGCTGTTCTTAAGGCAATTCAATCCAGCTTGCAAGATATTAATGGGAAGCTGGACCACCTAACCCAAAGAGTAGATTGCATGGCTGCAAGATCGGACAAACAAGGAGAACGTCTGGACAACGCAGAGACCAGCATTGCGGCTGTAGAAGATGAGGCGCACGCAACTACGAGTAAATGTACGGGGATGGAAAAAGTGCTAGAGGTAATTAAAAGTAAGGCGGAGGACTTGGAGGCACGCTCGCGCCGCAATAATATTCGCATTGCAGGCGTACCGGAGTCTACGAATACTGGCCGTTTGGAGACATATGTGGAAGAGATGCTCCAGTCAGTGTTTGGAGGGGACAGTTTCTCCATTGTCCTCATTGTGGAGCGTGCGCATAGGTCCTTGGCGCCGCGTCCACCCCCAGGAGCAGCCCCACGTCCAGATATTAAACTACAGGGACAGAGATGCAGCGCTCAGGTTGGCACTGGAAAAGCAGCAGATAACATATCAAGGCAATAAGCTGGAATTCTATCCCGATTTCACCATCGCAGTCCAACAACCTCAACGAGAATTTACTCCCGCCAAAGCAAAATTGCGTGACCTCAAGGTGGAATATGCTATGCTCTATCCTGCAAGATGGAAGGTTACATGGGAAGGGAAATCAGCCCTGTTGCAAACTCCGAAAGCTGCGCAGGAATTCATCAAGAAAATCACTTCAAAATGTAAAGATCGCCGCCGAGAGGAGCACACCCAGGAATCTGACTAGGAATTGCTCCTTAGAACACGACGTGATGGTAGTAGAGCGTATGGATCAGGAGGAGAACTCACTCTGTAACTGGGGAGCCCGCCTGAGGAGGGTGTACCTCTTAGCTCCGAGTTACATGATATTACTGGCTCCTGACAGCGGACATGTCGGCTGACCGGTGGATGAATGTGGACCATGGTAAACGAAGGTAAATTGGTAAGGTCAGAGGGAGCGATGTTGGGACACTGCACAGGGCCTTGGTATGTACACTGCTCGTCTTTTGTTGCAGTTGCCTTAAAAGAAGCATAGTGTGGCAACAAAATGTCATGGGTGCCTTGTCACAACTGGTGAAGTGGTACACTGGAACGAATGCGTGGATGCCTCTTCCCGGAGGTTGGGCTCAACACAGGTTGGGTGTTTTGCGTGTTATGGAGGTGCCCAATTTCACTTCCTCAGCCCTGGGGATCCCCACAAGGCTGTCCTATGGGGGTTCAATCTAGTGAACTTCAGATGAGGACAACTGTTTTCATGCAATACCCCAGGTAGGACACAGCATATACTTTTTGGGGATGGGCATATTGGCACAACGTCTGCAGTGGGGGCCCGCATGTCAAGGAAATCACAAGTCTTACCTGTGACTTCCGAAGTTATCTTGCAGGGACGACATGAGTCACCACCACCGAACCCATCTTACCCCCAAGCTGGCTATACACAGTTTAGGATGCTGATAGGCACAGGGAAGGAAGCCAAAAAGAATGCTAGGATGTACTGGTAAGGAACCTCCCTCCGTTTGGAAACCACTGTGTATATGGGTCAATATAAAGGAAGAAATAAGAACCCTTGTTACAACAAACACAAGCATACGACCTAGACCCTTCCTCATTCCTCCCTCGATGTTCATGCAAGGAATGTACATGTGGAGGAAGTCCTCAGCCGTAAACTTGGAAACAGGTCTCCTGCAGGGGTTGGAGAGAATTACGTAAGGTAGTCCCAGCGTGGCGTGTAAAATCAGCAAGGCGCCTTCTGGTGCGGAAACGAAAACAACCAATTGCGCTCCTGCGTGGTCTAGTTATACCCTACAAAATCAGCAACGCGCCGTCTGGCGCGGAAAGGAAAACAAAACAGAATGCGCTCCTGCGCGGCGTAGAATTACCCCCACAAAATCAGCAAAGCGCCGCCTGGCGCGGATAAGGAAAACAAAACGAAATAATAAACAGTACGGAGCGGCTTCTCTTTCGCCTCCCGGCAGGAACCGCAGCCCTCAACCCGCCGAAACAGGACACCGCCTGGAACTATGCCGCGAGCTATAAATATTTCTGACTAATTGTGAGTACTGTATGACGATCTAACTGTATCGAACTTCCCTATCCGGGCCAAGACTCATCGGGGGTGGCGGGCAGGTCAGCCTGGCCTAATGATTGGGAGGAATGTAACTTGACAGACCCTGCTGTGGTGCGGGTGGTGGGAGTCATTTTAGAGTCCATAAGGAGGCGGGAGATGAGTATTAGGGTTCCCACAACAAAGAATGTGGAACCCTGTTGAAGCCTTCAGGAAACTTCCTAAAGGATGTGACTGTGATAGATATAGATCATTATTGACTACCACGGTTTTTCGATTCATGATTGTTGTACGCCAGGCTATTATTTTTACTGTTGCTCAATGTTACACTGCATAAATATTGTTCCCTTGACCTCATCCACAACTGTGGATGGTGTTGTGTGCCCATGGCAGACCCCCCCAATGGGTATTTCCCGAGCTGATTATGGTTGTGTTGTGGTTTATTGAAGGGTATTGTCTTTGGCATGTCGGGGTGCTAAAGTGGGAGGGGGTGGGGGGGTGAAGGTACGTTCTACTGACCAGAGTGTTTAAGATGCAACGCCGCAATCCAGGATCGCTGTGAAGCACAGTGTTGGACAGATACCACTAACTGTAAACTGTATGTTGAGAGGGGCGCACTGATTTTGTTATTGTATTAGAGCATGATTTTGCACTGCTATCATGGCTCCAGATAGGCTGAGGCCAGCGGCCTTGAATTTACTCACGTGGAATGTGCAGGGACTTAATAACCCCAAAAAAATACGACACATGTTTGCATATCTTGATAGGTTACATGTGGACATTGTAATGCTCCAAGAAACTCACATTGCCCCGCGATCTAGTTGTAAACTGGGGCATAAATGGGCGGAAGTATGCTGCAGTTCAATGTACTCATCATATTCTAGGGGGGTTACTATAATGATCAAAAAGGGTACAAATTTTTCCATGGAAACATCGGTGGCGGACACGTTGGGTAGATGCGTCGTTCTTATGGGTGCACTACGAGGACAGAGGTTGGTCCTTATAAATACATATGGTCCAAACACGGAACCCCCTGAATTTTTCCATGAAATCTACCAAAAACTGCACAATGTGGCAGATAGGATAATACTATAGGGTGGGGGATTTTAATCTGGTCTTGAATGAACAACTAGATCGGTCAGGCTCCATGGTAGAACCACACAGGAATGCTATGAATAAAATGATGGATATTCTGTATGAACTAGCATTGTATGATATTTGGCGCACTAAGAACCCGACATGTACTGAAGCAACGCATACATCTTCCGTGCACAACAGTTGGGCCCGCATAGATTAAATGGCTAGGTTCCGAGACAGCACTACACTGGACCAGCACTATTAAACATCTCCCATGGACACTATCGGATCATAGTCCCATATTATTATCGGTTGATCTTCCTCATTATTTGCCTCCTCCATGTAGCTGGCGCTTTAATGCGAAAGCATTAACCGTTACAGTATACACAGACACAATCACAAACGCCATAACTGAGTTCTTCCTCCTCAATGAGCCCACCACGGACGACCCTGGTCTGCTTTGGGAGGCCTTTAAGGCCACAATACGTGGGGTATGTATGAGTACCAGTGCAGGCATATTAAAAGACATCTGGGGACGATTAACTAGATGTGAGAATCGGCTGGGATCCCTGGAATGTGCATATGAGCAGTCATAAAACCCACAACTCATGGGAGATATAAGGGCTGATATGACCAAACATCAGTCTCTTGCTGAGGATGAACTCAAGTATAGAACCAAGCGTGCGCAAGCTAGGACCTTTGGAGAGGGGGGAAGACCTGGGAAGGTACTAGCGTCGAAAATCTGTGAAGGCCGTGCTTCACAGACGGTTTTGCAGGTTAAAAGTGCTGACGGGGAGATGCAGACTACTACTGAGGGTATATTGCGGGAATTTGTGACCACGTATGGGGCCCGATATGAATCGCGCCACACTGCATCCCCAGAGGAGATAATGCAATATTTGGAAGATTTGGCCATCGCCTGGCTTTCCGATAACCAGAGAGCGTACCTCTCCCTACCAATTACAGTGGAGGAAGTCACGGAGATTATTAAATCGCTACCTAATGGGAAGGCACCTTGGTGATTCACGCAGAACACAGGGAGCTCAGAGCGAGAGACACGAAGCGGAAACGGACCCCGGTTGAATTTTTACACGCCGGTTTCTAATCACAATGCCTGTCCGGTAACTAGGACCACTCCAGACCGACTTTGATTTAAAGCGCCACAGGCCGTTCTCCTTTTGAAAGTGTGCCGAAGAGCCTACATTCATTTTAGAGACAACCGTCAACACTAATTTTGAAATAACCGACGGTAGTTCCAATTCTTGGACCCCCTCTTCAATCTGCACTGCCATACTTCCAATGAATTAGCTTCCTCCAAAAGCGACAGAATAACCGTGCCCTGATGAGAATCCTGAAAGTAATTCTCTGGATTCGAAACGCGTCGGCTAATTAGAAAAGGATAATTCATACACCAGTCACCACTGGTGACATAAGATCCTCGAATTCATCTTCGCATTCCTTTCCTAATTTTCCTTTTTCTCCACTTTTCTTTTGCTTTAATCAAATGCTAAAATGTATTTACCATTTATTGCCATGTATGTTTAAATGTTACTGTCTGTCTTTCATACATTGTTTGTTTAATTAATGATCATATTGAGTCTTGCTCACATTCAGCTTTGACACTGTGGTGTGTTTAAAAGTCTTACTTTGGTTTGATCTTATGCTATACACAGGTCTTGTCTGCTCATAATATGTTTTTTTGACAAATGAAGTATAACTGTTAAATGAAATGGTATAAATAAAAGTACCTGGTTGGAAACGACAGTTTGCGTTTTCAATGTTCCACGAATATGGTTGTAACTGAGTTGTGGAGAGGCACTCTCTTTTTTGATTGCATATACTAGGCCCAGCCTCCCCACTTGTCCATTAGGGCTAAGCTCCCCTGATACAAAACATAGGGCATGGGCTAGATGGAATGAAGTCCTAGCCAACCTGCTTCTAGACAAGAGTGGCAGTTAGCCTGCTCAATTACTGAAATGTTGACACCTAATGGAAACCTGAGAATCTTGCATTATAAATATCTGCATCAAACTTATTATACGCCGGCACGGCTGCATAAATATGAGTTACGACCAGAGGCACGCTGTAAAAGATGTGGGTATGATTAGGCAGATTTTATACATCTGGCATGGCACTGCTTGCCTATACTATATTATTGGAAGAAGGTCATACAAATGCTGAGTGAAATGGTGGGGGTGTCCATTGACTGCACGATTCATACTTGTCTCCTGGGATTGTTATGCAATCTCCGAGCTACTAAACGTAAGTTTTGCTTGATAGCATTGCTGCTTGCAAAAAGAAGAATCTCCTTATGTTGAGATAGTAAAAATGTGCCCACAACCAACCAATGGCTTTGTGATATGGCATATTGTCACAACACCCTGCTCACCTATGAAGATGAGCTGCCGTCGGGATCACGCCTTAAAGACTACTGGTCCTATTTGGTTGAATATGTATGAAATTACCCGATTGTTTGAATTAATGTGGTATATCTATCTGTAATTAATGCTCCTTTACCTATTGATATTAGGTGGTACATTGTCTGTCCGGTGTATGGAAACGATTATTGTTCCCGGATGTGGGATGCGGTAACATGATGGTCTGTATGTTTGTTCTCTGGGTATGTTATGCCTTGAAAATGCTAATAAAAAGAATAATAAAAAAATATATATATGTTAAACAGCAGGTGCAGGATTAATATTATGAGCAGGGTTATCTCTCTAATAATGCTTATTTGCAAAGATGTATTCAGGAAAGTGAATATGTTCCACAGTTTTACAGCCTGGCAGGTGCGCGAATGGAGGGATCAAAATGCCATCACATCACTTTATAAAATGGAGACAAACCATTCAAAAACCGCATCCATCGCAGGAGCGATGTTATACAGACCGCCTGGGCCTGCTGGCCCTTTTCTGAAATCCCTTGAAAATCCTATAGCAGATCAAGCATTGAGATGCTCTTAATTCATTTTTCTAGTAGAAGTAATTCTCCAAATGGATACGATTAATAATAAGAGGTAGTTGTACTAGGGAAATTGATGTTGTCACTTGATCTCTCCAAACATATATTCAATCCCACAAACCAAGAGGGTCATGTGATTGACTAGACATTCTCTATTTGTTTTGATTGTAGAGAATCCACTGTCGCAAGTTTGCTCTGATCATTTTCTGATCAAATTTTCTTTGTCAGCCCATTCAAAAGCACCCATCCACCCTTTGAAATCCCTGACCACAAGGAGAGCCTTTCATAAGATCCACCTGGAGGAATTTAAATGCATTTTGGAAGATAGTGTTCCTTCGGTTGGCCTGGGAGAACTGAGGTTCGAACACTGGATGACTGGGTTAAGGAAGCGAGGGAAAACTTAGCTTCACTTTTGGCCTCCAGATCTAAGAGTCGGTGGTATTCAAGCAGCCTTAGACTAGTGAAAATAATGTAAAGCTCTAGAAAGACAATGGAGGAAAGGCTATACCTGAAAGATTAGGAGATTTATAGATTTATACATTGCCTCTAAAAAGGTATCATGTTGACATTAAAAGTGCAAAACTTGAGTTTTCTTTGAGGGCAAAATTATGGGATCTGCTAATAAAACAAGAGATTTATATTTTAGTTAAAACGTTTCTAACACCCACAGCTGTCGCTATTTTTCACCACTTGGTGTGAACAGCTTGCATCCTATATTCAGTCAAAAAGTCTGTAAATTCGGGCTAGTCTCTCCTCCGGCTTTCTGCGGAATGTTTAGATTCTTAACTTTATACAGAGCACTAGCATTCCACCAATCAAGGTGACATTATCTAATTTTGAGCCTATCTCATTGGAAAGCTTCCTGTGGGAGTTAAGTATTTCAAAATCGAACTCTCCATCTGATCCCTGTCCATTCAATGTAGGTGCGCTAGTTGCATCTGGAATTAACTCTTTATTAAATATGATATGAAACTCCTGTTTAACGCCAGCTAGGGTTCCTAGCCCCTGGAATCAAGCAAGAATTCTGCCTTTACTAAAGAAACCTTCTGCAGATGGTGGAACGCTGTCAAATTAGAGACCAATATCTCTTCTCCCAGGATTCTCCAAGATACTGGAGAAGCATGTTAACCTTCAGTGTCAGAAAGCCATGGATATTGCTGAGAACGCCCCCAGTGTTAACTGTTTTAAAGGGAACGATATTTACAGGTCAGCGTTAAGCCCAGAAAAATGACTTAGTGCTGCCTGGTAAATATGAAGCAGGCCCCTGCGCCATTGGAGCTTCAGAAAAAGTGATTCACCTGTGGCGCAAGGGGCTTACAAATAAGCCCCTTAATGTTTACCTTACCCCTCTTGCTCAGTTATTGGTATCCCCAGGTGCCAAAGTTACATCATATGCTGATGATACCCAGCTATTGTTCTTATGTGGCAAGGGTGACAAGCTCCCTGGGAACTTGATTAAAATCTATCCAATGGCAGTTTTCCATTGGTTTGCAATACATCAGCTTAGGTGTAAGGTTGAGAAGTCAGAGATTTTCTTTTTCGGTGACACCCCACTACCACAGTTGGCAGGTCTTCTTCCTGAAAAGTCCTCTCACCCAGGCCCGCAGAGCAGTATTGTCAGGAACTTGGGGGTGAAATTTGATGGCCATCTGTCATTTAAGCCACAAATACAACCTGTTGTGTGTACATTCTTCGGGATTTTTTGATCACTGAAAACTTTTTTATACTTATTGTCTCCCTTTTCAAAGAAAACAGTAATTCAGGCTCTCATCATGTCAAGACTAGATTGTTTTAACGTGCTTCACCTGGGCCTGCTGGAATATCTTCTAGAGAGACTGCAGGTGGTGCAAAACGTGGCAGCCTGCCTCCTTCAAGCAAGCCGGGCCGAAGACGGCTGTAATGCCAGAAGCCGGTCCCCGGAAGCTTGGTTCCTTTCCAGTAAAAGAATTGGCTTGGTAGTTTGGTCTGCCCTGTTCCCATGATGCACTGGGCCAGGGACAGACTAATTTGCATGTAGCCAGGTTCTGAGCTGGGATGGTGCAGTGAGCTAAAAAACGGTGATGGATCAAGCCCTGATCTGTTGACTGGGTACGAGTGTTCTGCTTAATTCAGATACTCTGTCCATCACCACCCCCTTTTCTGAATCGTTTTGTCCACCATAAGCGTCGAAGGGTATGCTCAGATGTTAGTCCCTTGCTCACTGCACCATCAGGATTCAAGCAAGCCGGGCCGAAGACGGCTGTAATGCCAGAAACCGGTCCCCGGAAGCTTGTTTCCTTTCCAGTAAAAGAATTGGCTTGGTAGTTTGGTCTGCCGTGTTCCCATGATGCACTGGGCCAGGGACAGACTAATTTGCATGTAGCCAGGTTCTGGGATGGTGCAGTGAGCTAAAAAGCGGTGATGGATCAAGCCCTGATCTGTTGACTGGGTATGAGTGTTCTGCTTAATTCAGATACTCTGTCCATCACCACCCCCTTTTCTGAATCGTTTTGTCCACCATAAGCGTGGAAGGGTATGCTCAGATGTGAGTCCCTTGCTCACTGCACCATCAGGATTCAAGCAAGCCGGGCCGAAGACGGCTGTAATGCTAGAAACCGGTCCCCGGAAGCTTGTTTCCTTTCCAGTAAAAGAATTGGCTTGGTAGTTTGGTCTGCCCTGTTCCCATGATGCACTGGGCCAGGGACAGACTAATTTGCATGTAGCCAGGTTCTGAGCTGGGATGGTGCAGTGAGCTAAAAAACGGTGATGGATCAAGCCCTGATCTGTTGACTGGGTACGAGTGTTCTGCTTAATTCAGAAACTCTGTCCATCACCACCCCCTTTTCTGAATCGTTTTGTCCACCATAAGCGTGGAAGGGTATGCTCAGATGTGAGTCCCTTGCTCACTGCACCATCAGGATTCAAGCAAGCCGGGCCGAAGACGGCTGTAATGCCAGAAACCGGTCCCCGGAAGCTTGTTTCCTTTCCAGTAAAAGAATTGGCTTGGTAGTTTGGTCTGCCCTGTTCCCATGATGCACTGGGCCAGGGACAGACTAATTTGCATGTAGCCAGGTTCTGAGCTGGGATGGTGCAGTGAGCTAAAAAACGGTGATGGATCAAGCCCTGATCTGTTGACTGGGTACGAGTGTTCTGCTTAATTCAGATACTCTGTCCATCACCACCCCCTTTTCTGAATCGTTTTGTCCACCATAAGCGTGGAAGGGTATGCTCAGATGTGAGTCCCTTGCTCACTGCACCATCAGGATTCAAGCAAGCCGGGCCGAAGACGGCTGTAATGCCAGAAACCGGTCCCCGGAAGCTTGTTTCCTTTCCAGTAAAAGAATTGGCTTGGTAGTTTGGTCTGCCCTGTTCCCATGATGCACTGGGCCAGGGACAGACTAATTTGCATGTAGCCAGGTTCTGAGCTGGGATGGTGCAGTGAGCTAAAAAATGGTGATGGATCAAGCCCTGATCTGTTGACTGGGTACGAGTGTTCTGATTAATTCAGATACTCTGTCCATCACCACCCCCTTTTCTGAATCGTTTTGTCCACCATAAGCGTGGAAGGGTATGCTCAGATGTGAGTCCCTTGCTCACTGCACCATCAGGATTCAAGCAAGCCGGGCCGAAGACGGCTGTAATGCCAGAAACCGGTCCCCGGAAGCTTGTTTCCTTTCCAGTAAAAGAATTGGCTTGGTAGTTTGGTCTGCCGTGTTCCCATGATGCACTGGGCCAGGGACAGACTAATTTGCATGTAGCCAGGTTCTGAGCTGGGATGGTGCAGTGAGCTAAAAAACGGTGATGGATCAAGCCCTGATCTGTTGACTGGGTACGAGTGTTCTGCTTAATTCAGATACTCTGTCCATCACCACCCCCTTTTCTGAATCCTTCTGAAATGGACATTTTTGAGATCTGGATTGGCTTCTGATTAGAAAAAGAACTGGTGCTGGTGCTGACTATGAGGCTGTTAACCAATCAGGGACTGCGCACCATAGAGCCAGGTTCAGCTTCCATCCTCCCATCCAAAATCTGAGATCTGCCAATAAACTATTGCCAGTGATTCCCAGATTAAGGAAGGACAGGAGGTTGATCATTGGCTTTTCTGAGTGCCACTGCTTTGAACATTTGCAAACAAAACAGGTGATGGACCGAATGTGGATCAATGTCACACATTCACCCCAGTCCAAAGATCTGGGCCCAAATCCATCATTTTTTTGCACTCCACACCACCCTGGGTTAGACAATGGCGATATGCAAATCAGCTCTGACCCTGTGCCCCATGGGAACAGTCCAGTCCGAACTACAAAAGCCATGTCCTTCCCAGAACGGAATCAAGCATCCGAGGCCCGGACCGGTTTCGAGGTAACACCTCTCATCAGCCCGGCTAGCTTGACTCCAGTGGTGTGGAGTGCCTGGGACCCACGTCTGAGCATCCCCAGCGCACTTATGGCGAATTTGCAAACAAAACAGGTGATGGACCGAATGTGGATCAATGTCACACATTCACCCCAGTCCAAAGATCTGGGCCCAAATCCATTGTTTTTTTGCACTCCAAACCACCCTGGGTTAGACAATGGCGATATGCAAATCAACTCTGACCCTGTGCCCCATGGGAACAGTCCAGTCCGAACTACAAAAGCCATGTCCTTCCCAGAACGGAATCAAGCATCCGAGGACCGGACCGGTTTCGAGGTAACACCTCTCATCAGCCCGGCTAGCTTGACTCCAGTGGTGTGGAGTGCCTGGGACCCACGTCTGAGCATCCCCAGCGCACTTATGGCGAATTTGCAAACAAAACAGGTGATGGACCGAATGTGGATCAATGTCACACATTCACCCCAGTCCAAAGATCTGGGCCCAAATCCATCGTTTTTTTGCACTCCACACCACCCTGCTTGGAACAAACATCTGTTAGATCTGCAGGCTGTTTCTAATCTGTCAGCCTTTAAAAAAAAGGCTGAAAACTTGGCTTTTTAGTTAGGTTTGAACTAAAGTCCTATCCTCTGATCTTTGGTTCCTGCACCTGGACACTCTGATGAGTAGCTGTACACATTATAAGTCTAATTTCATCATCATCATACAGGTTATGTTTCAGCGACAATATGAGTATATATAGCTCTAAACAGGAGGCGAATATTGATTAGCTGTGATCTTTCTTAGGTAATATTTCCATGCTGCAACTTGTTCAGCGACAACGTCGAGTACTAACTACACCTTTTACTTTACAAGAAGTAGAAGTGGGTAAATCTTTAGCAAGTGCGAAAGTGTGTGGAGAGTATGGTATCCCGGTCAATTTTTTTTAATTGTTTTTAGATATTTTGATTCAACAGATTTTGCAATTTGCTAATGATACATTGAATGGAGGAAATATTCCAGTGTTGTTTAATGCAGCTGAAGTTGAAAGTTTTCTTTTAAAAGATCAAACTCCCGAAAATATGAATTCATGTAGACCAATCAGCTTCCTAAATACCGACTACTACATAATAATGAAATTGTTAACAAATAGAAAGAATATTGTGGTGGGTACACAAATTGATAAAGATCAGTGTGGATTTATAACAGGCAGACAACTTTCTCTAATACACATTCCTTGATAACCTCGTAATGCTTCTAGAAAACCAGAACTTGACTTTTCCAACAAGCACTGGCAAAACCAAAACATCTGGCTTTATTGCGCCAATACGTGTGAACATTTGTATTCACAAATGCTCAACATGTGGAAAAGAGAGGCAACCGAAAAAGGCAATTAAGTTGCCAAAGAAATGTCCTTGAGTCTTCAGATGCTAAAAGGAATTCTAATTTTATTGGCTTCAACCCAGTTCATATGCAGCCAACGCGTTTCTCCCTAAACAGTGCTTCATCAGGGCTGCAAATATAACATGTTTACATCAGTATATTTGTATACAGATGAAAGCCAATGTATATACAAAATATCGGTGTCAAAAATACATTCTTGGAATTTAGACAAAGTGTCAAAACACCGCTGGTCCAGATGCACAGTGGATTTAACAGAACATAAGTTACACCTGCATCCAAGTCAGTATGCCCAGAGAAGAGTCTCAAGAAAGCAAAGAAAAGAAACAACGAGAGGAGCTGTGAATGTGAAAGAAATTCCAGGACTGTAGAAAGCACAGGAACCCAGACCGTTACACCCATGGCAAAAACGCAAGCGCAAGGTATAAACCTATGTTGATGAAAAACCTCAACTAAGAATAAAGACCAATGTGCAAAGGCCCAGGTGAGTAAAATGGTGTCAGATAATAACATTCTGACCCCCTCACCAATATAAACACCAGCACACGGTTCGTGGGGTGGAAGGTGTCAGAATGATGCGTCCAATAGCGCAAATACTTTGAGGTCGTTCTGTTTTAAAAAAAATTAGAAATCAGATACTCCCTCTCGTGTAGGAGACATAAATAGTTACAAGGATATGCTGAGAATAAGACATAAAATACCTGGTTAATCTAAACCTGGACATACAGGGTGTGACACTATTAAGCCACCCCTGTTAACATAGTTTAACCACAAGGTGTATACAAAGTCATAAAAATAACTGATTCAAAACGGAATAAGGAAAAGGGGGCCTAATGTCAGCCAATTGCCCTGGGCAAGATACCCAATTATTAGCAACAGAATCATACTGAGGTCATGTAGAGGGAATGTCATAAAATGTGCCCTGTACAGGTCCATAGCTAATGTACAGAACAGATTTACAGAAAATGAGATTAAAACATACTAAGTGCATACTGGGAAATTATCATACAAAATTATCATATGCCCTGCACAGGTAAATAACTGGTACTCAGAGCACATATACATAAACGAAACCCACAATGGGCCAACGGAACGGGTACAGCTGGGTGGCAGATGGGCCATCCGACTCATGTAAAAGATGAAGGTGGAATAGTCACAAATACAAAAAGACGAGTCCCCAATGTACACGCAGCACGTTTCTAATAGGTGGCCCCGGACTCTGACTTGCCCAAATGCAGCATTCGTATCCATACATTTATGTGTGGAAACGATTTTACAAACAGCCATCAGAATGGATAACGCTAAGTGGCTAAACACCAGTCCTTCTCTATAAAATAAGGGTACACTAATCAGGAGAGTATAACATGCACATCCCAACTCTTACACGGCAAGGTACCTATCAGTGACTCGCAAAATAGCATTTGTACATGCCAGGAACCTGTTTTTCCAGTCTCAAACGGGCCGATCTCCTGTTAGTTACAATGGGCCACAGTTATGAACATATTTTGCGTTTGCAAACAGGTTGATTAGTAGAATCAGCCCGTTTGCGAATGCAAAAAAGACTTTTCATATGTTTCAAACCCTATTTTGCAATACCTTAACCTGTTACCGAATCGCAAAATGGGTGTACAATTTGGCATTTGGAAGAGACCTTTTTAGGGCGTCCCTTTCAAATACCGAATCGCAGCGGTATGTATGAATGTTTTGACCATCAATGCAATTGCAAAACATACTTCAAGTTGGTGGCAAACCATTCGCAAATTTACTTTTAAACGCTTCATTAAAAAAAAAGAGTGCTTTACTGAAAAGTAATTACAGGCATGGTGGTCTACTGACCCTGGCAGGCCACCATCCTCGTTATTTTAGTAATTCTTAGGAAGTCATAAATTGTGACCAATTCATTAATATTAATGAGGTAGGTCGATTTGCGATCCCCTAGGAATCACTAAATGAAACTCTTGGAGTTTCATACATTGGAACAAGGGATTACCTAAATGCAATTGTCTGAATATCGCAGTTAGGTAATTGCTATTCCAAATGTTGATATGTGGCCCAATATGTCTGGCAGGGAGCTGTGCTGTCACACCAGATTTTAAAATAGTTACCATATTTCCATCACAGACTGTAGTATGACCCAGAATGTGCAGATGCTTGAAGGAATGTGTGCGACCACTTTGAAGGATGGGTTAAGGTAGACACATGCCTTTGTGCCGTGCAAGGCCCTTTTCTAAATGTGTTTTGGGACAGAAACAGTGTGGTATATTCTCTCTAGAAGTTTGTTCCTGCAGATTGCAGTAGCGCCGCAGGTGTTCTTTGACTTAATACCGGGGAATTTTAGGCCACCACCATCCGAGCTACCTCGACGCCAGGAGCCCTCGATTATTGCTGTGTGCCACTTGTTCACGTCATCCTCTTCCAGAGCATCTGGAGTTAAGTTGCAGATCTCAATGTTGGAAAAATTTTGCAGGAAGTCTTGGAAGGACATCCTAGGGGGTGCAAAAGGATGGAAGTACAGAGAGGATAGGTATTTGTGATACAAACTTCAGGTGAAGGTGAAATAAGGAGATTTAAGGGTGGGGCGATACATTTTAAACAAAATCATATCTACAACCAAATTATTACAGAGTAAGAGAGTAAAATACAAGTTTTGCTCAGTGTTTTAAACGGCAAATGTTACAAGATACATTTTTTTCAGATCTGAGTCAATCATATAATGCTGGAATGGATACTCTGACCCCAAGCGCCTAGCCAACTTCTACAGCCAAGACCTCTTGCTCAACTAATGTTATGTTACAAGGCCCCACAATCGACATGCCCAACTCCTGCTCTGGTGCAAATCAATCCCTCCACCAGTGCATAAGGATCCTGCTACATTGTTGCATCCGGGCCTCTGCTGTGAGGCAAGAACCATGGCTGTACCATTGCATAAGGACCCTCTTGCATCACTGTATCCATATTTCTAAGTCCCGCGGATATGCTTAATTTTTAGGCAATAGACTAGAGTTTAACAGCAAGCAAGCAAAAAGGTAAAACATACAATGCACACAAATCTACTCAGGGCCAGATGTAGGGTGGTGCGACCAGTGCAACCGCACTGGGCGCTGACCTGGAGCTGGGTACTGACCTCAGGGCGGAGGAACTGTGTTTAGCAATAATGTACGATGTAAAAGCACTTGCTGCAGAGTTCCTTGTGGGCTCAGGTTTCATAGCAATAACAATGGTATACCTCTTGTGATTATTGTTCCTGCTAGAGAGAGATTTCAGAGTTGTGTCTAGTGGCAGGTATGACTCGGCACAGAGGGTTAATAAGCCTGCTGCAAAGAAAAAAACAGTATTGAATGTGGTAGCTGAGACAGCCTTTACCATGCTTTAAAACAAATGAAATGTATTTGAAAGAGGGGCTATGGAGAGATGAGGGGCACTTTTGCCAGGCGGAAGTGAGAGAATTCGAGGAGGTCAAATGGGGGCAAAAAAAAAAGATTGTCGCCACTAGCGCTATAGTTGGCCCTAAACCTACCCTTGTTTTGGCAGTGCAAAGTGCTTCATCCACTGACCCCTTTCAGGGTCTAATGAAAGCAAGAACAAGCATTTGCAATGCAATTGGTCTCACCTTTGGAACCTTATAAGTGTTTAGTCATGCAGTATATTATAGCACATTACTGCAATGGACGGGGTGCCAGTGATTATAAGTGTGGCAGTAGAATTCGCAGGGAACATGGTATTTGAGCTCTTTGGAGTGGTTTGAAGATTAATACATTAAATCATTGATGCATTTTAACTATATTTATAAATAAGTGGAGCCTAAAAAGAAGTTTGTGTATGTTTGTGGAAATTAACATGCATTCCCTGCAGTGTTTGAGGTGCAGTAAACAATTTACAAGGAGGCCTTAGACACAATACAGCACCTGTTATGCAAATGGGAGCCTATTTTATGTGGTGCAAGGATCATAAGAAAAAAAGACCTCTTAATTTCTCAACAGTGAAAAAATTCACGTAAACAATTGCCCAAAAATGATCAGCAAACACTTGTCTCCAAGCATAGGTCAATTTAATGAAATCATTATTCTCTTGAAGAAAAAAAATACAAGAAATGATGTTCTTGGACATATCAGTGGAATTTTTGATAATCCTTTATTTTTTTAATCTACACAATGAAGCCAACGCGTTTCGTCCCTTCATAGGACTTCTTCAGGGCTCAAGCAAGTATTGTTCTTTTATACTGGCATTTGGTCTCCTCAATTTAAAAGTAAGAGAGTCTTGTTCTGCTTAAAAGGTGAGATGAAATGATTGGATGAATCCAGTCCTTTCAAAGCAAGCTATATTCCTATTCTGAATATTCAGGCCAATGTCAGCCACCGCATCTCTGAGAAAGCGGTCAAGGCGACAATCTGTCCTCTTCCATCTGGTCTCTGGAAGTAATATGTGTTTGAGGTGCACACAAGAAGAGAAAGGCAGGCATTGTTAGAGCAGGGGGTGTGCTTTGGGGGACAGATGTGTAATAGGAGAGAGGGAAGACAGGAGGAGAAATACAACAAGAGAAAGAAAGTGGGCCAATTAAAGGGAGAGAAAAGAGAGCATATGAATGGGGAGAAGTGATAGTTATTATTGCTGTGAGGGCTGCTCCCACTGGCGAGGTAATTTACTATAAGGAGCTCAGTGCGAGTACAGTGCAACTAGGGCAATTCTCACTTTGAACTTTGATGTCACTGAAACCTTAACCAGGACAGGTACCAGTGCATGGAAAGCTTCCAGTCCGATGCCAGTGCAGTATGGAGCACCTGTAAACTGCAGAGAAGGAGCCTGGTTAATCATGTGACCACAAAGAGGCGTTTCAATCAGCAATGACCTGGACACGGTTTTGACTTCATTTTGATAGATTTTTAGGTCATGCATTCAAGACCTCTTATATAATTTAGTATATAATTATATATGTATGTACTTTGTGGGCTCTGGAGATCAGCACTAGGAATTGCCTGCTTCTGCTTAGGGACAATTTTTCTATTCAACTACCTCTATTTAACTGTGTTGATAAGCAATGGCCGTGCTGAATGCCCATACATTAGAGACATTAGTTCTCTTAACCTCATGCGCGCTAGCGGAATTCCGCTCGCACGCTGAGATTTTTTAAATCGCATGTTACGTGACGAGCTGGGCTCGTCATCAGCGTGCGAGGAGGCTACGCAATGACGAGCCCAGCTCGTCATCAGCTAGGAAGGGGTTAAACCTCTAACTCAGGAGGTTATACCAACCTGCAGCTTGATTGCACTTGATCACCAAGGAGTATTTGAATCTTCCTACGTTTGGAGAAAGTCCATACAGTAGATACACCATATCTTGCAGAGCAGCGCATGCGGGCTTATTCTAGGCTCGACCTAAAATGGGTCCTTCTGCCTACCATTGGACTATAAACAACAGCCATAACCGGGGTGCAGTGAGAACCTTAAACAAGTGGCACTAGTGCTCCAGCACCGTCTGCACAAATGATAGCTACGCCCCCAGACAAATGTAAAGTGAGTGCCCCTTCTCTCCTGCGCCTCCTACATGGAACAATAGCATCACCCAAAGCAGGACTTTGAGCACTACCTCCAACTGGATTTAAGCCCTCACTGCTGCTAACGCTAACTTCCTGTGGGGATCCTTTTAATACAGCACCCATCGACCTGAGTGCTGGGCAACCTCTAGTTCACATCAGTGTAAAAGAGTACACTTTCTGCAGGCAGATTACCAGAAGTGTGTGCGACAAGGGCACTTCTCATCCTCCTAAGAGTCAGCAGATTAGAGTTTACTACAGAGTACCCAGGTCACAGCGATGTCCCTTGGAATCAGGCTATGGAGTTCTTGACATAATCCCGCAGTGCCATCGTCTTGAACATAGTTCTCTTCAGGGAAAATCAGATCAACAACTCAGCTAAACAGTACACATTTCACAAAGGCAAGATTATCTCTGTGCATGTCTAGCCCCATCACCACTCTTCACACAATGCAGTCACCCATGACTTCTCATTGACATGGCGGGATCTTCTAAGCCCTTGCAAAATTTGAGCAATAAGTAGGAAACCCTAGCATGGTTGCTTGTCATGCTGAATGCTGTCCAAGAAGGTGCCTTATGTGCAAAGAGATCCCTATAGGAACCAAACAGAGAAATCTCTGCCCCCCTAAACAGATTAAGAATACATGAGACTGACGTGCACTTGTGATTCTCACAGCACTCAGTCACTAGAGGACACTGATTGCTTTTAGCTTTTAAAGCCAGGCTCTTACTAGCATCCCAGAGTGCCAGTCAACACAGACAATTAAACCTACCCTTCCTAAAACAGCCCATGTACATCATAACAAACCATGCACAAGGTACACTGAAGTAATTGTGTTCACATTTGATGGGAAGAGGTACAACATGACTGTGGTCAACTCCTGCCACCTATAAAGGTCTCATAAACAGAACCATTTTCATGCATAATCAAGATTCTTTACACTTTGAGGCTTTCACTAAGAATTGTCTGTGTACCAACAAGAGACTGGCTCCTGGCAAAGTAGGCATCTGCTCATTCACCAGCTCGCCCTGAAACCCCAGTGTTGACACCTCGCTCTGTCATAAGGAGACTGTATTTACACTCCTAGTCATTTGCATTACAATGCACTGTTATCAAATATGTCAGCTGAACAGTTTCAACCAAACCAAACAGAGAGGAGTTCCCAGAATGCCGCAGACTTCCAAATGAAAGCACAAGTTTGGGAACATGTCTCTTGACAAAATACAGGTAAGTGGCAACCTTGATATATCCTGAATACATCTGCTCGCACCTTAGAAGTCTTCTCAAAAAAGGTTATGCTCACCGAGTTCTGCTCATTTATGGACTCCATCTTGGAACATCATCCTTACAAGCATCTACTCTATTCTCCATGAGCTCATGCAAGAACTCCATCTTTGTATGTCTTCTGTAAAGGGCACACTGACTGTCTTGTCGCTCAGTTTCACCATATCTTTAAATGCATTTTATAGAAATCCAAACACCCCACTTCATCCGCTACATTCAAGGATTCTATCATTCATTGTCAACAGCTTTGCTTGCAAAGAAACTCCATCTTTGCAAGTCTTCCATTAAAGGGCAGATTCTCTTCTTGTTTGTATTTACTTAAGGACAAACTCAACTTTGGTAAATCTTCCAAGGACATACTCTCTTTTCGTTAGGATTCACTTAAGGACGACTCCCTGTCCTGACCGGGTTTTTGGCTCTATTTCTGAGTGATGGTGACTTTAAGCTTGCTACCATCCTGGATCCCTATTCTTAGCTTGTTTTGGTCCTTTTCAGGCCTTTTTCCAGACCTAGAAGCATAAACTAGAGGATAGCCGCTTTATATGATTACAGATCCCTTATTTCTGACTCTAATCCATCTATTGCCTATTGGCTTTGACATAATTATGTGTCCTTTCATCATCCTACCTATAGTAGAGGGTGGATCCTGTAGTTCTGACTTTATATTATCTATTGGTAGGGTTTGTGTATAAAGTTAAGTGTTTATTTCATCCTTTTCGGGCCTACAAGGCCCAGAACCAGAGAGACTCCATTTTGCTTTCTGCCTCTGCAGACTGAGGAGCTTGCAGGGTAAAGGTGATGTTTTAGTTATGAGGTGTTGTTCGCTCTTTGCAAACTAGAGAGAACCGGCCGGAGCTGAATCTTATCAGGAAATGTCCCTGGGCTCAAGTCTCTAGACGAAACAAGCAGTTGATCACTGTGGGGGCGTCTGGAGCAGGGAGCCTGGTGCATGAATGTGGTGGGAGGAGGCTACTGGCTGGAGCTTTCCACTAGGAGAGAGCATTCCATATTAGTGAAGTGCAGAAGAGGCGGAGCGGTCAGTCGGTTCTTGGAATGGTGGAGTTCAGTTGGTTGCTGGAGCTGGGGAGAGCAGTCAGTTGGTGTTTTGGAATGGTAGAGTGCAGATGGTGTTTGGAGCTGGAGATAGAAGGCAGATGGTGTTTGGAGCTGAAGAGAGAAGTCAGATGATTTTTGGAGCTGAAGAAAGCAGTCAGAAGTAGTTACTTATCAGAAGGAGTTGTGATCAGTTGGAGCAGGCAGTTAACGGCTGGAGTTTGGAGTGATGCCTTTTGGAAGAGACTGAAGTTATATTGTGGAATAGTCTGTGGGAGCAGCTGGAGTGAGTTGGACATTGGAGCTGGAACAATCAGATAGAGTGAAGAAGCTAGTGGAGCAGACGGTTATCAGAGTGGCACAAACTATATCATTAGACTGAAGTTGGAAGGTGAGGACAGTTCGTGGGGGAGAGGAATCCAGTGCTGAGTGATCGGCGCAGATGTGTGTCCAAGAGTGCAGGGGAGAATCTGAGATGAGCCAAGGCACAGACGAGAGAGGAACCCAGATGACAGCTAGAACAAGACTTTCATACTAATCAGGTGATATCTGTCCTGTTATATTAGTGCCTATATATATATACATACATTAATCTTGTCCTTTATTTCCTAGGCTAGATTCCCTACTGTATTGTTATACTGAATAATCCCTTTTCTTTCAGCGGTGTGCAGTCTGTTATAATCCATTTCCCTTTTTATGTGTTAGTATTAAAGCTTTCCATTATAATAAAGAGACCCCGCAGATCTGTGTATGTGTCTATTCCCCTTTACTTTTCAGGCTATGTCTAGATTGCCAGTTATTGTGATGTTATAATAATAAAGGAACCCCAGTTCTTAGTGAACAGCTGTGCAAGTGTTATTATTCATAATAAAGTTAACCTTTCTTCTAGTCAGATGCTGTTATGTGAACGGATGCATCTCTCGTCCAGGTAAATGGTAACTGAGCAAGGGAGTAGAGGAGCACTTAAATTGAGGAATAACCTTTGCATATTGTGATTTGACCATTCTTGTGTACTACATAAAACATAACAATTGTATATGAGACATCCCCATTAGATATTAGATGTATGAGAGAAACTTCCCAACAGAGAGAGAAAGATCTGAAGGTATTCATAGGACAGTGATCGTCGTTGTGTAGCGGCGTTAATGAGAGCATTGATTGTGATCAATGTGTATACCCACAAGATTGTGGCTTGCGTGAGCACTGATTGTGATCAGTGTGTAATGAGATCGCCGCTAGGGAAAGTGGCGTTAATGAGAGCATTGACTGTGGTCAACGTGTATACCCACAGGATTGTGGCTTGTGTATGTATGAAATAATGAGAGCCCTGGGAGGACACAGTGTGTATACCCATAGGATTGTGGCTTGCACGAGCACTGATTGTGATCAGTGTGTAATGGTAAGTAATCGGAACTGCCCCCTTCACTATGGGTAGGAGGGTAGCATAGTCTGGGTCTGAGTTACCGCAAGGCTATAAGGTATGAGTGTGGTGTAGAGCATGGAAGTCCTTAGTAATCAGTGAGTATTCCTAGTAATCCTATAGATTTAGTGGTGTTTTTGATGATATGAGCTTGTATATTACTAATTCCTCATCCTTAGGTAGGTACTAAGGTGCCTTTGTAAGTAGGTCCTAAGGAGGGAGGTGGTTAAGTTTCGGCTGGATTGGTGGTGTTTTGTGAGCTGATTCTATCTGGTCCGAAAATCCAGTCGTTACATTTGGCGTAGTCGGGCAGTTCGCACAAGTTGCGGGGGAGTGGCTCTTGACATGTATAAGGACTTAAAACCCTTTAAAATTTGACATCTGGGAACAGTCTGTGAATTGCATGGTGAGGTGTGGTCCCTGACCTATGGCCTTGAACAGTTGGAGTGTAAGGAGATTGCAGTACATCATGGCATCTGACTTATGCAGTGTAGAAGAAATGCTTTTCATCTTGGTATTTGAACTGATAGGCTTGAAGGGTAACAGTACGTGATGGAACCACTTACATCTTGGTGATGATGCAGTTGTAAATATGTGTATAAAAGAGGCTTGTAAATTGCCTATTAAATGGCTTGCTGCATTTGCTTATGCTGTGAAATGTGAAATGTATTCAGTGTAATATGACTTATTGAGTTCCTTGTGAATAGCTCCTTGTAACTATGGCTTGTGAATAGCATGTTATCATTATGACTTGTTGAGTTCCTTGTGAATAGTGCCTTGTAAATATGGCTTGTGAATAGCATGTTATCATTATGACTTGTTGAGTTCCTTGTGAATAGCGCCTTGTGAATATGGCTATGTGCTTTTATAAAATGCTTCTGGCTGTGTAAGAAAAAATTTGATTTTGCCCAAACAAATTTAGAGAATATGGTATAGGTAGAATGTTTGAATCATTCCTTGAATTTAGAAGAGTGTTTTTATAAAATATAGGGTTTCTTATAGAAATGAAAAGCAAATGGGGTGCTTTTGAATGGAAAATTTGTTTTTGCAAGATTGATGATGCTTGTTTTTCATTTCAGATGACTGATATGTGGGGGCCCTGTATGAGTGTTGTATTTTCTTATTTTGGAGTGGTGTGTTTTTCTTATTTTCGGAGTGAGTGCCCCTTCCCCAAAAAACCCCAAGCCTGGACCCAGACCGGAAGCTGACGTGCCTGGAGCTGATGACTTACAACCAGACTGGAGGGCGTGCTTCCTTGGCAAAGGATACAGATAAAGACGGAGGGTCGTGGCCTACACAAATGAACTGTTTTTCTAAGAAGAAACCAACGATGGATTCCTATAGAAGAGAACTTTTCACTTAAATACATTGACTGAACTTTTAAGTATTACAATCTACAGTTGGCTGCCTCAGCAGTCAGGTTAAAACTCTATATAACATATCTGGATTTCCTAAAAAAAAAAAAAAATTTTTGACAAAGCCAATAGTTCTATTTTTGAAAAAAAAAATTATTAATTGACTTTTGCAAGTGATGATCTAAAATAACCCATTTTTATTTGGTTATAATGATGTTTCCCACAAAAGGAGTCTGCAATGTAATTCCTTGGCCTGCATTCTTGCATTTTTTCCCATGTTTCTATTTCAGATGGACATTATGCCACTTTTGCAATGACCACAAACAGGCCCCAATTAAATTTTCCAGTCCTGTTCATGGTTTTGAATTTCCAGTTTAAAAGATGCAGTGCCACATTAATGACTAGGCCTTTGGTTCAATGATTCCTTTTGATATATGTAAATGATACTGTTTGAAAGTCATAGGGTGCAGTATATAATTAGTGAGCTGCTTTAATAATCTGATGCCCTGTGATACATGATATTTTGATTTTAGTATGCTACGCTATTTCATTATTGATACAGATTAACTTTGCACTTGTTTATCTCTCACTTATTTTATAGTTTTCCTGTTTTCTGTAAAACAGTTTTGCCAATGAAGGGAAAGCAGTGTTCTGAATGATGGTGCACACATGTATTCCACAGATTGATACAGAGGGATTAGGTGCAAACTGTTTCCTAAGTTAGATGACTTATGACTTTTGCCTATTGACTTTAGCATGGTCTCCTATTACTCAATTTTTCATGTTTAAGTCTATGATTTAGCTATTTTAGCTATAGGGATTTCTGGACAGACTATTCATGTCTGAATTATCTTTTAGAAGAATATATGCACCACACTTAGATAACTTTTTTTTATTTTCTTGCTTGATATGCATAGTGCTACACCAGCTATTTTGTAGGAATGGGGTTGTCCTTGTTTCCCCACTATTACACTATCACTTTGATCCATCAACTCTTAATTAGAACAGTGGGATTAGTTCCAAGGGTGGTCACCTTAGACTTTAAGTTATTCTGGGAGGTGTGTCTTTTAGTCAGGTTATGTCCTAGATCTATTAGTAATAGTTTTGAATTTAATTGAATTTAAAATTATTTATAAAGTGCACGTACACCAGCGGTTTCATGGCGCTACAAGTAACAAAAGATCTGGGCAAAAAGGACCGGAACTGGGGGAAGGAGAGACAAACTGCTAGTGGATCAGTTGAAGGACTTTGTGAAAAGATGAGCCTTGAGCTGCTTTCGGAATTGTGGGTATAGGGTTAAGGCTCTGAGCTCGAGAGGCAGGGAGTTCCAGAGGAGGGGGGCAAGGGTCGCAAATTTTAAACCTCCCCATTTCTTTCTCCGGAACCGAGGGATTGTAAGAAGGGACAGGGTGGATGAACGTAGTTCCCTAGTGGGAACGTAGGGGGTGATCTCAGATGAGATGAAAGCCGGTGCCGTGCCCAGTCGAGCTTGAAAGGCAATGGAGGCAAGCTTAAACTGGACACGGGCATGAACAGGGAGCCAATGGAGAGACTTTAGGAGGGGAGTGGTGTGGTAGGACTTCGGGAGTTTGAACACCAGGCGCGCCGCCTGGTTTGGATTTGCTGCAGACGCCGTAGGCTATATGCAGGTATACCTGCATATAGGGCGTTGCCGTAATCCAGGCGGGAAACGACCATAGCCAGGGTGATCAATTTGAGGGCAGCAAAAGAAAAGAAACGGGACACCCTGCGTATAGTACGCAGTGCAAGGAAGGAAGAAGAAACCACAGAGCTAACCTGGGAGTGAAGGGTGAGTTGAGAATTAAGTTTAATGCCTAAAGTTTTTACTGAGGTAGAGGGGATAGGAGGAGAGCCTAGGGAGGGGGGCCAAAATAAAGAAGACCAGGGGCTGGATGAACCACCCGTCAACACCAGCTCAGTCTTGTCTGGGTTGCCCAGACTTTGAGGACCCTTTGTTATGTTTATTTGTCAGATTTTACCAAATCCTTTCTTAAGTTGACCGAAGTAGGTAGGCCTCATTTAGGCCCTTTGTTGTTTTTATTCCACAGACATTTCCCCACATTAATAGATTTCATGAGTTATCACTAGAAGTTGAGGCACATTTAGTTAAAGGGTGCTTTGGTTAGTTTCTGTTGTTATCAGATCAATCTTAGTTACATTTCAACATTTAGGTCAAGGGTGCTTTGATTAGTTTTCAATTGGTTGTCTGATTTACATTTCCCTACATTAAGTTTTAGGTGGTATTTCCCTTAGTTGTCATTCATTTTAGGGATTATTTTTGTTTTTGATTTTGTTGATAGATTATGTTGATGTTTGTTTATTTGTTTGTTGTTGTTTATGGATGTTAGCAAGTTAAAGTCAAGGGTGGAATGTCCTGACCGGGTTTTTGGCTCTATTTCTGAGTGATGGTGACTTTAAGCTTGCTACCATCCTAGATCCCTATTCTTAGCTTGTTTTGGTCCTTTTAGACCTCTTTTCAGACCTAGAAGCATAAACTAGAGGATAGCCGCTTTATATGATGATAGATCCCTTATTCTTGACTCTAATACATCTATTGCCTATTGGCTTTGACATAATTATGTGTCCTTTCATCATTCTACCTATAGTAGAGGGTGGATCCTGTAGTTCTAACTTTATATTACATATTAGTATGGTTTGTGTATGTACTCTGATAGAGCTAAGTGTCTATTTCATCCTTTTCAGGCCTACAAGGCCTAGAACCAGAGAGACTCCATTTTGCTTTCTGCCTCTGCAGACTGAGATGCATGTAGGTCAAGTGTGATGTTTTAGTTATGAGGTGTTGTTCGCTCTTTGCAAACTAGAGAGAACCGGCCGGAGCTGAATCTTATCAAGAAGTGTCCCTGGGCTCAAGTCTCTAGACGAAACAAGCAGCTGATCACTGTGAGAGCGTCTGGAGCAGGGAGCCTGGTACATGGATTTGGTAGGAGGAGGCTACTGGCTGGAACTTTCCACTAGAGGAGAGCATTCCATATTAGCGAAGTACAGAAGAGGCGGAGCAGTCAGTCGGTTCTTGGAATGGTAGAGTTCAGATGGTTGCTGGAGCTGGAGAGAGCAATCAGATGAATCTTGTAATGAAGTTAGAATTGTCAGCTGGAGCTGCCAGTTTATCAGAATGTATTAAAGCAGTTGCCAGTCAGATGGAAAAGTTGGAGCTGCCAGTTGGAGCTATTGAATAAGCATGGGCGAATTTTACGAATTTGGCGTTCGCGAATTTGCGTATTTGCGAACTCGCAATCCGCAAAATCCGCGAATTGTCGCGAATGTGCGTAATTTTTTTTTGTGTTCGCAAGGGTCTCTGCCAGTTCGCGAGGGTTTGGTACCAGTTCGCAATTGCGAACGTACTTGTCGGCTCGCAACGGTTGCGACTATGTTGTTTCTACGTCTGGTTCATCATCACAGGTTCCCAGCACCCTCTGTTTAA
Organism: Lissotriton vulgaris; assembly: GCF_964263255.1. Classification (NCBI taxonomy): domain Eukaryota; kingdom Metazoa; phylum Chordata; class Amphibia; order Caudata; family Salamandridae; genus Lissotriton; species Lissotriton vulgaris. The sequence continues at coordinate 66,909,825 of NC_141694.1, forward strand.
CCACTGCCACCCTCTGTTTCACCCATGCCACCCTCTGGTACATCAATGCCACCCTCTGGTTCATCATCACTGTAGATTATGGGGGAAAAGCAAGCACACCTGCCCTGCTTCAACTGACATGAATTAATTTGGGGTTGGTTTATTAATGTGTCACTGTTTTAAAATTCCAGTCTGGCACCTGCTTCCTTATCTGTAATTTGCTTTCTGTTGCAGTGCAATTTTTTTTCCAGGACCTTTGTGGCCTACTTGTAGCTATTCTATGAGCCTGCTGTGAGGGTCAGAGCAGGGTCATACAATTGTTGCAACTAGCAACTGAACTCTGGAGGGGCCCCAGTCAGGAAGCACTACAGGGAATGGTTACTATTACTAATGATGAGTTTGAAATTTTGCACCTGCTGAGTGCTTTCATTTTTAAAAATTCGTTTTTCTGCAGAGCAGCAACTGTAATGCCCCAAACAAACATAGGCAACTGAACTCTGGAGGGGGCCCTCAGGAAGTACTACAGGGAATGGTTACTAATGATGAGAGAACTTTTGCACCTGCTGAGTGCTTTCTGCAGAACAGCAACTGTAATGCCCCAAACAAACTTACTTATAAAAGTTGATTTCTAATCCAAAAGTGATCCAAAGAGAGTCAAAAGGGCTCAAATCCCAAAAAGTGCAGGCAAATGTCAATCTGAGGAGTTACTCTGATAAAAATCATCATTTTCAGAAGGTCTATGCTGCTTGCTAGTGGATTTCTTGTGCAGAATTGCAAATTTTGTAATTCGCGAGAGCTAGATTGTTGCTGCCCGCGGCACCTACATGTTCGCAATTGCGAACTCTCGCGATGCGTCGCCAAACTCCCGCGGGATCCCGCAGCAAGATCCAAAATGGTGCAGCACTCGCAAAAATATCGAGAAAAACATCTCGGCAAACGGTGAATGACGGTAAGTGAACGCCGCACGCCACAAAATTGTATCACCAAGAAAAAAAATCTGCTGCGTGCGAATTTGTGGATTTTGCAGGAAATTCGCGAATCTTGCGGATCGCGAATTTACCGAAAATCCGCAAAATTCGCGAGCGGAACGGATTTTCCGCCCATGCTTACTATTGAAGCAGTTGGAGCCAGTGGAGTAAAGCCTTGGTGACAGAGGGAGAGAGAGAGCCCTGATTCCACCAGAGAGAGAGAGAAACATTCCCTTCTTATAGGGTGAGGTATTCTAAACTAGTTTGCTTTACACTTAATCTTGTCTTTTATTTCCTAGGCTAGATTCCCTACTGTATTGCTATACTGATTAATCCCTTTTCTTTCAGCGGTGTGCAGTCTGTTATAATCCATTTCCCTTTTTATGTGTTAGTAATAAAGCTTTTCATTATAATAAAGAGACCCCGCAGATCTGTGTATGTGTCTATTCCCCTTTACCTTTCAGGCTATGTCTAGATTGCTAGTTATTGTGATGTTATAATAATAAAGGAACCCCAGTTATTAGTGAACAGCTGTGCAAGTGTTATTATTCATAATAAAGTTAACCTTTCTTCTAGTCAGATGCTGTTATGTGAACGGATGCATCTCCCGTCCTGGTAAATGGTAACTGAGCAAGGGAGTAGAGGAGCACTTATATTAATAAATAACCTTTGCATATTGTTATTTGGCCATTCTTGTGTACCACATAAAATATAACAATTGTATATGAGACATCCCCAGTAGATATTAGGTATATAGAGAAACTTCCCAACAGAGAAAGAAAGAGCAGAAGGTATTCATAGGACAGTGATTGTCGTTGTGTAGCGGCGTTAAGGAGAGCATTGATTGTGATCAATGTGTATACCCACAAGATTGTGGCTTGCGAGAGCACCGGAGGGACCCGGTGTGTAATGAGATCGCTGCTAGGGAAAGTGGCGTTAATGAGAGCATTGACTCTGGTCAATGTGTATACCCACAAGATTGTGGCTTGCATGAGCACTGATTGTGATCAGTGTGTAATGGTAAGTAATCGGAACTGCCCCCTTCACTATGAATAGGAGGGTAGCATAGTCTGGGTCTGAGTTGCCCGAGACTATAAGGTATGAGTGTGGTGTAGAGCATGGAAGTCCTTAGTAATCAGTGAGTATTCCTAGTAATCCTATAGATTTAGTGGTGTTTTTGATGATATGAGCTTGTATATTGCTAATTCCCCATCCTCAGGTAGGTACCCAGGTGCCTTTGCTAAGTAGGTCCTGAGAAGGGAGGTGGTTACGTTTCGGCTGGATTGGTGGTGTTTTGTGAGCTGATTCTATCTGGTCCGAAAATCCGGTTGTTACACTCCCTCTTAGCATGTCTTCCATGAAAGGGCATACTTTCTTTTAATTTGGATTCATTTAAGGACAAACTCAGTCTTTAGTCTTAAGGACATATCCATCTTAATAAATCTATTCCTCAATGTCATAACTAATTGTCAGTCAGTTTTGCTCAATAGATCCTTCTTTGTACATATTTCCTATAAGTACATTGTGTTTAGCACTACATAAGGGCAAACCCTGTCAGAACCCCTTTCAGTTGGCTACAAGGCAAGCAGGACTTACTAGGCCCACCCGTGGCAGCTGAGGCCTTTTACTCCCGATGTCCCGAGGCTTGACCTAGTATGAATTCTGCTCAACTGGGCCAAGTACCCCTTCTGCACCTGACTCTCAGTTAGGTAGCATTGAGTGAGCAGCCATGGCTCCTTTAGAGGGAAGCACAGATACAGATTAGTGAACACGACTCATAAATCAACGTGCAAGCAGTGCGTAAAATAGATCAATGTCCAGTCAAATATTTGCTTTAGAAAAAAAAGGAGTACGTTAATTATAATTGTACATGTGTAAAGGTAAACACTCGAAAGCAATAAAAAAATTCCCCTTGAGTTCAGGGCTCTAGTAGTAGTCAGGTCGCTCCCTGCACCGCTAACTTTAATGCAACAGGTTCAATGGTATTCCCCATTCCCAGCTGCCCACATCCAGGGGTATGTAAACTATTAGGCCATACTCTAGAGTTCTCCCCTCTGACTCCTTTCAGAAGTACAGTCACAAGTGTGTAGAGGGTCACAGTACCAACCACAGTATGCCTCCAAGCCTCAAATGCCCACTTCATGGCTTACCTGCTCTAGCGGTATGGAGCCCCTCAGTGGCACAGCAAAGTCCTGCTCCAGATCGGAAAAGTTGGATTGTGTGCAGTCACAAGCAGCAGCAGTCGGCAGGTGCAGGCTGTGAGAAGTTGGCCTGATATATGATGCTCACTAGTTCTAGTGATCACCTTGTATCAGTCCAAACAACCCTTATGGTGATTGGTTGTAAGTCAACCTTATAGACCAGCTATCCTAATGGTAGCATGGACAAAGCAGTCTTAGGCTAAACTCTTTTGGCATGTGAAGGAAGCTGTTTTATCACATATAACCCCTTGAATATCAAATGAAAGGACACCACACACCTCTGAACTCTTTATGAGATCAGAGGGCTAAGCACATGACAAGACTCTTAAGAAAAAGACGTTAAGTTGCACAAATTACAATGGTGCCCTAGGGGAAATCGATAGAAGGAATGGAGCTGTCCAGAGGCTGTAGGATCACTGGGACTACACTATCCTGACCTGAGGTAAGTAATAGGAGGCCCACGGAACGCGTGTGCAGAGTGTGAACTCACACGCGAGATGCGTAACAAAGTCAATGGACAGTACAAATTACGAAAAGGTAAGTATTGGACAGTTCCGACTAGCTAGGACCAAAATGACTGGAAATCTGGACACTAGGAGAGTCAATCTACCCTTGAGCACCGAAATGCTCTTGTTACCTCACCCACGGGCTGTGGGTGCACAGGTGTCAAAGTGTGTCGGGTTTCCGCGTTGAAGTCTATGGAGCCTGGAAGAAAAGATGCTGCAGGCGGCCAGAAGGAAGATGTCTGGAGCGAACCAAGTGTGGATCGAGGAAGAAGAAGACCTGAAAGCAGAGGGGACAATGTTCACAGTCACTAGCCAGTGACTGGAGTGGAACCAGGAAGGAACCAGATGCTGTGGTCGCGATCAGGTGAAGAGTGGACGCTTGACTCTGCAGCCACGTGGACCAGGAGGTGTCTTGGACGACCAGGATGGTGGCACGAGCTGTCCCACGCAGGCTCTAGCTGTGGGCGGTGTTGGATCCGGATTCAGCGTCAACAGGCCTTGGCAAAGGCAACCCACGCGGTGAGTGGAAAAGGTGTCTGGTGCGGGTCATGAGGGTCTGGGTGCTTCTCCTTTGCAGGGAAGCAGAGGCCAGTCTGGAGCAACCATACCAGCGGTGTGGATTTCAAGGATCGTCATCTAGGAGGCCACTAGCCAGCCGGCAATTGACCAGACAACGTTTCGAGCAGCAATCAAGCAAAAGAGCCCCACGCAGATCTCGTGGATGCTGGAGGGATGATCTTCTGTGCAGGAGCTGCTCAGGGCTGGGGCTTCTCAATCCCCAAAGCACTTCGTCGAGGATGCCTCTGAAGTCGTGCTGGAAGCAAAGTGCAGTTTCTCCAAGATGGCCGGTCCCACGTGTCTCGTCGCACCCACGGATCTCAGCTGTGCTGCAGATGTAGGTAGAGGTCGGAGAGGTCTGGAAGTCCGGGTCTCGTCGGGCTCTGAAGTCTTGATCCACTCAGGAAGATGACAAAGTGAACCGCTAGGACACTTGATGGTGCCTGCAGCTGCAGGGTGGTCACTCCTTGGCCACAAGTGAGATTTCTTCAGTCTTCTGTGGAGCAGAACATCGAAGTCCAGAGTTTCTTCTTTGTAGAGTTTCAAATCAGGATAATCTAATTTGGAATGGGACGAGCTCCTACCTTTATTCTCCTAAAGGGGGCTGTACTATGACTAGGTCCCTCCTATGGGTGGGACCAGGAAGGGGGGTGGTTACACCCCCTATCCTTTGTCCGGTTTTGCACCAGAGCTGGTGCTGGAGTGCCCCAGCAACTGGTTTGAACCGGTGTATGCACAGGGCACCTTGTGTGCCCCAGGCATATCTCATTCCTTTCAGGCCTGTCCTACCTAATACACAAAATCCTGTCTGGGGTGGTGCTAGCACCTCCCAATGCAGGAAACCCTTTGTCCAAGCCTCCTTCGCTGGAAGGACTCCCAGCAGCAGGAGATCAGACTTGTGTCTGTGGTGGCAGCATCCATTTTGTGGTGCTGAGGCTCGAGTTAACTTTAACCGGGGTTCACAGTTACATACATGTCGTGTCCCTCTAGAAGGGTGGAATGATACCCGTGTCGCTGGCGAGGGGGTAGTATTCCAATTCGTATGACACCTTACTCGACATGTTTTGATAATGCTATGCCAAAGTTAGCAATAACCGCGAGGTTATAATGCACTTAAGAGTATATGGTATAGCGTTATCATGGAAACAGTTAAAGGACTTGGTTCCGAAAGCTGTAGACAGGCTCAGCTCATGCTAGAGCACCATCTCACATAATTACAAGAACTCTGCCTTCAGGGTTGTTAAGGCCTGCCATAGAAGTGACTTATAGGAGTATATGTGTCCATTTTAGGGTTAGATATAGGTATACTATATCTAAAGCAAGGGGTGATTACACCACCTTGCCCCAGCTGATTGATCAGGCAGTGGTGTCAGATTTGGATGGCCAGCCAGTGGTGGCATAATACATGCTGCAGCCCCTGGTAGGCCCTGAGTGCACCTATGCCCTGGGTACCTAAGGCACACTGTACAGGGACTGATAAGGTGACCCAGTATCCAATTAGATATGTACCTAAGGTACATGGAGTCCATTTTAACAGAGAGAGCAGGAAGCCTGGGGTCCTGGATAGCAGGATCCCAGGCCAACTAAGTCGAAAACCAGTTAAACACTAGGCAAAAAGTTGGGGGTAACCATAGTCAGATTTCCAGCTTCCTACACAACCCTCCCCCCGCCCCCCAAACGAAAGGAGATAAGGCTATCCTTGACCAGGTAAGCCTATATTGCCTGAGTGGCCATATATGGAGGTGCATGCACTGGCATGGGTACCCCCTATCTCATGGTCCAATAAGCAATCCCTCATCCTAAGGGTATCTGAGGGTCTCCATCCACCATAAGGAATCTGTACCTGTGGTGTGTTTTGGCAAAGTTAAAGGCTGGTGCTGGGATTGAGTACTAGAGTGAGACTCCACTAATGTTGGGCTCAACTTCCTCCAATTACTATCCACCATATATGCCTTTCTTGCCAGGACTGAGTTGCAGTGTGCTCTCAGGGTCAACCTCTGGCTACCTAAAGCTGGAGGCTGGGTCCCTCTGTTTGGCTTACTGGAGGAACAGGTCGGGTTTAGGGCCCTTAGGTCCCAGGTTTGGCTGTGCCCAACAGTGTCCATCTGTGGGAGGTCCCTAGCCAAGTTTAAGGGGGATCCCTCAGGAGTTTGTTTTATTTTCACATGGCTAGGACTGCTAGCTTTGGTGCCCTTAATCTGCTGATTGGGGAGTTCTCTTGGACAGGGGGCCCTTTGGGGTCCACCACTGGCCTCCCTGACCTCTACAGCCCTGGGCTGACTGAGGCAGGGTAGAGAGGGACAGGTTACCTGCTCCAGACTGGGTCCCACCTTGGAAGGGTCCACTGACATCAGGGGTTCTGCCAGGCTAGGCCTGACTACCTCTGGGGCAGTTTCTTCACAAGGGGTAAGATCAGTTCCCTGAGGAGGCTGATCCTTTCCTAAAGTCTGGTGGGAGGGGGGTTTCTCTTCCTCCTCAATGCTCTCTGTTTGAGTGGAGTGATCCATAGTTTCAGGCTTCACAACACTATTATCTTTCTGAGTTTGGGCTGTGGCCATCACAGCCCCACCAACCTTTTCAGGAAGGGACTCAGTTTGGGTATCGGCTGTTACCATCACAGCCCTGCTAACCTTTTCAGGGAAGGAATCTGTCTGAGATTGGGCTGAGACTGGCACAGCCCTCCTGACCTGTTCAGAGAGGACATCTTGGACTGGGGCTGTGGCCAGCACAGCTCCACTAACCTTACCATGGAGATTTACCATTTTAAAATGGGTTTCTTGCTCTACCTCAGCCCAGGCTGAGATTTCTAAATCATTCCCCAGTAGACAATCTACAGGCAAGTTTGATGACACTGCCACTCTCTTGGGACCAGTGACACCTCCCCAGCTGAGATCTACCACTGCCATGGGATGATCTCTCTGTACTCCATCAATGTTGGTCACCTGGTATGTGGCACCAGGTAAAAGTTACCTTGAGGGGACTAGGCTCTCAGTCACCATGGTGATGCTAGCCCCTGTGTCTCTATAGGCCTCAACTTTTAGACAATTGATGAGGGGCTCCTGTTTGTACTTGTCTAAAGTGTTGTGACAAGCAGTGAAGTTGGCAAACCCCATGCCATTTTCACAAACAGGAGTATCTGTGGTAGGGGACCTGGTTAGGCCAGAGTCCACCTGATTTCCCCAAGTATACCCAACCAATTTCTTGGGGGCACTCCCACCACCTGGGGGATCACTACTAGTAGTAACAGGAGGTGTTGGAGTATTACCTGGAGGAATATTTTCCTTATTGTTGGCCTTTGGGCAACTGCTGTCAGTTTTCCAATGGCCTACCTCTTTGCAGGCATGGCAATAAGGTTTCTTTTGGGTATTGGAAGGATTCTGCGACCCACCCCCTTCAGAAAATTTTTCGGGCCCTTTTGTGGTTTGATCTGTATATTTATTCCCACCCTTCTCTTGAGGCTTGGTTGATTCTTTCTTTTGGTCACCACCCTGGTTCTTAGGCCTAATCCGGGTTCTGACCCATTTGTCTGCCCTCTTACCCAATTCTTGTGGAGAAGTCAGATCAGAGTCTACCAGGTGGCGTTGTAATAACTGGTTCTGACAATTATTTAAGACTTGCTCTCTCATAATTAGATTATACAATCCTGTGTAATCAGTAACCTTACTTCCCAGTAGCCAGCCTTCCAAAGCCTTAGTGGCACAATCAACAAAGTAAATCCAATCCTGAGACTGAGTTTTCTGGGTGTCTCTGAACATCAACCTGTACTGTTCAGTTGTTAAGACAAACCCATCAATCAGTGCATTTTTCAGGACTTGGTAATCATTAGCATCCTCATCTTTAAAAGTGAGGAGCTTATCTCTACCTTTACCTTCAAAGGAGAGCCACACTATAGCTGCCCACTGACTCTGGGGTACCTGCTGTACTTTGCAGGCCCTCTCCAAAGCAGTCATCCATTTGTGAATGTCATCTCCTACCTTAAAGGAGGGCACTATTTTACTCAGGTGTCTATTATCAAAACGCCTGTCTTTATCTCTAGGGATAATGCTGCCACCAGTGAGTTCTAAACTACTCAATTTCTGCTCTCTGGCAAAGGCAAGTTTCTCTTTGGCGAGGGCAAGTTCTTCCCTCTCAATCCTCAGATTCACTTCCTTCATCTTTGCTTCATGTTCTCTTCTCTGAGGGGATGTCATCCCTCTCTGAGAAGATTCCTGAGAGTCATGGGTGTGAATAGATCTGTTAGAGCCTCTGAAGGGAGACCTAACTTGTCTATTCCCAAGGTTAGGCCGGCTTGAGGATGGGCCTGGGGCTCCCCCAGTTCCACTCTGATGTAGGCTTAAGTTGGCCCTGGTAAGTCTGCTGACTCTAGCCTGACCATTGTCTACCTCTCCATCAGAGGACTCCCCATCTTCCTCACCATCTACATATTCTGTTTCAGGGAGGTTAGACTCAGGGTCACATTCTAAGGAGGGCATGCTTCCATGTGTAGGATCAGAGGGGTCTAGATTAGAAGCCCTTCTAGCATCATATGTCTCTAAGAGACCTATCAGAAAAGGAAGTGTATTGTTAGAACCCTGTTTCAGTTTCCTGGAGGTACAGAACTGTCTCATCTGCTGGAAGCTGAGGGCTGCATATCGTGAAATGACCTGTGGAGGGTCAATAATCACAAGGGGAGCCACTGTGTTCTCTCCTGTGATAGACATGCTTTCTAGTGAGGTGTAAGTGGTGCACGTACCTACACTATGGGTTTTCCTACTGATCCCTTGCTAAGAGTTGTAGTCAGGGTGTGCTACTCCCTTTCTACTACAACAGCTAGTTCAGTAGAACTCAGAGCATTTCTAAGCTTTGTTATATGTACCTAAGGTACCTTATGTGATCTTTCAAATGATATCTCAAGATTATATTTGGTAAAAAGAACAGCAAGCTCAAATCCCAACCGCTGCACACCAATGTGAGAAGTTGGCCTGATATATGATGCTCACTAGTTCTAGTGATCACCTTGTATCAGTCCAAACAACCCTTATGGTGATTGCTTGTAAGTCAACCTTATAGACCAGCTATCCTAATGGTAGCATGGACAAAGCAGTCTTAGGCTAAACTCTTTTGGCATGTGAAGCCAGCTGTTTTACCACATATAACCCCTTGAATATCAAATGAAACGACACCACACAGGTAGTTATGAAAATAAACAAGATATTTATTAACTAACATACACCTCTGAAATCTTTATGAGATCAGAGGGCTAAGCACATGACAAGACTCTTAAGAAAAAAAAGTTAAGTTGCACAAATTACAATGGTGCCCTAGGGGCACGACAAACCATATACTAAGTAAATGGTATAAGGAAATCGATAGAAGGAATGGAGCTGTCCAGAGGCTGTAGGATCGCTGGGACTACACTATCCTGACCTGAGGTGAGTAATAGGAGGCCTACGGAATGCGTGTGCAGAGTGTGACCTCACACGCGAGATGCGTAACAAAGTCAATGGACAGTACAAATTACGAAAAGGTAAGTATTAGACAGTTCTGACTAGCTAGGACTAAAATGACTGGAACTCTGGACACTAGAAGAGACAATCTACCCTTGAGCACCGAAATGCTCTTGTTACCTCACCCACGGGCTGCGGGTGCACAGGTGTCAAAGTGTGTCGGGTTTCCGCGTTGAAGTCTATGGAACCTGGAAGAAAAGATCCTGCAGGCAGCCAGAAGGAAGATGTCCGGATCGACCCAAGGGTGGATCGAGGAAGATGAAGACCTGAAAGCAGAGGGGACATTGTTCACAGTCACTAGCTAGTGACTGGAGTGGAACCAGGAAGGAACCAGATGCTGTCCTCGCGATCAGGTGAAGAGTGGACGCTTGATTCTGCAGCCACGTGGACCAGGAGGTGTCTTGGACGACCAGGATGGTGGCACGAGCTGTCCCACGCAGGCTCCCGCTTTCGGCGGAGTTGGACCCGGATTCGGCATCAAAAGGCCTTGGCAAAGGTAACCCATGCGGTGAGTGGAAAAGGCGTCTGGTGCAGACCAGCTGGGTCCGGGGTGCTTTTCCTTTGCAGGAAAGCAGGGGCCAGTCTGGAGCAACCAGACCAGTGGTGTGGATTTCAAGGATCGTCGTCTAGGAGGCCACTAGCCAGCCGGCAAGTGACCAGACAACGCGTCGAGCAGCAATCAAGCAAAAGGGCCCCACGCAGATCTCGTGGATGCTGGAGGGCTGATCTTCTGTGCAGGAGCTGCTCGGGGCTGGGACTTCTCAATCCTCAAAGCACTTCGTCGAGGATGCCTCTGAAGTTGTGCTTGAAGCGAAGTGCAGTTTCTCCAAGATGGCCGGTCCCACGTGTCTCGTCGCACCCACGGATCTTAGCTGTTCTGCAGATTTAGGTAGAGGTCGGAGAGGTATGGAAGTCCGTGTCTCGTCGGGCTCTGAAGTCTGGATCCACTCGGGAAGATGACAAAGTGAACCGCTAGGACGCTTGATGGTGCCTGCAGCTGCAGGGTGGTCACTCCTTGGCCACAAGGGAGATTTCTTCAGTCTTCTGTGGAGCAGAACGTCAAAGTCCAGAGTTTCTTCTTTGTAGAGTTTAAAATCAGGATAATCTAATTTGGAAGGGGACCAGCTCCTACCTTTATTCTCCTAAAGGGGGCTGTACTATTCTAGGTCCCTCCTATGGGTGGGACCAGGAAGGGGGTGGTTACACCCCCTATCCTTTGTCCGGTTTCGCGCCGGAGCTGGGGCTGGAGTGCCCCAGCAACTGGTTTGAACCAGTGTATGCACAGGGCACCTTGTGTGCCCCAGCCATGTCTCATTCCTTTCAGGCCTGTCCTACCTAATACACAAAATCCTGTCTGGGGTGGTGCTAGCACCTCCTAATGGAGGAAACCCTTTGTCCAAGCCTCCCTCGCTAGAAGGACTCCCAGCAGCAGGAGGTCAGACTTGTGTCTGTGGTGGCCGCATCCATTTTGTGGTGCTGAGGCTCGAGTTAACTTTAACAGGGGGTTCACAGTTACATACATGTCGTGTCCCTCTAGTAGGGTGGAATGCTACCCCCGTTGACAGAACTGGCGAGGGGGTAGTATTCCAATTCGTATGACACCATACTCGACATGTTTTGATAATGCTATGCCAAAGTTAGCAATAACCACGAGGTTATAATGCACTTAAGAGTATATGTTATAGCGTTATCATGCATGGAAACAGCTAAAGGACTTGGTTCTGAAAGCTGTAGACAGGCTCAGCTCATGCTAGAGCACCATCTCACACAATTCCAAGCACTCTGCCTTCAGGATTGTTAAGGCCTGCCATAGGAGTGACTTATAGGAGTATATGTGTCCATTTTAGGGTTAGATATAGGTATACTATACCTAAAGCAAGGGTTGATTACACCACCTTGCCCCAGCTGATTGATCAGCCAGATGTGTCAGATTTGGATTGCCAGCCAGGGGTGGCATAATACATGCTGCAGCCCCTGGTAGGTTTTGAGTGCACCTATGCCCTGGGTACCTAAGGTGCATTGTACAGGGTCTGATAAGGTGACCCAGTATCCAATTATATATGTACCTAAGGTAGAGAGCAGGAAGCCTTGGGTCCTGGATAGCAGGATCCCAGGCCAACTAAGTCGAAAACCAGCTAAACACTAGGCAAAAAGTTGGGGGTAACCATAGTCAGATATCCACCTTCCTACACAGGCTCTCTCCTCCTAGCCATACTAGTTATTGCGGTTGTTCCCACTCCGGTATAGCATGGTAAGTCACACTTTCCTTTGCAGGGGGAGGTTGATCTCCATGCTCTGGCAGGGCTCTGGTGATGTCCTTTGATCGTCAGGCTTCCTTCGGTGCAGTTGGCAGTATGCGGTCTGGGCCTGCCTTGGTCATAGCATTAGTTTCTCAGTCTGGGGCAGCGGCCCTTACCCTTGGACTCAGCGTCTCTGGCGGCCTCTTCTGGAATACATGGTCACTGCCACACTATTCATTAGTTTGGTCATACTGACCTTGCTGGATGTTCATGGTTGACCCCTCTCTGGCACATTGGGACACCCATTTCAAGGCCGTTCAGGCCTAGCGTCCTCCACACAAGCCCCTCTCTTAGACTTAGTCCACTGTGGTCCCTTCTGGCACAAGGGTATCACCCGATCAATTCAGCACATGAGCTATGGCCCAATAGGTGCAGGAAGGGATTCCTCACACCTCACACAGGGAATCCTCACAATAGGGCTCCACCCAGACCTTGCTCCTTCTAGCTCTCTCCTCTTCCTCACAGGACGCAATGGTCTGGGTGAGCAGGCAGGCGCTGGTGCTCAGGCTCCAGAGGAGGCGGTGTTGGTTTCTAAGGGTGAAGTTCCTTCACCCAGCAGGGAGACTAGCAGGACTGGGCCTGTAGTCCTGGTCACAGGCAGAAGTCTTGCTGAGCTTCCCCTCTTCACACAGTCCATCTGGATGCTCAGGAGATGACAATGTTAGGGGTCTTAATCTTCCTTACTTATAGTGCTTTTCCAGACACAACATGTAAACTTTGAAGTTTTATGTTGGGATTATGTTTGTTTGAAATGAACATCTTTCCCCTTTCTCCTGAATGATGGTTGTCACAGAAGGCAGGGTTTGGAAGGAGATTAACCCACAAAATGATTCATAGGAGTGGCCAGAGTTTATACTTGGATGTCAGCCAAAGTGACATGCATAAAAAGGTTGATCCTGTGCTCCCAGCCCTACTCTTTGATTCCATTATCCCTCTCTTCCTGAGTTGTCTCCAGGCCCCTTCCTTGTGATCTATCATTGAATCAATGAACCCTTTGAAATGCACACAGAAAGCCTGTCTGTCCCATGCCCCAGTTCATGTCCCTCCCAGCTTACAGGAATGTAGCAATACACAAATCTATCTGGGGGATTCCTCTAATCCTCGTGTTTTCCACCACGCAAGCATGAGCTTCCCAAAATGGAACCCAATTTCATGTGATTTACTAGTGCAGGCACACGTGCACTCAGTGTAAATCCACAGCACAGTTATGGTCATGTATTATGCCACCACAAGCATAGTTACATGCAGCAAACTCATTTAGTCTGCACACACTGTTCAGTACTGCAGCCTTTCTTTATAACACCAGAGTGTGTTATTCAAAGAAACACACACTATCAGCATGCACACATTTACCATGTGTGCACTGCACCACACTTCACCCATTGTATAGTGTGCTTAATGTGAGCACAGATGCACACAACACGTTTCCATCATGCATGCCCTTCCACAGCTACCTGATGTAGGCCAGGGGTGAGTTAAGCACACAGCAGCTGGACCTTTTAAAGGGGGAGTGAGCCTGTAGGCCTCACTCCAGAGACACAGGGTAAAAAGGTTCTGTTCACTACTACTGATCACTTTTCAGTTTGCTGCTACCACCGTGCTTGTGCTGCTCAACTCCTGGTAAGGGTGGTAATCTTCCACCACTATGAGGGCAGCGCTTTGGATGCCCCTCCGGATCTAACAAGACTGAGTTCTGTGAGACAGGTCTATGCCATGACGCACATTTATGATCTGTGTTCTCCTATGACAAAAAAAATCAGGACTAAGGATCCAGGCAACAATACAGCTAAGTGATCAGTGCAGGGTTTCATGTCTCTTACCATGCAGAGGAGCTTTCCGTCAATACACCCCTTTCTTTATACGTTTGTATGTAATATATCTATTCTCGTTCAGGTTTTCATACTGACAGATTCACAAAGCTAAACGTACACTTTGGTGGAAGTTTATATTTGTATGCTATTCCGAAGGTATTTTACCAGTAGTATCTTTCAGAATGTGGAGTCTCTGTACATAAAAAGATAAGACTACCTATCTTTTTATGTGCAGAGACTCTGCAGTTGAAAAGATATTACTAGTGAAATAGTTTTGTTAATAGCAATTAATCGTAAACATACACAAAAGTGTAAGCTTACCTTTGTGAACCAGGCCCTCAGTGTTTAGATGTGTTGCGTAAACTACTTATACTCTGACCAGCCAGCTTTACTGAAGGGCAAACTGCATGTTTTTCATTTTTTTTATTTTTTTTAACTCTTTTTATTAAACCTCATAAAAAATTGCACAGCTATGCAAAGCAGCAATAACATATGATAGAAAAGATACACAGGTAGACTGTTCTCAGCAGATTGGTACAACCTAAATGCATCACTCAAGTACCCCACCCTCAATCCCACAGGGTCATGAAAGCTATCTACACTGCGTTGTAGTTCCACAGTAGGAGACAAGCATATCTCACCCATGTACGTATTCCAGGCAGTCCATTTAAAATCCCATTTTTTGGGGCATCCTCTATGTTTAAACACATCCTTGTCAGCGACCACGGCTCTATCCATGTCAGAAACGCAGTCCCTGACCTTTGGTGTGTCCCCACACCCCATTTTTGTGCAATATTTTGTTTAGCTATGGCCCACCCCAGTGATGCCCGCTCCGTCTCAGTCTGGGTGAGGTCTGTGGCTTCCCATATATTTAAGAGACAGAGCTTTGGGGTGATCGTCAATTATTTTCCCTAACGCGCTCCAATTGGTCTGTATTTTTTTTCCACTATATTTGGACAACTGGGCACATCCAAATAATATGAAAAAAGTTCCCTCCTGGAAACAATGTCTGAGGTAAGAGGGATCCGGTCTCCTACCCATTTTGACCAGGACTCCTGCGGCCAAATAAACTCGATGTAGGACTTTCAGTTGGATGAGCCGCAGCAGGGGATAGCTACCTACTGTGGGGAAGCCAGAGCGTCTCACCAATCCTCCTCCTCTAACTCTCTCAGGTCCGCGTCCCATTGTTGCCGCAGGCGCAGTAGGAGATCAGGGCTGTTGTTAATCAATTTTTTATACGTTAAGGATATGGCCTTCCTGACCATAGGGTCAAGTATCAATCTATCTTCTCACAAAGAAGCCTCAGGAATCAGACCACCCCCTGGTATTGCTGATTTGAGCGTGTGGCTAATTTGCAAATATCTTTATGCTTCGGTTGACGCAAGATGATACTCTTTATCTAACTCTGTGAATCAGATCAGTCCCCTAGAGTTCCACATGTCCCTTACTGTTGAAATCACAATCAGGTCCCATTTGTCAAACCCTGGAAACACTCTCAGTCGCCCTAACTTCTCGGGCTCCCAGAGAGGAGTTGCGCGTGTGATTTTTTATGTGCCGTCCCAATTTTTTATTAACTGCATGCCAAGTTTCTATTGTAGGTGCCGTCGAGCCAGTAAGGCCCAGTTTCCTGTGGTTAGTGTATAGCGCCCTATGGTAGCCACCTTATCACATAAGCCACCAATCCGTGCGGAAATTCGGATGTCTCCAATCTCCATGCGCCCAAAGATTGATCGCCACCAGGTGGGACGCCGAATATTATGACCTAAGGTCTGGCAGCGCGATTCCCCAGCCGTACCATCCCATCATTAGTTTCTGTAGGGCTATACGTGGTGCCCGGCCGTCCCACAACAAGGCGCACACTTCGCTGTCAATATTAACAAAGTAAGCGTCAGGGATTCTATACGGAGTATTTTATAGTACGTAAAGGAAACAAGGTAGCACCAGCATTTTGAAATGAGCCGCTCGGCCCAGGAGTGTCAAAGGGAGGGGACCCCAATTGGTAACATACGCTCGAAAGGGCCTCAAGGTTCCTAGTAGGTTTTCCCATGAAAAAGATTTGGGTCTAGCGTAATGTAGATTCCTAGATAAGAAAAGCCCTCTAAGGCCACTGGGATGTCGTATTCCTTTGGTACACAAGGTCGGCCCCCACAGTAGGTATATTTGTGACTTAGACCAATTGATCCTTTACCCAGAGGGGTCATCGAATATTCCAAAAATATGGAGAATATGATGGAGAGTGACAGTTGGAGCGGCCATATATAACAATATGTCATCCGCATATAGTGAAATCCCATCTTCCTCGTCCTCGGTCCATTTGAGTCCCCGTATGAGGAGATCTCCCCACGCCCATACCGCCAAGTGTTCTAGCACTAGTGCAAATATTAAGGGCAATGGAGGGCACCCTTTTCGTGTTCCCCTTCCCAGCTGAAACTGTCTGAAAGTATGTTTAGTTACTACCACTTGGGCAAGCGGGCTAGAGTAGAGTAGTTTGATCCTCTTTGTGAAATTGGGTCCAAATCCCATTCTCTCTAGGACCACAAGCAAATAGTCCCATTCAATGGTGTCAAAGGGGCAGCAAAGCTGCATCTTCTCCAATTGTGTGGTGTCTACCCAGTACACCATGGGGGTGTTTCGGATTCACAGCGGTATTACGGCCAGGCATGAATCCGGAATGGTCCGGGTGTATCAACCTCTGATCAGTGGAATGAGTCTGTTGGCTAATAGTTTAGCCAGTATCTTAGCTTCTGCCGTAAGAAGGGGCAAAGGGCTATAACCCTTGCAATCGTTGGCTGGTTTGCCCGGCTTCTGTATGACTACAATCGTAGCTAGTTGGATCTCTACTGGTAACAGACCTTTTTCGTAGTTTTTATATACATCTGGCGAAGATAGGGTGCCAACTCGGAAGCCACTGGCTTGAAGAATTAAATTGGGAGCCCATTGGGTCAACAGCTTTACCCAAGCTTATGTCACATATGGCATGCTGGATTTCTTTGTCTGAGAGATCCTCTTCAAGGGATTCTCTCTCCTCGTTGATAACCGATTGACACTTATAGTAGAGAGGATTTCCCGTGCTGCGTTTGGTGGGACCGTCACCGCCGAGGTATATACCGAATAAAAGTATGTGGCAAATGCCTCACAAATTTTGTTGGGATCAGTAATTTCTTCTCCTGTGGGCCCCTGCAACTGGTGCACCCATCCCAATGCCTGTTCTTTTCTTTCCAGCCAGGCCAATGGCTTACCAGTTCTCTACCCATGCTCATAGATCTTATGGTAGGTTGCCTTCTGCCTTGCCTTAGCCGCTCCTGTAAGTAGTTGTTTATAGTCTGTGGTCTTAACGGTCAATAATTGCTGAGCCCCAGAGTCAGGGGACTGTGCCAGGGCTTTCTCCCCACTCAGGCTCTCTACTTCAAGTTGGTCGATGCGTTTCGTCAATTCCTTCTTATGACCGACTATAAGGGCGAGTGCTCTGCCCTTGATTACTGGCCCAAATGCGCCCCATAGGATTTGAGCAGAGGATACAGAGCTGTTGTTTTCTTTTATGTATAGTTTGGTGACTTTAATGAGTGCCACCCTGATGTGGGGTATTTTAAGCGCCCATGGGTTAACGGTTAGGGCCGTACAGCTGGTCTGGAGGTTCACTGTCATCTTAGTAAGAATAGGGGAATGATCTGAAATACCTCGGGTCAAGCAACGGGCCTCACTGAATTCCAATAGATCCTGAGTGAGTGTGAGCATGTAGTCTATTCTTTATTGGCTGTTATGTGCCCCCAAGTGAAAAGTGAATTGCGTAGTGGTAGGATTGAGGTGTTGCAAAATGTCTGCCAGTCCTAGAGCCATGAGAACCCCCGCCAACTTAGATCCAGAACCAGGGTCTCTTCGAAGAGGCTATCGTTCAAGTGCGCCATCGATAGCAAGGTCAAAGTCACTCCTAAATGCTAGCGTGTCAATTGGGAGGTCGAGAAAACATTTACTAAGGTCTGGCAGAGTGGATTGTTGCAACGCAGGGGGGGAGATAAAAAAAGAGCACATTAAGTGTTCTCTCCTCCCAGGAGCCCGATACGGCCACAAACCTGCCCTGCTCGTCAGACCATGTTTTCTTAACCATATCGGGGCAATTCCTACGTAGGAGCACACCTACCCCTCAAGAGCCCGATGTAAACCCAGCATGAGCTATCAACTGATAACTCCACCTGTTCAGGGCTTTGCACGTATTGCCAATCAAGTGGGTTTCTTGCAATAGGACAAAATGGGGGGCTTGCCTCTTTAGGTATTGAAGGACTATTCCACGCTTGAGTTTATCCCCAAGTCCATTTTAATTCCATGAAAAGAACTTAAGTACCAGGCTGGATCCCATTAATACTGGTGTAGATATAAGCTGAATGTGCTAGCTGCTGGGGTGAATACAAGTTATGGACTGAGAGCAGACTGAGGAGGCAAATCATGTGTTCACATGTGTGGGCGCTTAGTGCCCCAATGTGAGAGTCTAGCATCAAGTTGTGATCCTCTATACATGTTACACTGCTGTGCTTAACTAAAAATTCTAAACTTAAATCTAAGCCCCCACCCTGAACTCCCTCCACCCTCTCTCTGCCTGCCTGTAAAACGGAATCCAAAGACCTGCTTCCCTAACAGTGCAGAGTGCCCGTCGCACACCCAACCCTACATTAGGGGAAACATGGCTTCACCCACCCCTCCCATCCCCTCCCCATGAAATTGTGTGTTAAGCCAAAGGAGTGTATACCAACCACAAGGTATACTCATCACAGTCCTGGAACATCATGCATGTTAGTTGGCGGAACCTTGCTTCATTCAAACTAGAGGCCAGGCCATATTATCCACTATTTCTGTGAGTGATCAGTATCGATCATGGTCCAACTCGGCCCCTAAATGTAAAGTCAACTCGATTGGATACCATAGCAGTAAGCCGTAAGTCAAGTTCTGAATCGAACTGCCAGGGCAGCCTCAGGGGCCACCCATCTTGTGTTGATCTTCCAGTTCCCTCATCTCTCCGGTAGCTCCGGTCTTCCCTTCTCACCTACGGTCCGCCAGCCATTGAGCCAGTCCATCACATCCGCAGGTTCTCTCCAGAACCAGCTATTTCCATTGTCTTCTATGCCCAGTTTTGCCGGGAACAACATGGCATGCTTGATTGTTCTATCCCTTAAGACTTTTTTAACCTCCAAGAAGGATCGTCTTTGTTTCTGAACCTTGGCGGTGAAGTTGGGAAAAAACGTGATTGTGTTGTTTTCATACTTGAGTGGGGGGGGCACATCGTGCTGTCTGGAGGATGTGATCTTGGTCTTGAAAGTTGAACACCTTCGTCAGGTTTGGCTGAGCGGGCACACCTGGCCTGGGCCTGGCCCTGGCCTGGCCCGGGGATACGGTGAGCTCTCTCAATAGAAAAGCAGTTAGACAGGTGTTTAAGCTGTAGGTGCTTGGTCACAAGATCTTCTACGAAGATGTCCACTGCTGGCCCCTCTGCCCTTTCTGGCACCCCAAGGATGCGAACATTATTAAGCTGCGATCTCCCTTCTTAATCGTCGAGTTGTGTCACAAGGAGCTCAGTGCGATGTTGTCATTCAGATTTGTTTTTTCCAGATAGAAGCATCGGTGACCAATTCTTGTGTGACATTTTCCATTTCCTTTACACGAGAGTCCATATTACGCAGTCCCGCTCTAAGCAAGGATATATCTGTAGCAAACGCGTCTATGCGACCCTACAGGGATGTGCGGACATTGATGATGGCAACGAGAACATCTTGGAGCGTGGGTGGCTCCTGAGCACCAGCATCTGTTGACTGTCTTGGTCCGAGGCCGCACTAGGTTGTCCCCCATCTTGTGTCTTCTGCCATGCAAATTTGTCGATCTTTTGCTGGTATGCACCACAGCTTCCCTTGGCCGTCACCATTGTGGAGGATACAGCAAGGGGTACTCCCCGCTACCGACAGCGGCAAGAATAGCATGACCTGTCAGCTTCCCCCCTCACTGCTTAGCCATGGTCTTCTATTAGAGGGCCTTCTGGGCCTAATTGTAAAACAAGGCACACCACTGCCTAGTCTGTGCTGCTGGTGGAGGGGTGACCCCAAATGATGCTCCGCTACAAAGGTAGTGTTTAGTGGCGGTTTCGCATGGTCACAGGCTTCTTGATTGGCCCCTGTCACACCCCCCCGGGTGCAGCTCACCGATGAAATAGCCAACTGGCGGTTCGCCTCTAGTCAGAGGCACAATGGTCAATGTCACTGGTCAGGCCCTATGTGCATTGAAGTGCTGGCCAATCCTCAGCTCCTTTTCCAATATAAAGGAAGATCAAATTAACAGCAGTCTTCACCTCAGCGGTCGGGAGAACCCTGTGCAGGGCCACGGCTACAGAAAGCCCTCAGTCTCCTCTCCACTAGGGGTACGTATGTCAATAGAGCCAGGCCACTCTAAACATGTCCTTTTTCACTTGTGGACCAAGTTATGCCTCCCCTCACCGTTTTTGTTTGTGATCAGGGGGTCCGATCTAGCCCCTGACTGTCTGTATCCTGCCTTGCTCTCTGCTGTGGGGAGGGGAAGCCAGCGCACTGCCCGAGCCGATAGCCAATCGCGCCTTACCTCAATTATATCTGCTCCCATGGCCAGTCGTTCAGGCCTCCCGCCAGAAGCTGTCCGCATGCTCCGTCACCGAGATGAAAATGTCGAGATTGTGTGCCCGGGCCCACTGTCATGCATGTCACGGCTGCTTGGCCTCCGCAGGCCGTAATGCAGTCAAGAGCTCAGTAGAGCTGCAAATCACCGTCAAGACAGCAGAAATCACTCCTCGCCGCTTTTGTGACCTCCCTTGTGGTATATTCACCTCCTGTGGCCGGATATATATTTAAGAGGATATGTTAGGGGATAGAAGACACTGGGGCCAGAGCCGTGCTAAAGAGCGACCATTTTCTCTGGCAGTGGGCCACGCTCCTGCAAACTGTGTGTTTGTAAATGTTCCTTGAATGACAGCCGTTATTCTCATTCAGCTTCACTTAAGGACTTTATCTTTAAACATCTTTCATAAAAAGGGTATGTTCCATTTTCGTTTAGCATCACTAAAGGACAAAGGGCCTGATTTAGATGTTGGCGGATCAGGTCCTACTGCCGCTTTTTTGATGATCTTCCCGCCCTCCAACTTGGTAGTTCGCAACCTGTTGGCAGGTCCGTGGATGAAAGACCACCACAGTCCAGCAGAGCTGATTATGATTCCCGCTTACTGCTTTCATTTCTGACTTTTAACTCATCATCCAGGTCCTTCCTTTGCTGCTCCGACTCCACCACAATGCCAATCGACTCAGTTGTCACCAAAATTGTCTTGTAAAATTGTCCTACTATGAACTGCTGTAGCCTGGTATATTTCGGCATTGCTCTTACATGCAATATTTATTCTTAGGTACAATGAAGTACGGTTCATTCTCCAACTTATCAAGGTAAAGTATTTGTTGTTGATCAAGCATGGCGATGGATGCGTAGGCTTGGAGCTCCCACTGCCACTGGCTTCTTGAGCCTCCCTTGCTATTTCATCAGCACGATCTGGCCCGCAGTTGCACCGAGCCTCCACTACTTCAGTGTGTGGGGGAAGGAGCACAGGTGAGATTCACCGACATCCCAGAACCTTTGTCCAGCTACTGCTGCAAAAGCCATCTTGACCCGGGCGGATCCGGACTTCTGCACTGCTGGAGGGCATCTGCTGTAGCCTGCTGGGGCACCGTGTCCTCTCCTGTGCAGGCAGGGGCAGTCAAGGGCACTGCTGGGTTCCGCTTAGGTCCCGGACCCACAGCTTTGGCTTAGCAGCGCGGCACCCGCTGATGCCATCTTGATTTGGGTGGCCCTGAGATGTGACATTACCGAGGGGAGCCCAGCCGGGCTCTGGGGGCATCCAAGCCTCCCTGTACTGTTATGGTCCAGTGGACTTGCTGCAGAGGTTCCCTAAGTCTCTTGAACCCTCTGCCTTACTGCAGTGGCAGCGCCCATTGGACCCACTGCAGCCATCTTGCCCCAGATGGCCTGGATTGCCTCAATACCAGGGAAGGGCCCCTGACCGGAGCCTCTCCCCGCGGCTACCACCACGCCCCCCCCCCAACTAACTTTGAGCCTCCTGCCTGACCTGTGGTCCCCCCCTTCTTGCCCTCAGCTGCACGACCGAACCAGGTGGCCACAGTGGGGGTTGACCTGGAGGCCTGACCAGGATCACGCTTGGGGACCACCAACGAGGTACTGTTCCCTACTGTTTCACGACCTCCTGCTGCGGAGCCTGCTCTGATGAAGGGACGCCCTGGTTAGGGTCTGCTCTTTCTGCCTCCTCACAACCACTGAACCTGCTAGCTTTGCCCCCGCATCTGCGCAGGATCCCGGCTGCGCTCTGGCACAGCCCATGTCACCTTTGACCAGGACTCACCTGGCTATTAAGCTCTGATGCCTGCTGTGCTCTCCCCCCACATTCCTGCTATGTGCCGATCCTGGTGGATGCTGGGCCCCACTATTCTTCCTGCATCTGAGCCTGGCCTATGATTGTCTATCCTCTGCTGCATTTCTCCTGAGTCTCGCCCCTCACGTTCTATGGGGCGGCTTCAAAACCACCATACCAGGAGTGCTGACTTCCATCTCCATAGCTAGGACTCCAGACACAAGCCTTCTCCATGCTCATTGACGATCTTGTCGCACTGGAACGCACTGATAAACAACACCCCACGCTTCGAGCAAACTGTCAGTTGGCCATCTTGAGGGGACAATTCCGGGCTCACTGGGTTAACAGCTGAGCTCACTCTCTCATCGCTCTATAACAAAAATATTATGAGGGTGGTGACAAAGTAGGGCCCTCCTCGCTCACAGACTGTGGTATGAACATGCATGCCCCACATCGCGAAGCTTCGGAGGGACGGCTCTCGTTGGGCAGTCCAGGAATCAGACAAACAGGACTCCATCCAGGACTACTACTGAACCCTTTATGCCTCGGGGGAGAAGATCCTGCCGAGATTGCTAACTACCTCCAAAACTGTCTAGTAAGCCATTGGAAGGAGAAGAATCATGGTCCAATAGACCTCAAATTAGAGATTAGTGGTTCATCATGAAATTCGATACTATAAGGTATGGCCTTAATAGTAAGAAGAATTTGGATTGGATTTTTGTAGTTAAATAGGATCCTGTATTCCTACACAGCATTGGTCATCTGAGTATACCATCTTAGTTTACCTTGGAGGTTGTAGTGCCTGTATTAAATCTTAAGGTATGGTCCTCTATAGGTATCCTTCATGGCATTATTTGTAAAAGGCTTTTTGATGGATGACTGTATTAATAAACTAGCAGCCCGTCCCGACGTTGTCCGGGTATTAATTGCTGCCGGCCAGTAGTATATTGTTTTGTAGGATCTCGTTTTGATAGCATTTCTTATCTGTGACAGGCCTGTGAAACGCTCCGATTCACAGTGCACTGCTGATGCACTTAAGAGTGTGCGTTCAGTAGTGTGTGAACTCGAGTTTCCCTACTTTATTTTTCCTTGCAATATTATATAGCACGAACTCGACAACATGGCATGAGCACAAATTACATTACAGAAGAACACATTCATTGGTGGTAGGCACAGGGAGACAAAGCGATTTGCCTGGAATCACAGGATGTTGAGCTGATGCCGAGATTCGAAAGTAGCTCCCCAGCTCTAAAGTTCGCAATTCTAGAACTTGTGGCGGGAGGTGTGTCTAAAAGTGTATGCCGGTGCTGGCCATCAATGAGAGAGACCTGTGCATTTTTCAAATGGGTGGAGAAAAAATATGAGTATGTTGCTTGAGATGTGGGCCGCCGTGCCACCAATGTACTTACCGGAGGAGGGTAAACACCCATTATTCCGCAACTTTCTTTCCGCATACCATCACTCCGCATACTTTTATTATGAAAGTACCATGACTCCGCAATGCCATTATAACGCATGGCATTACATTTTATATGCTTTTACCAGACATACATTTACAACGAAATTCGTTGAAATTGCATGAATGGTAAAAGCATGTTTTTTTTTTAATGTTTGGATAAGGTAAGTATGGGTATAGGGGTATATGTTTTAGGATACTGAGGTATATGTTTTGGGGTGTTTGGGTATTTTAAGGGTTCAGCTATAGTTTTGGGTTATGGGGTACAGGGGTAGTTTTAGGGTTTAGGAAGAGGTATGGGTTTTGGGTTACAGGGGTATTTTTAGGGTTCAGGGGTAGGGTTGGGTTTTGGGGTACATGGGTATTTTAAGGGTTCAGGGCTAGTTTTGGGTTTTGGGGTACAGGGGTATTTTTAGTGTTCCAGGCTAGGTTTGGGTTTTGGGGTACAGGGGTATTTTAGGGTTCAGGGCTAGGTTTGGGTTTTGAGGCACAGGGTTACCGTATTTTCCGGCGTATAGGACGACCCGGCGTATAAGACGACCCCCTACTTTTCTTCATAAAATGTAGGTTTCATGCCATACTCGCCGTATAAGACTACCCCCACTTCCAGCACAGTACTGTATTGCCGGCGGGAACTTTCTACAGTCCCCTTTCAATGCCCATGAACTGAGGAGATGACGTACGGTACTGACGCTCCTCTCCTTCCGATGAACGTGAGATTTATGGCCACATCGGAAGGAGAGAGAGACGCCAGATCAGCGCATGTGCCCGCTGTAGCTCTAGACTGAATACCTACGCAGTTCGAAAATACCGAAATGCCCCGTGAGATCCTGCTCCCATCGGCACTACTGCACTACAGGACTGTAAGAGACTGCGCACTATTGTCATTTTTGATTCATGTGCCGTAACTTAACGTAGCGTTTGCTTTTGTAATTTGTTCTGTTGTAATTATCTCCTCATGTATCATTACTACGGTAGTCCTATTGTGAAGCGCTCTGACACCTTCGGGTAAAGTCCGCGCTATATAAAATCGCATACGGTAAATAAAGTACCGTACCGTACAGTTAGAGGGGATTGTAGTATGACTCACATAAGCACGAATATGGTATAAGGGGGATCAGTAGCAGGGAGAGAGAGATTAGAGAGATGCCAGATCAGCGCAGAGAGAGACGCCAGATCAGCACATGTGCCCACCCGCTGTGTCTCTAGACTGAGCACGCAGTTCGAACATACCGAAACGTTGCTTCCACTCCTAAAAATGTGGTACCCGGCGTATAAGACGACCCCCGACTTTGGAGAACATTTTAAGGGGTTAAAAAGTCGTCTTATACGCCGGAAAATACGGTATTTTTAGCATTCAGGGCTTGTTTTGGGTTTTAGGGTACAGGGGTATTTTTAGGGTTCAAGGGTAGGTTTGGGTTTTGGGGTACAGGGGTATTTTAAGGGTTCAGGGCTAGGTTTGGGTTTGGGGTACAGGGGTATTTTAGGGTTCAGGGCTAGGTTTGGGTTTTGGGGTACAGGGGTATTTTTAGGGTTCAGGGAAACGTTTGGGTTTTGGGGTACAGGGTATATTTATAGGGTTAAGATGGGTTAGTGTTTAAGGGTGTTGGGGTATTTTAAGGAGTAAGGGTGGGTTATGATTATGGGGTGCAGGGGTATTT
This sequence comes from Lissotriton vulgaris, assembly GCF_964263255.1. Taxonomy (NCBI): domain Eukaryota; kingdom Metazoa; phylum Chordata; class Amphibia; order Caudata; family Salamandridae; genus Lissotriton; species Lissotriton vulgaris. Next base: position 66,935,170 of record NC_141694.1, read on the forward strand.
AAAGGGAGCAGAGTGGGATTAGCAAACAATATGAGACATGGCATGAAGGGCGGAACAAACACACGCCTCCAGCGTTTGTCAAGCCCCCAGCACACGCCCACAGCACAATGCAGACACGCCCACAAGGGACTACTTTGCTGGCACAGTTCTTTTACCTTTTAAATGTATATGGTGGGCGTCTGCATAGCCTCTGTCCTTCTGCTGCAACTGACCTCTCAAATGCTGTATTGGGTGTTGTGATTGGTGCTGTGGTTCCTGAGATTACCCGCCTCAAGGGTTTGGGCTCTCTCTTTATTATATTAGTATGGATAAAAACATGAGACCTTCTTACCTGTCAGATGATAGGGGAAAGGTACTGGCCGGGTCTAAGTAGCCTCCTCCCTTTCTGTATATTTTTTATGAATGATTTAGGAAACAACAATGAGAGGCACTGTTAACTAATTGGAGTCGGTAGCCTCCTCCCTGCGTGATAGACTGTAAGCGGAACATTAAAGGATTGTGCCATTTTGGATATCGGTGAATGTATCACCGGGGCATATTGTCAAGAACGGCGATAAAATGATCGCTGTTTTAGCGGCAGGAAACTGCCGCTAAAACGGCCATAATGGGCTTGATAATATGTCCTTGTAAATTCCCATAGCAGCCCAGGTTCTGGTGTTAACCTGGGCTGCTATGGGAATTCACAAAGTCATATTATCAAGCCCATTATCGCCGTTTTAGCGGCAGTCTCCTACCGCTAAAACGGCGATAATTTTATCACCGTTCTTGATAATATGCCCACCGTTCCTTGGTTGAATTAGCGACACCGTAAACCGGAAGCAATAAGTGAGGTGTCATGTTTTGGTAGTATTAATCTGTAAACGGCTTTCATATACGGTGGAAGATATCCAAATATGGAATCGGAGTAAGGTTAGAGGAAAGACTCGACAGTAGAAATTTCGGGCCATGTGGGTAGGTTTAGGCGTTTGGGATTAACGATGATAAACAGGCTTTATCCCGTAAGAAAATGTACGACTGACGCCGGTTTTTATTTAGGCCTTTAATATTGTTTTTTCGAACGTGGCCTGACTATAAGTGCGATTTGAGAAGAGTATACCCCCCATTTGCAAGTCGTGTAGGGAGAGGTCGGAAGGCATAGATTGATGTGTCTAAACTTCTAGATAGATAGAATTAAGACAGGTAGGCTCATGGAGCTAAATGTGAAAGTGTCGAGCGTATGATGCTAACAGTAACATGACCGCATCATCTGGAAGAGTAGTTTTATAACAAATGTGATTTAAAGATAATACACCTCTCCTTTTGAATCATATAATGACGGGCAGGAGTGCATTGCTGAATGTCTTTCACCTGCTGGATAGGTTTAATGCAGATAGGTCGACTCCCATAGATTTATGAAAAAGTGGTGAGCACATAATGGTATGAGTTACTTTATCGCATACCAATCATCTTCTTTTTTCTCACAGGGGAGGATAACAACTACCCCCTATTAATATCAACATGTGTGATCTTGAAATATGACCATTAACTACAACCACTATCCGGGTTATGGAAAAAAAAGGAACTAGGGGGCATATTACCAACGAGTAGCGCTATTTATCGCTAACTAGGCTTTGCAACGATTTTGTTATCGCTAAGCATCGCCGGAAATTATCGCTGAGATAACTTACTATTAGCAACGTTTATCTCCAAAGCGATAATTTTTCTGGCGGTAGCGTGAATATCGCTGAGAATACAGCGATATTCACGCATTAGCGACAAAATGCTCTTAGCCATGTTATCCACCTCCCATTGGATAACATGGCTAAGAACTGGTCTGAGCAGGCGTTAGTTTCTGGTGATAGCGGGAATATTTCCATCGCTACGCCCACCTTGCTAATAGGTGATAGCGACGTTAGCGACTGCTTTCAGTCGCTAACAGGTTGGGTACGCCCACTTTGCATGTCATTAGCGATAAATATCGCTGAGATGCAAAGCGGGCCCCAAACCGCTCGCTATTGCCTAAAAGCTGTTGTTAACTGCTGTTAGCGACAGCTTGCTAATACAGCGATAGAATTATCGCCACTTAGCGGCTGAAAACGGCCGATAAACCGGCGATAATTGCCTATCGCCCCCCTTGGTAATATGCTCCAAGGTTATAACCAGCAGGAAGAAAAATACCCAGTGATGTGGAGAAAAGGAAGTGCTCAGAACCCTACCCCCCCTCCCCCCCAAAAAAATATATTATAATTAACGGAAGTGGGTCTAGGAGCGTGTTGATTCAAAAAGAGATAATGATCAGTTATTAATCTGGCATAAGTAGAAGACGTACACATAGAAATGAAGGTGTTTTTATCTATATGTGCTCCTCTCTATATTTAGGGACCAGTCATAGGCCCTCTCAAGAATTATCATCATATGAAAAGAGTACATGTCTGAAGTGGAATTAATTTTGGAACACCGCAACACGCAGTGAGTCATAATTTTACATATGGATAAAATGAGCATACTAACTCAACTGGGGGTGTGAGGTGAAAGTCATCAAGGAGGGGGAAAAGGAAGAAAGACCTTTCCTCGACCATTGGACTGAATGAAAAGTGTAGATTTTTGAATGTGTGATTAATGTGGTGCAATATATGCCACCATGGGAGATGAGACATCTTGGCTTGTCACAGATTAATGGGTTTTAGAATATTGTTTTTTATAAAGGTTACATTAAATGTATTTAAGTTGTTTATCTTTTTTTTCCCTGGACATATTGTCCTTACATGTGTTTATTATATATTTTTTATAGCTATCTTCATGGATTTGTTAATTTGACTGTGGGAGATAAACACCTAAATCTTATTGTCCTGAAGAAGGTGGTGTTTATAGAATAGAATCCACCGAAATGTGTCAATGCTAGATTTTAACTGGATCCAATAATTAAGAGTAACTGTGATGAACTGACTTACATTCACCAGGACTCACATTCGAAGTTGGTCATATGTAACAGGATTTTAGATGCTGTGCATGAGGGTATTCTCTGTTATGAGTTGTATATTATTTTGTCTTATTGAATTGTATGTTTTTTATTTTATATGCATTTTAATTAATTTTGGGGTGATATACAATACATCTGTATATAGGTTTTTTAATATATATATATATATATTATGTATATTTGAAATGTTTGAGACATATTAAGGTTTGTTTACAATTTTTAATGAAAGCCTATAATATGATCTTTCTATCTTGGTGGCATATGAGTATGATTAATGGACTGAACGTAGATGTAAGTGAGTAAAGTAGGTTGAAAGGTGATTTTAAATTTGTGGTGATATTTCCTGATTCCAAGTGAAAGCTATTTTTTCTATGCCTCTAAATCCCTCCTATACGCGCGACCTGTAAGAGCATTTCACGGCCGCTGTACTTCACAGAATGCAGCAGGAGCTCCCCAAGGTAAAATACCTGATCCTGAGGGCCTCACCTCGGCTTTTTACATGGCCTTTCTGCCTCAACTCTTAACTACCCTGCTTGTATTATATAACTCCTTCACCCTTGCCACAGGCCTTACGCCCACCATGTCTAATTTCAAAACTATTCCAATCCCTAAACCAGGTAAAGACCCTGCGTTCTGCTCGTCTTACAGCTGATAGCCCTCCTCAACACCGATGCAAAGCTTTACACCAAAATCTTGGCAAACCGCCTAGAGAATGATCAAGCTTACCAGGTGGGTTTTATCAAGAACTGACAGGGCCCTGACAACCTCTGCCGCTTGGCCCACTTGGTGGAAAAGGCCTAGCGTCACCCTGTCCCCGCTCTCCTCCTTTCCCTGAGGGCGGTGCTGCAGAACATAGGGCTAGGTCCTGATAAGATTAGTAAAGTCATGGCCTCTTGCCTGGCGTCTACCTCCTTGATTTTTATCAACGGCCAGACCATCCCATCCTTCCCACTGCTCCAGGGCACCCGGCAAAGCTGTCCCCCCTACTCTTTGACCTGGTGGTGGAGCCCTTCGCTATTCAACTGCGGCGTTCGGTGGAAGTCAGAGGCATTCCTTTTGCTGGCCAGGAGCAAAAGGTCCTACTATATGCTGATGACCTCCTCCCCCTAGCGTTGACAGAGTTGGATACCTCCCTTCCAACGGTTGTTCACATTTTGCACACCTACGAGCGTATATCTGGGAACAAGATCAACTTCTCGAAATAACAGGCGCTCAATCTCACCCTTCCTCCACACCGCTTCCTGCAGCTCCAGGCGCTTTCCCTCTTCCAGTGGGCCACGCACTCTACACAATATTTAGGTCTTATCCTGGATGAAGGCAAACTGGCCACGTCTTCGTGGGATGATCTTGAAGATCTCCGACGGTGGAAATCGCGCTCAACATCTCCTGGCTGGGTCGCATTAACATAGTGAAGATGAACGTTCATCCTAGACTTCTTTACTTATTTCAGTCATTGTCAGCTCCCATCCCCGCAGAGGACATCTTTAGGTTGCAGGCTGCCCTCACATACTTCAATTGAGGGGTAAGCATCCCTGCATATCCATGGCGCTCTCAATGTCCCCCGTAGTCGTAGAGGCCTGGGGATCTCCCCCGGGAGTCTTTTCCGGAGTGGATATCGGACGAATGCAGGCTTCTGCAAGATCTTTTCCAAGGTTCGACAATCAAATCTTTCGACTAATGCAAACGGGACTTCTATCTGTCCAAACCTGCTCGCCACCAACATTTCCATCTCTGACACTGGGCCATTCACCCTCCCAATGCAGAGGCCGCCACTTGCCCCCTCAGCCTCTTTGAAGTATATGTTCGTAGCATTATGGGTACCTGGAGATTGATATCCAAGACATACGAAGTCCTGAAACAAACACACCTTCTCCCCAGCCACCCCTACCAATGGAAATGGTCATCGACACTTCAACCACCATCACCCAGAAGCAATGGGCACAGCTCTGGCAGGAAATACAATTTACACACAGAAGCATTGCCTAGCAAGAAGCATCCTACAAGGTCATGTTTCAATGACATTACACTCCAGCCCGTCTTCATGCTATGCACCCATCGGTCCTTGCTGCGTGCTGGTGCGGCGGGTCCCACTGGGTGATTTCCATCACATATGGTGGGCTTGTCCCTCTCTGAAAAAACCTTCTGTAAGGAGATCCTGAGCCACATCAGGGGTACACTTGAATAACCAATATCAGATGATTATCACACTATTATTTTAGGTATCCACCCCTTGTCCCTAGCTGCAATGACCCATGCAGACTGGTATATAGTGCGTCACTTGACTGGTGCAGCTAAGCAGCTCATAGTGCAGTCCTGGCATGCCCCAGTCGGCCAGCTCTACCTCATCCTAGTTCACACAACTCTGGCACACCATTCGCTGGAGCAGCTAACACACAAGCTGACCCACACAGATAAGAAATTTCTCTGGTCACCCCTCGTCCAATACACGTCTCACCTGGAATTCTCATAATTCCAACCCTCCAGACTACCGGTGCCACACCTCTTCTAAGGCTCAGTATAGAGCCCCTACCAAGCGGACTCGGTTGGTCATGCTCACCATATTACTGCTCCGTAAGCAACGCTCCACCCCTCCACTATTTCACACAACTACAGGCCTTGAGGGACCTACAGGGGACCTCCAGCTCCACCCCCCCCACCGCCCCTGAATCCCCTTTTTCCCTGTTATCCACTCCTGGTTTGTTCCCCTGCCTTTGAACAGTCTCCCTCCGTTTGGTGCCAAATGTGCCTGGACTGTCGCTTGGACCTTACACAGCATCTCCATAGGTTAGACCTTGCCTTTCTAGGGCTTCCACTATGCCTTTTAGTCCTATAAATAGGCATGACAGCATTATGTCCTCGCAATGGCACCTGTACTGTACTGTTGTTCCACCCTTTGGTGTAAAATTCAATAAACATTACCTGAGCAAAAAAAAGTATTTGTTGTTGTGATGTTTGGGGGTGTTGTGCTAGTGGTGCCTGTATGTGAGCATTTAATAGTGTGTGTATGCTGTGTGAGTGGAATGCAATATGTACCGCAAAGGGACATAACACATTGCCTACTAATGTTTTTATGCAAACATGTCACGTGTAGTGATACATTATTAAGTTGTGCTTGCCAGTCTCCACTCCGTCAGCAAACCACCGCTAGGACACCCCGAGCACAACCAGAACATCTAAGTGTGCTTGGTGCAAACCTGCCAGCCTGGCGCCTTCCGAGTACTGTTGGCTAGCAGAGAAGACCACAGCCACACCGATCTATTGTCTACTGACACAACATCTAAATACAGCGGACGGACCACTGTTGGCTTGATGGAGTAGTTGGGACCGCCGCGGGACAGTGGTAGTCCCGCCAAGATCTAAATCTGGACCAAAGTCTATCTTTGTCCATCATCACTAAAAGGGGCCCTCTATTCTATATTAATTTAAGGACATATGCAATCTCTGTCTGTCTTTCCCAAATGGAATACTATTTACTAATACAGCTGAAATGTATGGACCAAAATCATTTTTGTAAATCTACATTCAACTGGTGTATACATTTCCTTTAGGGCCTTTCATCATCAAGGCCCAGTTTACCTACGGAAATACTTCAAACAATACCATCCGACACGTGAACTCAGATCATCCACAGCAAATCTGCTTATCGTCCCCAATTTTAGGCTGACGACCAAGGGAGGTAAATCCCTATCTGTTATTGGCGCAAAAGCATGGAACAAATTACCCCAACATCTCTGTGCAGCCAATACAGAATCAAGTTTTAGGAAAAAGCTAAAAACATGGATCTACTCACTGCCAGACACAGTATGCAAAACCCTAATATGATCCTCTTCCATCTCTCGGACGGTCTAGCTATGGTCATCTACTTGACATAGGGAGTCACAGCGCCAAGATGCTCCTATACAAGTACCAAATCACATCACATCACATCACATTATTCTCATTCAGTTTACCTTGAGCCCCATTTGAACATTTTTACTGAACAAGTATACCATCTTCCTGGTCACCCTTTGAACATTCAAAAACACACATCGACTCCCTGTAAGGTACCAGAGAGCATTGGTAGCCCAGGAGCATCTTCTCTGCAAGACTTCCATACTGGTTATTTTCTGTTGCTTTGACCCTTGGAGTGTGGCTTACCATGACGTCAGATTCTCTAATTGCACAGCTGATTATTAGCTCATAGTTTCTGCTTTGCAATTTACACTTTCAAGAATAATTAATGCTTTGTACACCTTCTCTTACTAAAAAACGTTTGATCAATGGAAATAACCTCTTGCTTTAACTTTAAGAGCATATAAAAGTCCATAAATTAACAATAACAATGGTACGTGGAATCTAAAAATAATATAGGATTTTCTGAATATTAGGCTGACCTGTTAGCATAAAATGCAAAATGTATCACCGAAACACTTCAGGCCTGATTCACAAGTAGCTTACACGTATGTGTAAGTTTACGATCTTTTGCAGATCACAAAGCAATTTTACAAGTAGCCCTTTACGACTGCCTATCTTTTTATGTGCTGAGTCTCCGCCATGAGTGCAGAGACTCCACCATAGTGAAGATACTACTTGAAAAATGTAGTGACTAGCAAAAATTCATAAACGTACACCAGTAGTATCTCTGCAGTCGCAGTAGTCGTCCAATGCCTTTGTGAACTGCAAAAAAATTGAAAAGTTACACAAAAGTGTACGTTTACATTTGTAAATCAGGCCCATCGAGTGTAATTTACTACTACTAAAAAATATATATATAATAGTTCATCCAGCACTACACATGGCCAACCAGTGGTACTGCAACACCCTCCCAAAAAAAATAATGGAGTTAGGGACTTTCTATAATGTTTTAGTTTAGGTACATTTCTTTAGAAGTAACTTACACTCAGAGTTTGTGAATACCAGAAAGTAGTAAACGTATTTGAAAGTGTAATTTACCTTTGTGAATCAGGCCCTCAGAGTTGACTAAAGATCTTTCCCACTCTTGCCTCAGTCACATGGGTGGATTATCCTGCAGAAGGTCTCAGATGCTAATGCATCACCTGCCTCAGTCACATGGGTGGATTTTCCTGCAGAAGGTCTCAGATGCTAATGCATCACCTGCCTCAGTCACATGGGTGGATTTTCCTGCAGAAGGTCTCAGATGCTAATGCATCACCTGCCTCAGTCACATGGGTGGATTTTCCTGCAGAAGGTCTCAGATGCTAATGCATCACCTGCCTCAGTCACATGGGTGGATTTTTCTGCAGAAGGTCTCAGATGCTAATGCATCACCTGCCTCAGTCACATGGGTGGATTTTCCTGCAGAAGGTCTCAGATGCTAATGCATCACCTGGTGCTCACTGAGCAAGGACTTATTATCCATCGGTCTGCAAGCAGCCAGCTATCGTCCCCAATCTCTATTCTTTGCCTATGTATAACATTTACTCCAAAGCAGTAGCTCTCAAACCTTGGGTCCGAGGAACCCTGGACGTCCAAGACACCTACTCATAATGTCCTTAAATATTTAGAATATTTATGAATATTTCCATAAAAAATGAGGATGTAATGTTGAATATTTTCAAAATCTCGGTAAATTTGAATGAATTTTAAATTGGATGACAACAAATGAAGTTGGTCTTCTTATCCTAATTTTGTAAGAGCAGCACAAGTACAACAAGCGGAATTTAGAGTGGACGACTGGAAATCTCACATAAAGTACTGGCATGCAATGACAAATAAGCATTAGAAATGCAGCCGGTCTCGCATTTGTTTGAGTTGGAGCTATTGGTATTGTAAATGGCAATGGCACAAATCTACACACAGACATGCATACATGTGGAAACACAGCCATCTGCAGCCACATACACACGCATAGAAACGCAGAAACATACATGCACACACACTCATGCACACATACGTATGCAGGCACGAGCATATACATAGACACACTTGCACATAGACCAGTACATAGGCAAGTATGCACATTCATATACAGTATTACCATGGGGAGATGTATCTACACACTTACACACGCATGCATATATACAAGCACACACAAGCTGGCACTCCTACGCACATGTGCACACTCAGAGACACATGTATGCATGCATGGTTTGTTGGGACATGATATGACACTGGACCAACCGTTAAGCCTTTCTCGGCCACACACACCCTGCAATCTAGGGCCTACAATCTAGGGCCTGCGAAAGATGAGTTGAAGACACAGCCAGGTTGCTATCAGCAGGCCTGGATTGTCCTGGCTATGGCTTTGCCATCTTGTTTAAGCATGGACGTATATATGTATACACTCACATACATACTATGCACCCACACAGTTCTACATAGTAGTCCACACATGCACGCTCAGACACATACGCATGTAGGCATACTCGCGCACCCACGTAGGCATGTTTGTGCGACATACACACACAGACATGTATGCATATACACACACAGAAGCACAATGAAACACGCACATTAACCGATAACATTTACGCGCATAAGGAGAATCACACATGTATGTTAGGTACTGATTCTGTTTTCCTAAAAGTGGTCGGTTCGCCCTACCTGTAGCTGATCATGACTGGAGTATGCAGCATCGGGCTGCTCAGCGCTGCACAGGGCCTAGGGTGCAAGGGCAGGAGCATAGGCCCACTAGGGGTGAATACACAGCTCGCTCGCACAGAGAAGGGTCCTGGGGCCCTTAATCTGTGTCTGAGTTGCTGAGACTCCCGCTGGTAGACTTGCTCTGAGGATACAGGTGGGAGGGCCGCACTGTCCCCAAGCACGTCTTCGTGATCTGCTGCCAGCAGACGATCATCCAATCAGGCGAGAGTGGAGTCACTCTTTGAGGAGTCAGAGGTAGGATGATGGGGCCGGAGGGTTGGAGGAGCCCACTTGGCCGTGGCACCTTCTCCCCCATATGGGTCACAGGGAATTATTTTATATCTGTGGTATTTTTCATGTGTGTTTATTTATTGATATTATTATTTTGGATTTGTTCATTCATTTACTTCGAAGATGCTGAGAGCATTCCAGGAAGCTGGCATTTGGACATTAGGAGTAAATATTCATGATAATATTGTCTGTGTGATCATATTGGTCATTTAAACAGCGATCAAGAGACATTGGGCTGCCTCTTGGCACTTGATAAGCAGTTACTTGTGGTCGAACCCCGTGGCATTCTATTTTTCAGCCTAGGAAAGATGAACAGCTGCTTGCGCCTTGGGCGTTGTCCTTTGATCTCTGTCCCAGGTGCCCTAGTGCAGTGAGTGTCGTGTCTACGATGTGGGCACTGCGCAGCACAATCACTCGAGGACACAGGTAGGTGCATTCACGATTCTTTATTCAAGTATTACAACAGCTGGTCACACACACGTCCTTCTCCGTGGTCGCCCTGGTCGAATCTGTCCTCTTCCTGTCCCCTGACCGGATGTGGTGTCCGGTGACCTGGTCACCTCCCTCACGACCCACAGGGTCCTAGTGTCTGCTGTCCCTACTGTCCTGTCGCCCTGTCCGTCATCTGTTTGTCAGGTCATGACATCTCCCCCCTTGTTGCAAACAACACTTCGTGGTACAGTTCTACTAATCACTCCGTGTCACCACCATTTACATCATTGACTCGCCGTTGCAGTGAGAGAGAAAAAGAGAGAGAGAGAGAGAGAGAGAGATTGTCAGTCTCGTCGACCCTTCTCCCCAGTCTCTGTTTCCTACTTCTTTCTACGTAGTCTCTTTGTCCCTTTGCATCCCTTCCTTGGTCGTTGTTTTCTTCCGTCATCTTTCTTTCTGCTCTTCAGTTGTTCTCCGTCTGTTCTCAGTTTGCCAGTCTCTCTTTCTCTTTGTCTTTGCTCTCTCCTCTTAGTCTTCTTTCTGTTCTTCCGTTGTCCTCCTTCTGCTCTCTTTTTGCCGGCCTCTCGTCGCCTTGATCGTTGTTCTCTGCCCTCCGTTTTGTTTCTTGCTCCTTTCTTTCTACAGCCGCCCTTTGTTGTATTTGTTCTGTCCATTATTCTTTTTTGTTCTCTTCCTCTTTCTTTATTTCCTGAGTCTTCTCTTTGCTTGCTCTCAGCATAGCTGTTGTATTTTTTATATATCATTGTTATAAGGCTCATCGTTTGGGCGGTGCTGCTGCTCATCAGGCATGGCCCTGGGACATCGCCTTGTAGAACATGAATGTCCTCCTTATTTATTTTGTCATTGTATCTCAGTTCCTCTGTGAACTTCCCCAAGTTAGTTACTTCTTTCATTGCCCCCCAAGTAAAAATCTTTACCTTGGACGCTCTCAGGGTCGGCTTTACTTCCATTCTCCCATACTCCGATGCACACATGACATTGCAGGTTGCACCACTGTCCAGTACAAAGTCTGTTTCATTCACTCCTACTCTTATCTTTGCATGGTCTGTCTTTCCTCGGGTGCTTCTGTCTGCTGGCTGTGTTGTTTCTCCTGCTTCTTCTTCCTCGCTCTGCTCGGTGTGCACCTCTGACATGTGATATAGGGCCCGATGTAGGTAGGGCTTTACCGATCGGTATTGGCCGAAAATACCGATTTTTGGCCCTTACCGATCGGTAAACAGCCATCGAGATGTAGGGAACCAAAAACAGAACGAATCGGATAGAAAACCGATTCGGAATGAGTACCGAATGGGAAAGAATCCGATACGTACATACCGAAAATCGGATATGTAACGAATCGGAAAAACACCGAATCGGTTACAAAGACCGAATCGGTCCTTGTACCGATTCGTTAGTGACACCGAATCGGAAAATCACCGAATCGGTCCTTGTACCGATTCGTTAGTGACACCGAATCGGAAAATCACCGATTCGGTCCAAGAACCGATTCGTAAGTGACACCGAATCGGAAAATCACCGATTCGGTCCATGTACCGAATCGGAAAAAATACCGATTCGGACATGATCCGAATCGGAAAACATGCCGATTCGTATGAATCTCCGATCGGGAAATTCCCCGATTCCGACAGTTGGGGAGATGTAGGGAGGCACAGAAACACCGAAATCGGCTCAAAATCGGTAGAATTCACTCGGTATTTACCATGGATTGCAATCAGGTGGTAACCAACTCCAACCCATATAAACAGTCCCAAAATGCATTGCAACTTGCAGGATGGCAGCTTTCTATGTCATTGCGAGGCGGCTACGGCTACAGCAGGAAGAACAGAGGGAATGGCTACGAAATGAACAGGTCTACAGACAGAGGATAACCCTGTTCATGCTCACTGAGGCTGAGATCCTACCGAGATACAGGCTGGACTCTGACACCATACTTGAGCTCATCAGGGACCTTAAGCCATACTTGGACCACCACACCCCAAGGGCACACGCCATCCCTGCGCACGTCCAGGTGCTATGCAGCCTACACCTGGTAGCGTCTGGTAGCTATCAAAGTGGAGCAGCAGCAGCAGGAGGGGTGAGCCAGAGCAGCCTGTCAAGGTTCTTCCACATATTCCTTGACGCCATGATAGACAGGATGGAGCAATACATCTCATTCCCTGCAACCCACGCAGAACTGCTACAAACCAAAGCAGACTTCTACCAGATGGCGCAGTTTCCCCAAATCATCGGTTGCATAGATGGCACGCATATTCCGATTTGCCCACCAGCGGACACCGAATACATATACCGCAATCGGAAATCGACACACACCATCAACGTGCAGGTGATCTGCAATGCCAAGTGCACCATCACAGACCTGGTAGCAAAATTTCCAGGGAGTACCCATGACTCCTATATATTCCAACAGAGCGGCATATATGCACGGCTGATGGCTGGCGATTTTGGAGAAGGATACCTCCTAGGTGAGCCACATCATCAGACCCCCATAACACATAGTAGGTAGGTGTAATACATGTATGCATGTGTCTAATGTGACCCCTTTCTCTTCCAGGCGACAGTGCATATGCCCTCCGCTCATTCATACTCACCCCCTACCTCAACCCCTCCACACCCAGCCAAAGGAGGTATAACCGGGCCCACATACGCACCAGGAATGTTGTTGAACGGACCTTTGGCATCTGGAAAAGTAGATTCAGATGCCTGCACAAGAGTGGAGGTGCAAGGCAGTATACCCCCATCACCTGCTGCAAGATCATAGCTGTATGTGCAATGTTACACAACCTTGCGGTCAAGAAGGGCACTGAGGTGGAGTTGTCTGACTACGAGGACTATGACGACGACGAAGCTGTGCCACTGACACAGCCAGCTGGGGTGTGTACGCCATGTGATGGCAGATACAGACGTGAGGAGATCACTGAGAACTATTTCTGACTGAGTACAGATGCAAAGACAGCTAAATGTTGCTTGGAAAATGAAATTTTTAATAGTGATGCACCACAGTTACATCACTGAAGTGCATCAAAAAATGGAGTCTGTAAAAACAAATAAAGTCCAGGGTTCTGGTCTGCTCATCCCCCCTTGCCAGCCTATTTTTTGGCCCGCTTTCCAGACCCACTGGGGTGTCCCTCGGCCCCCTCCGAATGGCCTGCAGCATCAGCGGATCGCCTGGTGCTCCTCCTTGGCTCGGATGCAGCGCTGGCCGGGCTGCTGCGGCTGCTGCTGTCTCCAGCATCACCCAGGTCCAGGGCAGGATTGGAGGCGGCGTTTGATATTAACATGGCCTCCATGGCCGTGGTGATCCTGGCCATCCCCCTGGTCAGCTCAGCCGTATGCTGACTGAGCACCGACTCCTGATTTGAGCTTCGATGGCACAGCTGTGCGGTCGCCGCTGCAAGGCGGGCCATGGCCCGGTTGAGCACCCGGGCATCCCTCCTGCGCGCAACCTCATGCTCCTCCTGCCTGGCAGAGGAGTGGGTGATGGCAGTGGTCAGCCTGCCCAACCCTGCTGCCACCTCCTTGTTGCTGTCCACAACAGCCTGGAAACCCTTCACCAACTCCCCCATCTGCAGGTTGTGCTGCAGGAGCTGGCGTTGGCAGGCCATGGTGGATCTGGCCTGTTGGCGCTGGATTTTGACCATCTGGCCCTCCAGGCCCAGGAACACACTGCCCTCCCGTGCTGGTGCAGCAGTGGTGGTGGTGGTGGTGGTGGCACGGCGTCTGGCACTGCTGCCTCCGGCCTGCTGAGTGGGCAGGGGTGCCACTGGTGGGGGTGTGGTGCTGGCCGGTCCCGGAGCCCCTGCTCCCAGGACAGGTAGGACGGGTGGCAAGGCCACGGTTGTGGCAGGTGCTGTTGTCGGCGGAATGGTCTGCCTTGTAGGGGAGTTATCAGGTGAAAATTGCAAGGGGGGTGTGCTGGCCAGTACAGGGGAGTGCACTGCTTGGTAATCAATCACCAGGACTCCCTCCATTCCAAGCCCTGGGGTGTCTCCTTCCTCATCCTCATCCTCCTCCTCCTGGCCAGGCTGGCTGGTGCTCGGCCCTGCCACTGCAGTATTTGATGTTGAAGCTCCCTCTGCTGCCACAGTGGTGCCGCCTGATGGTGCCCCTAGGTACAAAGAAGCATTTGTAAACTGAGTGCCGATGTATTACAGTCAGTACAATTATGGCATTCCACATGTCCTTGCATCTCCTTACACCGTGTCACACTGTTTCCTGTCTTGTGATTCTGCACTGACATATTTGGCTAACTTCTGCTGACTACATGTACCATGATGCTTGTCTCTTGTATGTTGGTGACAGTACAGTGCTGGTGTTTGCCTATGCATTGTGTCTAATGGGGAGGTGTCTGGTAGGGTGTGTCATGATGCGCATGCTTCTTACCTGTAGCTGTGGCCATCGCAGTGCTGTCCAGGGTCCCGATCCCTACGATGCTCTCCCTCTCGATGGTGCTGGAGACAATTTCCTCCAGCTCGGTGAGGGGTGGCGCCGGGTTCTTGCCTCCTCCGGTGTGTCCAGCCTGCCTTTGGAGGTCGGCCAGCTTCCTCTTGGTGAGGCTGCGGAGGTCGTAAAACCTTTTCTTAAGTTCATCAATGGACCTGGGGGTGACTCCAGCAGCATTGACCTTCTGGGCGATGTCGGCCCACAATCTCCTCTTGGTGCTGTCTGGCACGTTGAGGGACAGCTTGCCAAAGAGCTGGCGGTGCACCCTCACCACCTCCTCAACCAGCACCTGAAGTTCTGTGGTGGTGAATTTGGGCTTCCTCTTTTGGGAGGACTTCTGGCTTCCTGCCTGATCTGCCATTTTCTCCTGCTCCTGCTCAGTCTGCAACCTCCTTCTCCCACTGCTGCTAACTGTGTGTTGGGCTCAGGCAGGCTTTCCAGAAACTTCTAGAAACTTCTTAATTGGCTGCACCTGCCAGGGTTGCCACTCCCTGTTTGGGTGGGGGAGGGGGAGCCACCTCATTGGCTGAATCGCCTATTGCCGATTCGGCTTTTACCGAATCGGTAAAATCCGATTCGGTAAAATCCGAATCGGTATTATCCGATTCGGTAAAAGCCGAATCGGTTCATGCAATGCATTCCTATGGGCTTTTTCGCCATGGGTCTATGATTGCCGATTCGGTTTTTACCGAATCGGCTTTTACCGAATCGGTATTCGCCGAATCGGAAATATCCGATTCGGTGGTAGCCGATTCGGTGTTTTCCGATTCGTTGTTGGCCGAATCGGTAATTTCCGATTCGGACCGAGCTGAATCGGAACGTACCGAATCTCATTACCGATGCAGACCGAATCGGTTTTCATTCGGTATTTTTTTCCTACATCTCGTTTTCCGATTTCAGAATACCGATTCGGCCCGCCTCGGTATTTTGAAATCGGAAAATCCCGTTTACCTACATCGGGCCCATAGTCTTTCTACTTTCTCTACTTCCTCTTCTTCACCCGACCCTCGTGATGAACTCCTCCTTTCGTTGTCAACATACCTGACATGTCTTGTCGTCGATTCCTGTTGTCTTTCTGTTCTCCCATTGTCGTCTCTTAATGGGGCACCTTGGCACATACTGGCGTAGTGATTTCTTCCACCACATCTTCTGCACGTCTTGCCAAATGCTGGGCATTGACCTCTGTGTGGAAATTCCATTCCGCACTTGTAGCATGTTCTTTCAGGTCGTCTCCTCTCTTTTTGTTCCCTCCAGTCATTCTTTCGTTGGTCTGTGCGATATCTGTTTGTCGTAAAGTGTGCGTTTTCTGTTTCAACGCTCTTCCCTCTTTCCATTTCCTTGGCATGTTCCGTTGCTCTCGCCTCTGCTCTCGCTAGTGACAGGATGTTCTCCAATGAGGTTGGTTCCTTAAGTATTCTTGCTCTGAATCCTGTGTCGCGACAGCCTTCTATTATCCGTAGCCTGATTGCTTGCTCGTTATCAAATTTGTCAAACTCACAATGTGTCACCAATTTCCTCAGCCGTGTCGCGAAGTCGTCTAGTGTTTCGCCGACTTGTTGACATGCGATGGTAAAAGTATATCGTTCGAAGTCAATGTTTCGTTGCGGGTCGAATTTGGCTGTTAGACATTTCTTTAGTTGGTCATATGTTTTTGTTTCTTCGGTCGGCAGTGTCACCAGAAGTTCTTCGACGTTGTCCCCTGCCAAGTTCAATAATAGTCCCAGTTTCTTTCCAGCTGCTACATCTGTATCGTCTACATATCTTTCAAACCGTCTGATCCACTTTTCCCACCTTATTCCTGTTTGTGGCTCCGATAGGTTAAACGGTAGTGGTCTCCTGTATTGTGCGTTGGGCTTTGGATCTGCCATTCTTTCCTTCTTCCTTTATCTGTTCGTTCCTCTTTTATTTCCTCTTTTTCTTCTTCTTCTTCTGTTCTTTTGCTTTATCTTCTTTTCTCTTTTGTCTCTTTTCTTCCCCTTGTTGTTCTTCTTCTTCTATCCGCTCTTTCTTCTTTTATTTCTTCTTTTTCTTCTTCTTCTTCTGTTCTCTTACTTTATCTTCCTTTCTCTTTTGTCTCTCTTCTTCCCCTTGTTTCTTTTTTTTCGTCTTCTGCTTTGTTTTATTTTAATCTTTCTAGTTTCCTTTTGCTTATGTGTCTCTTTTATTACTTTCTTTTCTCTTTCTTCTTTTATTTCTTCTTTGTCTTCTTCTACTTCTATTCCTTTGCTTTTGTTCTTAGCCTTTCTGTGCTTTCCTTGTCTTTTCTCTTCTTCTCCTGACTCCGTGATGGCCGCTCTCCTTATTCCTATGTCTTTTTCTGCTTTTGTCTTTTTCTTAAAATGGCCGCCGCTCTTCTCGCGAGATTTCGCGCTCGAAATCTCGCTTGCCTGGCCCCAAAATGGCCGCTTCCCCGATCTCGCCTCTGATTGGCCTAGCCGCCTGATCCCAAAATGGCCACCGAGACTCTTGCGAGAGCTCGCGCCTATTTTGAGATTTCGCGCGTTCCTTCGCGCTTACCACAGTTTTGCCGGATTGTTCGTCAGAGGCGGTCGGGTGGGCTCCGATGTCGCTTCTTTTCACTCTTCTTCTTTGGGCACATCCAGGGTGGGCACCTGGTTCTTCAAATGTCGATGGCGTCGAGATGCACGTCCGTTTCTCTCACACCCTTGGTCGCCAGTTGTCGTGTCTACGATGTGGGCACTGCGCAGCACAATCACTTGAGGACACAGATAGGTGCATTCACGATTCTTTATTCAAGTATTACAACAGCTGGTCACACACACGTCCTTCTCCGTGGTCGCCCTGGTCGAATCTGTCCTCTTCCTGTCCCCTGACCGGATGTGGTGTCCGGTGACCTGGTCACCTCCCTCACGACCCACAGGGTCCTAGTGTCTGCTGTCCCTACTGTCCTGTCGCCCTGTCCGTCATCTGTTTGTCAGGTCATGACATTGAGCTGCCCACATTAGTGCTTATGAATGAACCTGAGGCCTCTACCTTCCTGTGGCTTGACACATACGGTCGCACACTAGTCTAGTGTGGGCTCTTAGCTATTATTAAATGCAGCAACAATGTGGGCACTTGCCCCTGATGTTTGCACAGCGAGAGCACCTTCAGAAATGAACGTACAGAAGCAGAACAGGAGGAAGGGCCTTCTCCTACATCGCCACCAAAACCTGGAACGAGCTCCCGGTCAACATCAGACGCTCCCCTAACCTGCACATCTTCAGGAAGGACCTCAAGACCTGGCTCTTTGACTGAGCCGGAGCTGCCTACCCACCTCCCGCTCTCCTCCAGCCCACAGCGCCTTGAAACCCTCATGGGCGAGTAGCGCGCTTTATAAACCCCCTGATTGATTGATTGAAACTTGCTTGGCTACAAACTGCTGTTTGTTGCATGGTGCCACGCCTTGTAAGTTTCGTCTCATTCCTACTACCCCAGCACACTTGCTGATCTAATTCCTAACACAGCCCACTTACTACCCCACTCAGTAGAATCCCTTCCTTCAACTCATGGCAATAATCCCACTACAATCAATATAGGCAGCACTGTCTCCTCGGAGGTTGTGCATGGGTTATTTTATGAGGTCAGAGTTTCGCATATGTGACTCTGTGGGGTGGCCACCTCAACACCCTGCGGAAATTCTGGGCACTGCCTCCTGCGCAGATGGTAACGGGCTGGACACAGACCCTGGTAGTGCATTGGGTAGAGCACATTTGCTTCATTTTTGTTCAGAAAGACATTTCACTTACAGTACGGCCCGTCGGAAGAATATTTTTTCGACTTCTGGTATGACGGAATCACTGATAATTGTGCGAAACGGATTTGCATTGTTTTACCCGGGTACGGCCTGAGGTGGGAGTAGGTGCAGGGTAGAGTAAGTGGTGGATGAGGCGGAGAGACTGGCAGGGTCTGAGAAGAGGAAGGGTTAGTGGCCTTACAGCGGCAACGGGCAGCACCCATGGCCATCTCTAGGTCGCAATTGTACTCCCAGATATTTGCATACAATCACCTCACAAGCCTTAACTCATACAGGCGACATCAAAATCACCCCCAGGACTCTCAGCTGCTTCTTGATAACGTTGCTATCTGCACCAGAACAGAATGTTTCCTTTTCTTATGGACACCGTGCAAATATGAATTGAGCCCAGAAAGAACGTGGACAGTCTGCAAGGCACAGGGCAGCGTAAGCGTATCACAGAAACAGAGGGGCAGATTTACAAGCCCCTTGCACCACTTTTGCGTCGCTTTTCTCATGTTAAAAATAACGCAAAAGTGGTGCAAGGGGCTAGTAAATCTGCCCAGAGTGGCCAGCGAACATTCTCAGGTTTGCAATAAAATGCTTCACAAGTCAGCCAGGGATCCGAGAACCATGCGCAGCCACCGGTGCTGGAGGGCAGCGAGGTCACTGATGCTGAGTCACTGAGTAACATCTGTCCTCCCTCACGAGATGCAGCTTGCCCCATTGGTGAATAGGGTAATGTTGATAATCACTTAAAAACTGTGTTTCACATACGCCATACTTAATGAAGAAGCATAGCGGCCATAGGCTAGTTATAATAATGAAGCCCAAAGGCAGTCACCTGATTATTGAAGTTCGCGGCAGTCAGCAATTTATAATAAGGAAACATGGCGGGTCAGAGGGCCACTAATTAAGGGGAATTAATATATAGTAGAGAGGTGCTTCATACTCCAAACGGAAGTGATGTCTTGGGAGCGTGAACCAATGAAGAGGCACTAAAGAAGAACAATGCTGCAGTCAACCTATGGTAAGCAGGAGGCAGGATTACATTTGGTATGGTGAATACAGCAGGTCTTGCAGACTGCGCATGCATTCTTCCTAGGGTCACCCTAAAAAAGAGTATGCGCTAGGAGAAAAAAATGCAAAGTGATATGCTAAAGTTTTTGGAAATAAAATCCGATTTTGAAAAACCTCCAACTTTACCATTAAAAGTATTTTTGTATATTATTTGTTTGTGACTTAAATAAATATGTTGTAGTTTATGTATACTTGTTTTGGAAATTTTGTGTATTCTTTCAAAGTTTGAATAGTAGAAGTTGCTTCAACGGCAGTTGCCAGCTTCCAGCAGTGACTTTGCGGGGTTCTCAGAAGTCAAAAGGTTAAAAAACGCTGTTCTCCATATTGTCTACATTCGCTTTCAAGGTGACAAACTCTCTTTCTACCTCAGATGTAAAGCATCAAATGCTCTATGTTGTATCCAGCCAGATTGAGGGCATATATATAATGGCTGCACTCAGCTATTTGAGAACACTGAAGAAGGCTTGAACTTTGCTAAGACCCGTCCTAGGTGCTGACAAGGAGGGGATTCTCCAAGTGCAGACTGCCAGTGTGGTTCAGATGTAGGAGTTGGCAAAAAATGCCACTCTGCTGGCGGAGTTTGCAGGGTTTTACGCACTCCTCTTGGAGTGCAGAGCTCTGGCAAAACTTCGCCCTCTGGTGCTCCAATGCCTCCTGGCAAGATTTCTCAATGTCAACGGTCACAGCTGGTCGCTCCTGTTTGCGTTCAGAAAGTTGCTGCTTGAGTGGAAAATGTACACAAGCTGAAGAAAGAAGCAATGCCCTCTGACACCCAGCGTGGTGCATGGATTTTACAGCTTGGAACAAGCTCCCGTTGCTAAAAATCAGTGCAAGCAGAACAACCTGCCAACATTTTGCAGCTCGCGGAACTCCGTGGAATCTCGCAGAGTTTTTATGAAACTCTGCAGAATTGTGCTGAGCGAAAGTCCACAAGTTCAGTCCAACCCTACTCGAACAACAAGTCTGTTTCCCGTTCTCCTCATGGTGGTAAGGAGGATTGAACTCTGTGTGGGTGTCTTGGTGGAGAGCCTTTGCTCACACAGAGATGTGTAGCCTTGTGATGTTTGGCGCACAAAAGAGATGTGCTTTTTCCACAGGTGACTGCTGGATTGTTGTTAGCCCTCCGATGATATGACAGGATGGATCACTGACATAATATCGAGGGACATAATATCGACTACCTAAAATATCGTTGACAAAATATCGACAGACAGAATATCGACTTTGTATCTACAAACAGGTAGGTACAAAAATATCGAGTGAAAAATATTGTTTACTAAAATATAGTTTGTAAAAATATCGACTTTAGTAAAAACAATGTTAAATTAAAATAATATTAAACATTATTTAATAAAATATACTTAAAAATACTTAAATTAACTTATAATAATTAAATAATTAATTAAAGTTATAAAAAAATGTGTTACTATCATATTTTTTAAAACATATATATATATAGTAACATATTATAATTAAAAAAATGTCCAATATTATTACCGTAGGATAGCGGAAGTGTAAAATTCCTATTCCCACTCCAAAGAGTGCAACAGTAGATAAGGCGTTGGATAGCGTAGGAGTAAAAATTAATATTCCCACTTCAGAGAGTGCAACAGTAGGGAAAGGGTTGGATAGCGTAGGGGTAAAAATTACTATTCCCACTCCAGAGAGTGCAACAGTAGGGAAAGTGTTGGATAGCGTAGGGGTAAAAATTACTATTCCCACTCCAGAGAGTGCAACAGTAGGGAAAGCGTTGGATAGAGAGAGTGCAACAGTAGGGAAAGCGTTGGATAGCGTAGGGGTAAAAATTACTATTCCCACTCCAGACAGTGCAACAGTAGGGAAAGCGTTGGATAGCGTAGGGGTAAAAATTACTATTCCCACTCCAGAGAGTGCAAGTTTAGGGAAAGTGTTGGATAGCGTAGGGGTAAAAATTACTATTCCCACTCCAAAGAGTGCAACAGTAAGGAAAGGGTTGGATAACGTAGGGGTAATAATTACTATTCCCACTCCATAGAGTGCAACTGTAGGGAAAGCGTTGGATAGCGTAGGGGTAAAAATTACTATTCCCACTCCAGAGAGTGCAACAGTAGGGAAAGCATTGGATAGCGTAGGGGTAAAAATTACTATTCCCACTCCAATGAGTGCTACAGTAGGGAAAAGGTTGGATAGCGTAGGGGTAAAAATTACTATTCCCAATCCAGAGAGTGCAACAGTAGGGAAAGCGTTGGATAGCGTAGTGGTAAAAATTACTATTCCCACTCCAGAGAGTGCAACGGTAGGGAAAGCGTTGGATAGAGAGAGTGCAACAGTAGGGAAAGTGTTGGATAGCGTAGGGGTAAAAATGACTATTCCCACTCCAGACAGTGCAACAGTAGGGAAAGTGTTGGATAGCGTAGGGGTAAAAATTACTATTCCCACTCCAGAGAGTGCAAGTTTAGGGAAAGCGTTGGATAGCGTAGGGGTAAACATTACTATTCCCACTCTAAAGAGTGCAACAGTAAGGAAAGGGTTGGATAGCGTAGGGGTAAAAATTACTACTCCCACTCCAGAGAGTGCAACAGTAGGGAAAGCGTTGGATAGCATAGGGGTAAAAATTACTATTCCCACTCCAGAGAGTGCAACAGTAGGGAAAGCATTGGATAGCGTAGGGGTAAAAATTACTATTCCCACTCCAATGAGTGCTACAGTAGGGAAAAGGTTGGATAGCGTAGGGGTAAAAATTACTATTCCCAATCCAGAGAGTGCAACAGTAGGGAAAGCGTTGGATAGCGTAGAGGTAAAAATTACTATTCCCACTCCAGACAGTGCAACAGTAGGGAAAGCGTTGGATAGCGTAGGGGTAAAAATTACTATTCCCACTCCAGAGAGTGCAAGTTTAGGGAAAGCGTTGGATAGCGTAGGGGTAAAAATTACTATTCCCACTCCAAAGAGTGCAACAGTAGGGAAAGGGTTGGATAGCGTAGGGGTAAAAATTACTATTCCCACTCCAGAGAGTGCAACAGTAGGGAAAGCGTTGGATAGCGTAGGGGTAAAAATTACTATTCCCACTCCAGAGAGTCCAACAGTAGGGAAAGCATTGGATAGCGTAGGGGTAAAAATTACTATTCCCACTCCAATGAGTGCTACAGTAGAGAAAAGGTTGGTTAACGTAGGGGTAAAAATTACTATTCCCAATCCAGAGAGTGCAACAGTAGGGAAAGCGTTGGATAGCGTAGGGGTAAAAATTACTATTCCCACTCCAGAGAGTGCAACAGTAGGGAAAGCGTTGGATAGCGTAGGGGTAAAAATTACTATTCCCACTCCAAAGAGTGCAACAAATACCAATAAATAAATGTACATATTTATAAATATAAATAACAATTATAAATAAATTACTTCCCACCCTACTCCCCTATAAACCCACAACACGCCACAAAAATAAAATAAATTAAATTAACATAATTATCAATTAATCAATTAAATAAAATTAATTGGCAATTAAAATGTAATTAATTACAAAATAAAAATTAATTAACAATTAATATAAACAAATACCAATAAATACATTTACATATTTAATTACTTCCCATCCTATTCCCCTATAAACCCACAACCCGCTACAGGATTAAATTACGCAAAATTTAAATAACATTAAATTCATTAATTTAAATACATTATAACATAAATAAACACTTTTAACACATAAAATACACTATAAAAAATTTGATATTATTAAATTTTCGATTTTTTTAATAACCTATATTATGTACTTCGATTTTTGACTATCTATATTTTAAATTTTGATATTACATTACTTACCTTCAAAACAATATTTTTGATGTCTATATTCTGTCCATTCGATATTCTGTCCAGCCTATATTTTGAACTCGATATTATGTCCATTCGATATTTTGTAGTTGATATTTTGTCTGTTTACCGACAGGATTTGGGAATGCATATTGGTACATGTCTCATTGGCAGCAGATATATACTCTGTATTCGTACATTATACATTTTGAATGCTGTTGAGGACGCCGGTGATGATCACCCCACCCCCCCATCCCCTGTATCCCCCTGGCTGTATGTTTTCACTTGTATTTGGGGCAGGGTTCAAATGTTGAATCGGTGTGTCACTCAAAGTCAGGGTATTCAGTGTGGGGGGGAAGAAGGATATTTTTGAGTGGCATCTACAGATGACCAATGTAACTTGCATGGGGTTCACAGGATACAATTGTGATTCTAACTCGTTGACAAAAATCTTGGGCCTTATTAAATTACTCTATATGGAAACCATGGCTAGGCTTTACACTAATGGTGGTGCCTTACAGCCTTTCCGGGTACATAGCGGTACGTGGCAGGGCTGCTCGCTCTCGCTGCGCATCTTCACTCTGGCTTTGAAGTCATTGTCATCTTGGTTGCACCAGCATCACAGTATCAGTGTGTTGCAAAGTCATCCTGTGCCCTGGGCAACCCCCAACAGTTTGCTGACTGGAACTGGTGGTAACTGACTCTGACTGACCCTGGGCTCTGTTTAACCATGTTTTTGCATATTACGGACACCCAGGGTCACCCCTAGGTATCCCAGGGGTGGGGGTCAGTTATCCATAAGGAGCGCGCTTATAAAATGAGTTTTTATATGCCTGGGTAAAGTGAAATTTTACATTTCACTCCCCACATTGTATTAAAGAGCTGCTCAAATTCGACTTGGATGCCAGAAGGATTGGGTAAGGATGATCTGCAATATTTCTGCAGATTCAGAACCCCTGAAGTCTCCCCTAGTTGCACAGGGGGGGGGAGGGGTGTCCTGTAGAAATTAGGGAAATGCCTATTAAATATGGTTTTATAAGCCCTGGTTCTTGAAAAGTGGCATAGGTCATTTTCCCTATTGCAAACCCCATGGCCCATAGGTTAACATGGTAGGAAGTGATTGATTAATAAATATTGATAGGAGAGGACTAGCCGGACCATTCAAAGACTTCCCAGAATGGTAGTAGTAAATCCAACAATATTATGTTGTTAAATTTCTCCTAAAGTGTACATACAATAAGTTATGAGGCTTTCTTGTTTGTAAGTCCAAATTCAGCCTTTCAGTGGTCTGCCCTGATTGGTCAGAGTTAAGTGGATTAGCCAGGTTGCTGGGAGGGCAGTGTGCTGCTCAATAGGAATGCCAGGCCAGGAGGTGGCGTCGTAAACTACGCTCTTCAAAGGCAGAAGGGAGACTTGGGTTTCAGTCCACTATGACAGTCTTGACCCAGAGTCAGGGCTAGGCTTAACAAAGGTATGTGCAGATGGTAGGAGGAAGAGTCCACGGAAATAAGATATCCCAGAGGGTGTGTTTGGCCAGGTCTTACCTCCTTGCTGGAAAATCAGCCATTGTGGATTTGGAAGAATGATGCACTCTGGGAAAAACTAATGCCACACTCCACAGGATGTGGTCATAACTATGAGGAGTTGCCCTGCTCTCGTTGGTCAGCAGTGACCTGGTGCTTGACCCATAGAATTTTGAATAAGTATCCTAGAGGGGCAGAGCCTTCCAGATCTGCTGCTTGAAACTGAATGAAGCAAGAAGGGCCCTGCTGAAGATTTTGCTGTATGCAAGGAACTCTAAGGCCTGACCTATGAAGACTGCACCATCTGAAACTACAGCCCCGTGGATTACCTTGCTGCCAAAAGACTCAAGAGTGGAAACTCCCTGCAAGCTACAGTTTAACAGAGCTCACCTGGACAGCACCACAAAGAATTCAAAGCCTGGAGTACCAGTGGATTTGTAAGGATTTTGTTCAAGTGGATTGCGGAATTGAAGTTTCACACTTTCAAGGACCCTCTTGGAGATTCCAGGACCTTGGATTGTGTGTTGGATACTTTGGGACCCGCTAGCAGAATGCCAGGAAGGTGTTCTAACTGGACCCCGCTTGCTAAAGAAGGCGGCCCACTACAGTGGTGAGAATTCTTCAGAACAATTTATAAAGTGGTGTCCCTGACAGAGAAAACGAAATGACTTAAGGGGCACTGTTGGTTTCTAAGCACTAGAAAGTGACTAATCTTTAAAAATTCATATCTCTGGTTCCCTACAGTGAATTATTTTCGTTTTGGTGTCATTTAAAAGATAAAAATATTACCTATTTTTATAAATTGGTGTTGGATTTTTATGTTGTGTTGTGTCTTAATTTTGTACTGAAATGGTGTTTTTAAATGCTTTACATACCTGTCTTTGGAGTTAAGCCTGTCTGCTCGCAGCCACGTTACCAAGGGTTGAGCAAAGGAATACTTTTCTAAGACCTATGCTGAGTCTATCATGTTTTAGTGGCCTTATTGCCAGTGGCAGACCTACATTTGCCCCTACCAATAACCCACTTTCCACCACAGTGCTATTGTCTTACGATATCAACATATGTTGTCGATATATGCAGATGTCATCATGCTAATGATGTAAAGAAATGCGGCTTTACTAATCATCTGGGTGAATGTTTGCAGAGCTCTGTTCTTTCTTTCTAAGACATTTGTGTGTATTTTCAGTTGGGTAATGCATTTGTTGCACCAATCTAACCAATTTAGGAGTTGTTTACATTTTCATAAAATTTTAATACTTCGGTATTACCTTGTTTTTAGAAACAAAACATAATTTGTATATTCCTTTTCAATATTCAATAAACATCCCCAGGAAAGAGATCTCCTAGAATTGTATGGTTAAACCAATACCTTGTGTAGATTAACATGGTGGCACTAGGGTGAGGAGGTCATTTCTAACCAGTGAATGAGGCCAATGAGGAGTCTCAGCTTTAATGGTATTCATGGCTTCTCTTACCAGAACTCCCCATCATTCTTCTTCACACACAATTCTTTTTCTGTTGGGTCCACTTCATTCCATTCAGGTGACCTGTGGCAGAGAGCAGAGACAGTAAGAAAGCAGAAACTAGATTAAGAGTTCAAACTTCATTTTTCCCATCCCAAGACAGCAGCAGAACAATACCAGGGGCATATCATCATGGACCGGCGATAATTATCGCTAAGCGCACTTAGCGCTAGGATAATTATCGCTGGGTAACGTGGAATTTTATCGCTGAGATAGAGTGCTATTAGCAACGCTTATCTCAAAAGCGATAAAATTCCAAGCGCTAACTGCCAAATGTGAGATTATCTCTGGAAATCCAGCGATAATCTCACAAAGATTGGCGATAGCTTGATGATAGGGCAAGGCATACTTAGCCATGATATCCACCTTACATAGGATATCATGGCTAAGTCAGTCTTGAAGCAGGCGTAGGAAAGTAGCAATAACAGAGGTTATCGCTATTTAGCTTGTTGCTCTGCCGGTTAGCGTGCCCATAGAAAATTGGAGAAATGTTGCTTACCGACATCTCTCCAGTTATGTCAGGGCAGGAACACACACTTTACATCTCATTAGAGATGCAAAGCTGGGCGTTCAGAAAACAGGCGCTAATGCAAGGTTTCACGCGATAGCGTGACCTTGCCGATTAGGCGATAAAATTATCGCCGCTTTTCGTCCGAAAACGGACACAAAAGCAGCGATAATTTTTTATCGTCTTGTTGATGATATGCCCCCCCAGTTTCTTGCTGGCATGTGTGACCATCTCCTTGTCAGGCTGATGCAGAAGTGACTGCTCGGGCATCGTGAGCTCGTCACATCAGTGCCCTGTGCATACCAGTGGATATTGGGATCAAATAAGCTTCCAAGCAGCCGTGCCCGCTTACACTAGGGGGACTGGGGCACTTTCCATTTTCTAAGTAGATACTGGATTCCCCTACAGTGTTCATTCCGTGATTTTGGACCTCTGCAGTAAAACTGTCACTCACTTATCACTCCAGGCACCGGTCCACTCCACGTCACCCCAGGGGTTCCGGATGCGTACGAGCGGCTCCGGGTGACCTTTGTAATTCACCTATAACAGGCCAAGGAAACAGAAATTTACATTTAACAAGTAGTCTGCAGCACTTCAGTCACATGAACATCATCTTATGAAAAGAAACTCACCTCTTTGAGGCCACTGATGGAGTAAGCGTGGCCCTTCACCAACTTCTTGGAAGTTATGGCTTCCCTGTTAAGGGTACTGGTTATCTAAAGAGGACAATGGAAGGCAAGAGTGGGCACATATGAGCACAATACTTACACTCATCTTTTTAATCTGCATCTGGTGCATTCCAGTGGTATTCTGCAGAGACCACCTTGGCATGCAGGCTCACCCAACATCCGCTTCTGCATGCAGGCAACAGCCGTTTTTCATCAATGCATGCAGGCACCACCACCAGCTATCCGCTACTGCATACAGTCAATCCCAGCTGCTGTTCACTACTGCACACAGGCAACACCGGGTGCTCTTCACTACTGCACTCAGGTACCACCAATCACTGTCCACCGCTGCACACAGGCACCACCAGCTGCTGTCTGCCACTGCATACAGGCCTGGGTCTCAACTGATTTATGGCCGGATGTTGCTATCTCACAGAGTAACATGCCTTAAAAGTCACTCTTCACTCCAAAAACACCACTTCCACATTATGGCTCAAGTTCCAGTTGCCTGCAGTTGACTCTTACAGTGGCCTCAATTTCCAAACTCACCCATACACAAACAGATACTAAAACCACCTGCGCTCAGTTCTGGCATTATGTCGTGATCACCCATTGGAGGACTCTGATCTCAAAACTGGATCCTACTCCTGAAATGATTGACAACCAAACCCAAGCTCTGAATGGGAATATTTGATTCCATTTATGAACATGGTCCTGTCAAATGGCTGCTAAAACATCAACAACTTTAGTTCTGCCGAAGCCTGAGGAAGATCTCAGTCGATCTATGTGACACACTTAACAACTTCCCTCAGCTTACACTGGAACAACTCAACCTGTACCTAAATAAGCTGAAGTCAGGCTCTCCCCTGGATCCCTGCCCGTTAAAGACTTTCAAGGAATGCAGAGATGTTCTTCTGCCCGCCTTTCTTGAAGTTATCAATCTTTCAATTCTGGAAGGTGTTTTCCCTACATCCTGGAAAATGGCAATAGTTAAGTCCCTCCTCAAAAAAGCCTCATTGGATCCCAGTATCCTAAAAAACTTCCGGCCCATTTCACTTCTTCCAAAATGTTAGAGGCCCATCTTAACACCTATTTGAGTGCCTTTCTGGAGAACGCCAGCCTTCTTGATCCCTCTCAACACGGTTTCCGCAGAGTGCACAGCACTGAGTCCGCTCTCACAGTTGTCACTAATAACATCCGTGCTAAGGTCGACAGTGGCCAGACTACTCTTCTGGTCCTGCTCGACCTTACAGCCACTTTTGACACCCTATCCCCCTCCATCTTAGCCAATCGTCTCATGGAGATAGGAGTGAACGGTCCGGCGCTCAGTCTATTGAAATACTTCCTGGATGACCGTGTACAAAGGGTCAAGTTGGGCGACTTTCTCTCACCAGCTAAACCGGTGCAGTGTGGGGTTCCTCAGGGGTCTTCCCTGAGCCCCACACTTTCTAACATTTATGTAACACCGCTTGCCAGACTTATAAGATCTTTTGGGCTCGAAGTTGTATCCTATGCCGACGATACCCAGATCATGGTTTCCATCTCACATTCAGCCGACATTACAGCCCGGAATTTCCGATGCTGCATGGAGGCAGTAGCCGGCTGGATGGTGAGGAATTTCCTCACACTGAACGGGGAAAAAACTGAGGTGTTGATCTTCGGAGACAAGGAAGAAATATGGTCAAGTGATTGGTGGCCTCCCGCTCTCGGGGTCTGTCCTAAGCCCTCCCAGTCCGCACGAAATCTAGGTGTCATTTTTGACAATAAACTTTCTTTTGATAAACAGGTCAGCAGGACAATCTCAACTTGCTGTGGAGCTCTCAGAACCCTGAAGAAGTTGGTTAACTATCTCTCCCCAGAAGCCCGAAAACCGTTACTGTAGCACTAATCACCTCCAGGTTAGACTACTGTAACGCACTGTATCTGGGTATCAATAAACGTCAGGTACTACACCTGCAACTGGTACAAAATGCAGCTGCCCAGTTTGTCGCTGATGCCCCCAGACTCTCATCAGCAACCTCCATTAGGAGGGACCTTCACTGGCTCCCTGTGCAGGCAAGGATAGAGTTCAAGGCTTTATGTATTACCCACCGTGCCCTGCATTCTGGTGGTTCTGAAGATCTTAAATCTTTACTAACCCCCTATATCCCCGCTAGGGCTCTTCGATCTGCCAAAAAAAATCTACTTACGAACCCCAGAATTTACAGAGCCAGATTGGGAGGGAGGTCCTTCCACTCCCTTGCCCCCAAGATCTGGAATGCTCTTCCAGCAGACATCAAAGATCAGCCAGTTCACTCTCTTTTTTGAAAGGTCCTGAAAAGCTGGTTTTTCAGGGAGACCTATATGTAATTTCTCCCCTCCCTCCCACAGCTCTTACCATACCATTGTTAGCGCCTTGACACCTACGGGCAAAGTTGCGCTATATAAATCCAGTTTCAATTAAATTCAATTCAATTCAATCTCAATGGAAGGCTGCCTGAGGAACCACTAGGAGAGCCAACGCCTACTATGGAATGACACCATCCTGGACACCAGTCACACTGCACACAGCCAACATCGTAATGAGACTGTGGGTTAGGTCGATCTGAGAGCTCCGAAGGCACCATGCAGGGGGATGCCTCCCATTTCAACACACAACTCCACTGAAACAATATGTGCTGCAGCCAACAAACCTTGGTGTTCAAGCAATAAGAAGAGTCAATAACTTGAGCCTGTCTAAGTACAGACAATGTGGTGCACATAGAAAAGCTTCCTGGAAAAGGTTGTAGAAGTGCAGCTATGGGTAAGAGTAGAGAGCCTGATTGCAGGTCATTACATTCCATATAGCATCACTTAAAGCCACTATTAGTTCCATAATAATACAAAGGCCATTATACCAACCCCAATACTCTAACCTACCATTAACTCCTATCTTCAATGCCTTACATTAAAATATTCTTTACTTACACTCCATCTCTTTACAACCCTCTTAACAGTGACCATCATTTTAACATGTGCTACATATTTCATTTTAATAATATTAACTAAATCTGCACATCTGCAGTGTCTGGCTTTTGGAGGTGCGGAGCCCCAGTGGTTGATCTCAGTTTACTGGGTCAGACCAGAGTGGGTCATAGTGACATCAACTCCTTTTTGGGGCTATTCCACCACCCTCAAATACATGTCCCAGCTGCCAAGTACAAGGCATAATCCGCTTGGAGAAAGAGATTGTTCTTTCCCAGCAATGAATAGTCCAGGTTGTTGTCAATAACCCTGAAGCTGATACCCAAGGTGCAGCTTACACATCACTAAGGCTCTTCACCCAGACAAAGGTCTGTGAAACAAGTAGATCTCTGGTCCGAAGGGGAAGCACTGATGCTAAGCCTATGGACAGCTATGAAACATTGGTCTACCCCTGAAAGTCATCAACAGCCTGATTTTTTACAATGAGGAATGCTAAAGTTTCTTACAAGATTTTTGATTAGATTCAAAACTGAATCTGGGCGGTATCGACTCCAACGCCCCCCGCCAATGCACAAACAGAGGCATTCACTCATCCTGAGTTAGTATTTGTGGCTAATGGTTCATATACACAGGTCTCGGTCAACTGGAAATCATGGCTCACAAGTGTGTAATCGAGGGATATCCAAGTCAAAACTCACAAGGGAAAGTATAGATTGCAGGAACACTGTGCCATGGGACAACTGAATGATCTAGGTGTCTGGTCGATCTAAAGAAACGTTTCTTACATTGATGAAGCAGCCCAGTAACGAGCCCAGTGCAATTGCCTTCCGCATGATTCTGTACAGGTCCTTGGGAGCTTTCTTGAGTTTGTACATCTCGGCCACGCCTCCCGTGAAATCCTCAAAGCCCTCAGAGGTCATACCTCCAGATAGGGCTTCATAGGAGCCATTCAGCCTGAAAGAGAGGGGTAGGAAGAAAACAGTGAATGAACCAGAGGTGGAGACCTTTCAGATGTGCCAGTATCTTTTATTACCTTCGAGGGTACAGAAGCAAACATACAGCCTATGGGAATGAGAACCTCATGGAAACATACTCAGACTCAACAAGCATACTCGAAACCTGTAAAGACATGTAACTCAAAAAGCGTTTCCACAGTCTACGAAACAGCCCGAGTGAGAGAAATGAAAGAAATAATCAAAGCCCGGAAATACATGAAACTCATGAGAAAGTATTCACCGACTTTCATGGAAAGGGGCGACCACTCGGTCCCCCCGAACGTATGGCAGAGTACCACGATCCCCCCGGGAAGCCATCTTGGGCGGGAGGCGAGTCTCGGCTGGTATGCCCGAAGCGGCGTAGCCGGGGCGCGCCTTTTCCCGCCCTAGAGTGGGTTGGCCTAGACACTGACGCGGCTGGCCACGCCCTAGGGGCAGGCAGGGGCGGGTTTACGCCCGCCCTGAAGACGGATAAAAGGAGAAGCAAGATCCGAAGGCATCCTCTTGTTCCTGTGCTCTGAAGCTGCACCTCCTCGCTGCACGTGAGCTTGAGACGGAACGAAGAGCCAATTTTGAGCGTTGTAATCGTTCTTGTTTGTTTTGCAGATACTCTGTTGGAGAATGCCGAAGAAGGCGGGAAAGCGCATGACTACTGAACAGATGCTGCGCGTTCTCATGAAGGAGATGACCGAACTAAAGAGGCGAATGGATAAGAACGAGGAAGGGGGACCGAAACGTCCTTTGGCGGGATCAGCCCCGGGAGGGAAAAACAAGAGGCCCAGGAGGGGAGCAGCGGGAGAAGTCATCCCGGGTCCCAGTGCCCCGCTCGAGGCACCAACTCCCGTGCCGAAGGAAGGGAATCCGATTCCCGTTGTGGTCACCCCCGTGTCCGAGGAAGATATGCCGCCCGAGCTGGCAGCACAATTGGCAGCGTGGTTGGGAAAAGGTAGCGAGGGCGCCACGGCTGTCGACGCGCAGGAGCTAATGAAGCAACTGCGTGAGTCACGGGAAGCAGCGAAGGTGTCCACGCCGGCTGCAGCAGTAGAGAAGCCACAGGGGACGGGTTCAGTAGCAGAGACAACGTCCGGTGCAGGTAAGCGGCCATTGCCGATTGCGAGGGATGAGTCGGCACCCTCTCGTAGGGAAAAATTGGGTCAGCATGTTCCTTTGGCTATTAAGGAAAAGATATGGGCAGGGGAATACGTAAACATATTCTCGTTGCTTACTGATCACTATGAGATGGAGCATGTCAAGGGCCAGAAGGAGCTCATGCATCCGAGTGTTTGGCGCGCAAAAATGGCCGCCTTTAAGGTAAATGAAAACATTGGCAATTGGGGCCAAGCGTGGGGGGTTTTTACATCGATCTTGGGGGAGCGAAGGCCCGATCTGTTACCCGAATTGCCGATTTATCAGTCACGAATCATGGGGTACTCGGTATCACACGAGGGTAATCATTGGTTCTGCTATGATAACCTGTTTAGAAAAGCTAAAGAACATGATAAAAACTTAACATGGGATTGTTATGATTCTGTGTCATGGTCCAAAATGAAGGAGACTGGTATGTTAAAATTGCCATTAGTAGGGAGTATCGTTGGCGAATCTTCCCGCCAGTATGCGGGGACGCCCTTTCGGTCAGGTGCGGGTACAGACAATTACTCGAAGCCTGCCGGTAACACAGGAAAAAGGGGGGTTTGTTGGAACTTCAACAGGGGTAAATGTACTAGGCCCCAGGGATCGTGCAAATTTAGACACGAATGTAGTGGGTGTGGGCAATCATCCCATCCTGAGTCCACGTGCAGAGCCAAAACGGGTGATAACGGGGGTAGAGGAGGCGCCAAACAGGTCTAACATAGTCCGAGGGGCGCCTTTACCTACCCCGATTGATACCTTGGCAATGATTCCTTGGCTCAGTGAATACCCGGATCGTGCTTCTGCTGGGGTGTTGCGGAACGGGTTTTCTTATGGTTTCCGCATCCCAGTGGGGGACTTTCAAGGTGCAACGAAATGTAAAAATCAGCTATCGGTCTTTCAGCATACGACGGTGGTACAGGATAAGATCAGGAAGGAGGTTACTCGAGGTCGAGTCGCCGGTCCGTTTAGTGTACCACCGGTTCCTAATTTTGTTTGTTCCCCTTTAGGTGTGGTCCCAAAGAAGGACCCGGGTGAGTTTCGGCTGATACATAATTTATCAGCCCCACGTGGTCTTTCCGTAAACGGAGCGATAGACCCGGAAGTGTGTTCGGTGCGGTACGCATCCTTCGATGAGGCCGTAGCCATTTTGAATCACCTGGGGCCCGGGGCGCTGATGGCAAAATCTGATATCGAGTCAGCGTTCCGGTTGCTCCCGGTACATCCAGACGATCAGCGTCTCTTAGGTTTCATGTTTCAGGGTCATTATTACATGGATAGGTGTATGCCGATGGGGTGCTCTATATCTTGTGCCTATTTCGAAAAATTCAGTAGTTTTCTACAATGGGTCTTCACAAGGAAGACGGGTTTCCAAAATGTGATGCATTACCTTGATGATTTTTTGTTCCTGGGGGCAGCCGGGGACCCGGAATGTGGGCAGGCTTTGGCACAGTTTTGTGTCTTGATGAATCAGTTTGGCGTGCCATTGGCACCAGGTAAGACTGTGGGGCCTTCCACTTGCCTCGAGTTTCTGGGGATTGAGTTAGACTCCGCAGAAGGTTGTTTTCGTTTACCAGCTGACAAAGTGTCAAAATTCAGGACATCCCTGCAGATGTGTATAGGGGGACCTAAGGTTAAGCTGCGTCAATTACAGCAGTTAGTTGGCCAGTTGAATTTTGCCCTGAGGGTCATACCAATGGCCCGCCCCTTTTCCCGTTCGATCGCTCAAGCCATGGTCGGCCTGAAGGAGTGCCATCATCGCACAAGGCTCTCGGCAGAGGTCCGCCAGGACATGCGCATATGGTTGGCATTTCTGGCGGATTTCAATGGTCGAGTCGTCTGGAACAAACCAGCCGTGTCCTCTGAGGAGCTGGGGCTGTGGACAGATTCGGCAGGCAGCATAGGTTTCGGTGCCATATTCGGCACAAGATGGTCTGCACAAAAGTGGCCGACATGGTGGCATGATAGTGGACTGACAAGTAACATTGCTTTCCTGGAACTTTTCCCCATTTTAGTGGCCCTGAGAACTTGGCCCGAAGGGTTCAAAGATCACTCTGTGGTATTTTGGTCTGACAATATGACCGTGGTCGAGTGTATCAATAGTCAGGCAGCACGATGCAAATGGATTTTGAGACTGCTCAAGGAAATTGTTTTACTTTGTATGCAATTGAATGTGCTATTCAGAGCAAGACATGTCCCAGGGGTAATGAACCAGGCGGCTGATGCACTGTCTCGTTTTCGTATGCAGGCTTTCTGGGGTTTCCTTCCCACAGCGGACCCGGAGCCGGCACCCTTTCCCGAAGCTCTCTGGTCTCTCGGTGCCCCGAACTTCGTAACCTCGTGGGAGAGAGTTTAGCACCCAGGACGAGGAAGGCATATGAAGGGGCGTTCCGGTCCTATTTGGCCTTTTTGGGGACTGATAGGGAGGAGTTTTGGGGCCAGGAAGAGTGGGTGGTGTATTTTCTGATGTCCTTACATCGGGTCGGGAAATCGGTGGCCACGGCTCAGAGGCATCGGGCTGCCATTTCCTTTGTTGCTAGGGCTCACGGGATCCATGACCCAACAGCGTCTTTCGTTGTACAGAAAGCGCTACGGGGGTGGCAACGCCTTGAGGGTCGCAGAGTAGATGAGAGGCGCCCGATAGGTTTGGACAGGCTGGCCCAGTTATTATCCAGACTCCCTGCTACGTGTTCATCTCAGTTTGAGACAGTGTTATTCCGAGCCGCTTTTACGCTGGCATTCCATGGGGCTATGCGGGTAAGCGAATTAGTGGCAAGGAACAAGCAGGATGTGACAGGAGGATTGTGCCAGGAGCACGTCCAGATCAGAGGGGAGACGATAATGGTCTCATTTGTCAGGTCCAAGACCGATCAAAGTGGGATGGGTGACTCCGTAATCATACGCGGGATTCCCGGGTCCTCCATGTGCCCGGTAAGGTGTCTAGAAGATTATTTAGCACGAAGGGTGGCATCATGGGGGGGGACCTTGTTGAGACACGCTGACGCCACCCCACTGACAAAGTTTCAATTTCAGCGGGTGCTTGCGATGTCGATTGCCGCTGCGGGCTTGAACCCGGGCGAGTTTGGGACCCATTCCTTTCGGATAGGGGCTGCTACAGAAGCTACAGCCAGGGGTCTGGATGTTGAACAAGTTAAACGGGTGGGGCGTTGGTCCTCCAATTGTTATAAAAGGTATGTGCGGTTGCACATGTTGTGAAGCTGTAGCAATGTACTCACGCTTCTTGTTTT
This sequence comes from Lissotriton vulgaris, assembly GCF_964263255.1. Taxonomy (NCBI): domain Eukaryota; kingdom Metazoa; phylum Chordata; class Amphibia; order Caudata; family Salamandridae; genus Lissotriton; species Lissotriton vulgaris. The sequence continues at coordinate 66,971,033 of NC_141694.1, forward strand.
TTTTTGGTTTTCAGTTGCGCAAGCCTACGAGGCGGGGCGGACTTTGCAGTCGACCCTACACCAGGCCAGCGGTCAGACATCACCGGCTGTGAAAAAGGAGGTGTGGGTTGTGGGCCACTCATACGTGAGACGTGCCGCAGACGTATTCAAGGCAGGTGATATGATTCACGTAGCTGGGGAATACGGGTACAGTGTGTCCTTCTACGGAAGAGGCGGTCTCTGTATTGACCAGTTTCAATCATTTTTTGAGGGTTTGCTAGGGCGGACGAGGTCACCGCCGTCTGTAGTGATAGTACATCTTGGGGGTAATGATTTGGTCACCACTGGTAGACGACTTCTTCTTGAGGCGATGCTTTCCACTGTAAGTTGGTTAGCGAGGAGAGTTCCAGGGTGCACAATTGCGTGGTCCCATATGATCCCACGAAAAGTGTGGCGGGGGGCTATTTCGGTTCCTGCTTTAAATCATTCTGTTAGGAAGCTTAATAACAAAGTGAGTAGGTTGTTCCGTTCCAAGACACTGCATGCTATTTCACATGGGTGTATTAATGATGACAGTATGTATTTGGGGGATGGAGTGCATTTGTCTCGAGTGGGGAATGAGTTACTCATAGGAGACTTCTTAGCATGGCTAAAAACGTTACACCATGACCTTTAGGTAGGAGTGTGTGGGGGGTCCGGATAGCCGGTCAACTATCCGGCCTGTGGCGGTAAGGTCATGATCGGTGAGCACTAATTGGAAGATCCCTATGAGTGGGCGTCACCCAGCACGGATGGGAGCGCTCGGGGGAGGTGGCCATTGGCCCCTCAACGGGGAGGCGGTCCCTTCTAAGGATGGGTCGCCGAAAGAAGAGGAAAGGCGGTCAAGGCCCCTTCCTGGGTAGGAGGGGTTACAGCCCCCTCCTGGGGAATTTCCCGGGGCCAGGACGTCTGCGACGGCAGATATGGTAAGTTGTGTGGGGTTTGGGGGGGGGTCTACGCGACCTTCTAGATACCTCACACGAGTCCTCGTACGACCTCTAAGTGGCGTCGAGTTTTATTGGGGCCCCCGTCAAGTCAAGGGAAATTGGTAATTGCACTTGAGGTACGCCTCTGGGCCGCCCCTCACAAGTGAGGGCGATATTTCTGGGTTAGGGATCTTGACACCGGTTACGACCTTGCCGTTGGCCCTTAAACGTTAGGATGTACAATTTCAAAATTTCAAGTAAATGTTTTGCAGGATGTTAGTTCGGCTAGGAGAACCTTTGTATTAGAGAATCTGTTAAGGTTAGCCAAACATCGCAATGTGGTAATGAAATTGTACATAATATGAAACTGTTTATTTAATGTTTTAATTTTGTTTCATATTTTAATAAATACGGCCGGGGGGGTTACTCCCTCCCGTCTTCCAAAGACTTCAGAACTGTTTCCGGTTTCCCATCCTTGGGGATTGTGTTGAGAGGGGGTGGCGGGTATCTCAGCCATATGGAAAGGGGCGACCACTCGGTCCCCCCGAACGTATGGCAGAGTACCACGATCCCCCCGGGAAGCCATCTTGGGCGGGAGGCGAGTCTCGGCTGGTATGCCCGAAGCGGCGTAGCCGGGGCGCGCCTTTTCCCGCCCTAGAGTGGGTTGGCCTAGACACTGACGCGGCTGGCCACGCCCTAGGGGCAGGCAGGGGCGGGTTTACGCCCGCCCTGAAGACGGATAAAAGGAGAAGCAAGATCCGAAGGCATCCTCTTGTTCCTGTGCTCTGAAGCTGCACCTCCTCGCTGCACGTGAGCTCGAGACGGAACGAAGAGCCAATTTTGACCCACCCACCAGCCCCTGATGACAGCAAGTGGTTTTGAATAAAGTTGATGGATAACTCTGATTTTCGTTTACAGGTTGTGGTATTGTCGTGATGATTTTGAGTATGTAATAAAGAATGTCGATTTGTGTTACGTTTTGCAAATAAAGAAATTCTGCTTTAGTGTTCATTGGTAAGCATGCTTTTAATGAAAGTATAGTTGCTACTGTATTTTTAGTTTAGTCATTTAGTTAGCATTGTCGTATTTATTTTGGTCGGGCGGTAAGGTCATGATCGGTGAGCACTAATTGGAAGATCCCTATGAGTGGGCGTCACCCAGCACGGATGGGAGCGCTCGGGGGAGGTGGCCATTGGCCCCTCAACGGGGAGGCGGTCCCTTCTAAGGATGGGTCGCCGAAAGAAGAGGAAAGGCGGTCAAGGCCCCTTCCTGGGTAGGAGGGGTTACAGCCCCCTCCTGGGGAATTTCCCGGGGCCAGGACGTCTGCGGCGGCAGATATGGTAAGTTGTGTGGGGTTTGGGGGGGGTCTACGCGACCTTCTAGATACCTCACACGAGTCCTCGTACGACCTCTAAGTGGCGTCGAGTTTTATTGGGGCCCCCGTCAAGTCAAGGGAAATTGGTAATTGCACTTGAGGTACGCCTCTGGGCCGCCCCTCACAAGTGAGGGCGATATTTCTGGGTTAGGGATCTTGACACCGGTTACGACCTTGCCGTTGGCCCTTAAACGTTAGGATGTACAATTTCAAAATTTCAAGTAAATGTTTTGCAGGATGTTAGTTCGGCTAGGAGAACCTTTGTATTAGAGACTCTGTTAAGGTTAGCCAAACATCGCAATGTGGTAATGAAATTGTACATAATATGAAACTGTTTATTTAATGTTTTAATTTTGTTTCATATTTTAATAAATACGGCCGGGGGGGTTACTCCCTCCCGTCTTCCAAAGACTTCAGAACTGTTTCCGGTTTCCCATCCTTGGGGATTGTGTTGAGAGGGGGTGGCGGGTATCTCAGCCATAATGTCAGAAAAAGAATATGAGTGCGCAAAACTGAAGAAAAAAATGCAAAGCCTACAAATGCATAAACGTCATGAACACATATTCACAGCCTGTGATAGTGACTGCATAAAAAACACCAAAAAGTCTTAAAACATATTGAAACCTTGCAAGTGAGAAACGCATGAAAAAGTATCAAAACCCACTGAGGGCCGTAGATGTGAGAAACTAAAGTCTCAACCAAACATATTCAAGCTCGACACATATATAAAACTCCCACGGCGTGGCGATCTTTAAATCCATGAAGCAAGAAGTGCAATAAAGTTACTCTTTTTTTAGAGTCATATTCGTGTCCATAAACACAGAAGGTTTTCATAAATGCTGGCAGTGGAAACATTTTAGGTCTTTAGGCAGGGAACAACTTAAAACACGAGTTTACGGCAATAGTCATCTGAATTGTCCAAATGAAAAGCTTCAAGACAGGTCTTGTTCCAAGCACTCTTTCTAGCTGACATTGCTTTCCAGGATTGTTCAAGCACAGAGGTTACACCCTTGAGGCATTCTTTTTCAGCAAATGATTACTTACAAAAATCAGAATTCTGTGAGCTAAGAGACAACTTTGTAAGATAAAGCTTTATCAGTACACAAATAATTACACTTCAGTTTTGTAAATATAAAATAATCCCTCAAGGAAATCTACTATGATCTGGCATGGTTGGCAGAGAATCCCTTGCTGCCTATTGCAGCCCATCTGTTAACTAACCTGGAATCTTTGATGCGTTCCAGCTTGTCTCCATACATGTGAATAATAACCTCCAAGATCTGACTTTTGTCTTTGTCTAGAATGATGACATTTTCTCATTGACCTGGTTGAACCACAGGTTGATGGTATTTTCGGTTCAGGACTTCTCTGACAAGTTGACTAAAACTCTACCCCAGCTCCCTGACTAAACTTTGTACCTGGAGTAAATGAAATAAATACAGATGATTTAGCCTTTCCTGAAATATCTAGTTACAGTAACCAGAATCACTTCTATCTTCATCTTCCCCTTACTCTTAAAAGTTGGACCCGGCTTGCGACCACCAGTATGCACAAGAAGGTGTCTTCTTGTGCATTGAGAACATTATAAAACTGGGCTTGCTTGGCTCGGAAACCAGGGTCTCTTCTGAGAGACAGACGCATCTGCTCAGTCCTGCATTTCCTGGCTTGAGGAGTCTCTTGACCCCAGGATTGTCATTTGGGATCCACCAGTCTTGTGTGGGCTAAGATGTAGATATTGCAGCCACTGAGGTATTTTCTCTGATCATTGGTATTGCAATATATGTATATATATAGTTATTTATACATATGTTTTTGACTGTGCGGAGTGACCAGCCTGTGAAGTATTTTTATTTATTGGTTCTTGTTCATTGGCAGTATCTGATGTATTCTGTGTACACATTTTATATGCTTCCATTCTGTGTGTACATGCTGCTGATATTGGAGTGATTCATCTGATAGTGTTTATTTCTTGCATTTGATTACTTGCATTTGACACCGCTTGTTTCTTGTATTGGCCGCCCATTGCTATTATCTGCTAGGTTCTGCTCTCTTGCATTTCATGTGTGAATGTTTCATTATTATCTGACTTGTAAGTGTTTATTATCTGCATGTGTTTTTTCATCATTATCTGCTCGTGTTTCATATTATTTGCTTGCAAATATATACGTAAGTATATTTACATTTGCATGCTGTTTCCATTTGACATCTGGGCAAGCCTTCCTGTTAGAGATTTTTTCACTGATAAAACCCCATGATGTATTCTGAAAACATTGTTTGATGCTCCTCGTTTGTAAAGCCCTTTTCCAGGTGTTCTTGTTGCTTTACCTAATGCCTCTGCTGGGAGTGCTGAATTTATTTTATTTTGGAGTGTAAAGCAAGACATTTTGGTACCAGAAGTGGGTTTATGATTTTAAAAGGGAAAGAGGAAAATGTTTTCTCAAAAGTCCATGGGGCAGATTTATGTTAACTGGCGCATCCCCAGGGATGCGCCAGTTAACATGCGCCACAGTGCGCCACAGCTCCGCCAGCGATGGTGCGCCGCATTTATAATGCGGCGCACCATGGTGCAAAAACGGCACAGATGCGTGACGCATCTGTGCCGGAAATGTGGCGCATTGCTGGAGTTGCGTCGCAAGCGCGACGCAGCTCCAGCAAGGCTCGGGGGTGCCCCATTTTAACAATGCTGCGTCAAGACCTACGCCTGCTTCAAGCAGGCGCAGGCTTTTGACGCAGCATTGGCTTAAAAGTGACTGAGTGAAATCTCATAGATTTCACTCAGCCACTTTTGCGAGGCGCACCTGCCCCGGAACACCCACCCTGCGCCAGAACGCCCACAAGCGGCGCAGGGCTTTACAACGTGACGCATCTGCCTAGATGCGTCACGTTGTAAATCGTTCGTAGGGATGCGCCACGTTTACGCCGCCTTGCGTGACGCAACAGCGGCGTAAACGTGGCGCAAGGGCCTCATAAATCTGCCCCCATGTTTTCAGTTGCAGATTCCCAGATGCCAACTGAGCTATTGGGGTGGAAAGATGCCTCTTATGCATGTTTAAGAGACGAGGGGCAAGCACAGATATTTAAATGTAAAAAGTATCATTTGAAGACAAAAAAGAGCTTGGCACTTCAGGGAGAAGAAGTCGGATTCTTTTCGTAGCATGTATGAACAAGCATTAGAAATGCAATCGGGCTCGGATTTATTTGAGTTTGAGCTAATGGCATTGTAAATGCCAATGTATTGTTGCTATGTGTTATGGAGTGTGTTCATGTGGTGTGTACTGCCAGTGATCTCCTTGTGAGTGTGAGAATATTGCACCGTTACTGCCTGTGATGTCCTTCTTGTGAGTGTGAGAAGCTTGCACCTCTGCTGCCTGTGGTCTCCTTGTAAGTGTAAGAAGCTTGCACTGCTGCTGCCTGTGATGTCGTTCTTGTGAGTGGGAGAAGATTGCACCTCAGCTGCCTGTGGTCTCCTTGTGAGTGTAAGAAGCTTGCACAGCTGCTGCCTGTGATGTCCTACTCACTACTCTACTCTACTCACTACTCTACTCACTGCTCTGCACTCACTACTCACTACTCTACTCACTACTCTACTCACTACTCTACTCACTACTCTGCACTCACTACTCACTACTCTACTCACTACTCTGCACTCACTACTCACTACTCTGCACTCACTACTCTACTCACTACTCTACTCACTACTCACTACTCTACTCACTACTCACTACTCTACTCACTACTCACTACTCTACTCACTACTCTACTCACTGCTCTACTCACTACTCACTACTCTACTCACTACTCACTACTCACTACTCACTACTCTACTCACTACTCTACTCACTACTCTGCACTCACTACTCACTACTCACCTCACTACTCTACTCACTACTCACTAATGTACTCACTACTCACTACTCTACTCACTACTCACTACTCTACTCACTACTCACTACTCTACTCACTACTCTACTCACTGCTCTACTCACTACTCACTACTCTACTCACTACTCACTACTCACTACTCTACTCACTACTCTACTCACTACTCTACTCACTACTCTGCACTCACTACTCACTACTCACCTCACTACTCTACTCACTACTCACTAATCTACTCACTACTCTGCACTCACTACTCTACTCACTACTCTACTCACTACTCTGCACTCACTACTCACTACTCTGCACTCACTACTCACTACTCTGCACTCACTACTCTACTCACTACTCTACTCACTACTCACTACTCTACTCACTACTCACTACTCACTACTCACTACTCACTACTCTACTCACTACTCACTACTCTACTCACTACTCTACTCACTACTCTACTCACTACTCTGCACTCACTACTCACTACTCACCTCACTACTCTACTCACTACTCACTAATCTACTCACTACTCTGCACTCACTACTCTACTCACTACTCTACTCACTACTCTGCACTCACTACTCACTACTCTGCACTCACTACTCTACTCACTACTCTACTCACTACTCTACTCACTACTCACTACTCTACTCACTACTCACTACTCACTACTCACTACTCACTACTCTACTCACTACTCACTACTCTACTCACTACTCTACTCACTACTCTACTCACTACTCACTACTCTGCACTCACTACTCACTACTCTACTCACTACTCTGCACTCACTACTCACTACTCTGTACTCACTACTCTACTCACTACTCTACTCACTACTCTGCACTCACTACTCACTACTCTGCACTCACTACTCTACTCACTACTCTGCACTCACTACTCTACTCACTACTCTACTCACTACTCTACTCACTACTCACTACTCTACTCACTACTCACTACTCTACTCACTACTCACTACTCCACTCACTACTCTACTCACTACTCTACTCACTACTTACTACTCTGCACTCATTACTCACTACTCTACTCACTACTCTGCACTCACTACTCACTACTCTGCACTCACTACTCACTACTCTGCACTCACTACTCACTACTCTGCACTCACTACTCTACTCACTACTCTACTCACTACTCACTACTCTACTCACTACTCACTACTCACTACTCACTACTCACTACTCTACTCACTACTCTACTCACTACTCTACTTACTACTCTACTCACTACTCACTACTCTGCACTCACTACTCTGCACTCACTACTCACTACTCTACTCACTACTCTGCACTCACTACTCACTACTCTGCACTCACTACTCTACTCACTACTCTACTCACTACTCTGCACTCACTACTCACTTCTCTGCACTCCCTACTCTACTCACTATTCTGCACTCACTACTCTACTCACTACTCTACTCACTACTCTACTCACTACTCACTAGTCTACTCACTACTCACTACTCACTACTCTACTCATTACTCACTACTCTACTCAATACTCTACTCACTACTCACTACTCACTACTCTGCACTCACTACTCACTACTCTACTCACTACTCTACTCACTACTCTACTTACTACTCACTACTCTGCACTCACTACTCACTACTCTACTCACTACTCTACTCACTACTCACTACTCTACTCACTACTCACTACTCACTACTCACTACTCACTACTCTACTCACTACTCTACTCACTACTCACTACTCTACTCACTACTCTGCACTCACTACTCTACTCACTACTCACTACTCTACTCACTACTCTGCACTCACTACTTTACTCTCTACTCTACTCACCTCACCTCACTACTCTACTCACTACTCTTTTCACTACTCACTACTCTACTCACTACTCACTACTCTACTCACTACTCTACTCACTACTCACTACTCTACTCACTACTCTACTCACTACTCACTACACTACTCACTACACTACTCACTACTCTACTCACTACTCACTACTCACTACTCTACTCACTACTCACTACTCTGCACTCACTACTCACTACTCACCTCACTACTCTACTCACTACTCTGCACTCACTACTTTACTCTCTACTCTACTCACCTCACCTCACTACTCTACTCACTACTCTGCTCACTACTCTACTCACTACTCACTACTCTACTCACTACTCACTACTCTACTCACTACTCTACTCACTACTCACTACTCTACTCACTACTCTACTCACTACTCACTACTCTACTCACTACTCTACTCACTACTCACTACTCATCACTCACTACTCACTACTCTACTCACTACTCACTACTCTACTCACTACTCTGCCCTCACTACTCTGCCCTCACTACTCTGCCCTCACTACTCTGCCCTCACTACTCTGCACTCTGCCCTCACTACTCTGCACTCTGCCCTCACTACTCTGCCCTCACTACTCTGCCCTCACTACTCTGCACTCTGCCCTCACTACTCTGCACTCTGCCCTCACTACTCTGCCCTCACTACTCTGCCCTCACTACTCTGCACTCACTACTCTGCACTCTGCCCTCACTACTCTGCCCTCACTACTCTGCACTCTGCCCTCACTACTCTGCCCTCACTACTCTGCCCTCACTACTCTGCCCTCACTACTCTGCACTCTGCCCTCACTACTCTGCACTCTGCCCTCACTACTCTGCACTCTGCCCTCACTACTCTGCCCTCACTACTCTGCCCTCACTACTCTGCACTCTGCCCTCACTACTCTGCACTCTGCCCTCGCTACTCTGCGCTCTGCCCTCACTACTCTGCGCTCTGCCCTCACTACTCTGCCCTCACTACTCTGCCCTCACTACTCTGCACTCTGCCCTCACTACTCTGCACTCTTCCCTCACTACTCTGCACTCTGCCCTCACTACTCTGCCCTCACTACTCGGCACTCTGCCCTCACTACTCTGCACTCTGCCCTCACTACTCTGCCCTCACTACTCTGCACTCTGCCCTCACTACTCTGCCCTCACTACTCTGCCCTCACTACTCTGCCCTCACTACTCTGCACTCTGCCCTCACTACTCTGCACTCTGCCCTCACTACTCTGCACTCTGCCCTCACTACTCTGCACTCTGCCCTCACTACTCTGCCCTCACTACTCTGCCCTCACTACTCTGCACTCTGCCCTCACTACTCTGCCCTCACTACTCTGCCCTCACTACTCTGCCCTCACTACTCTGCCCTCACTACTCTGCCCTCACTACTCTGCACTCTGCCCTCACTACTCTGCACTCTGCCCTCACTACTCAGCCCTCACTACTCTGCCCTCACTACTCTGCACTCTGCCCTCACTACTCTGCACTCTGCCCTCACTACTCTGCACTCTGCCCTCACTACTCTGCACTCTGCCCTCACTACTCTGCCCTCACTAGTCTGCCCTCACTACTCTGCCCTCACCACTCTGCACTCTGCCCTCACTACTCTGCCCTCACTACTCTGCCCTCACTACTCTGCACTCTGCCCTCACTACTCTGCACTCTGCCCTCACTACTCTGCACTGTGCACTCACTACTCTGCACTCACTACTCTGCACTCACTACTCACTACTCTGCACTCACTACTCACTACTCTGCACTCACTAATCTACTCACTACTCTACTCACTACTCTGCACTCACTACTCACTACTCTGCACTCCCTACTCTACTCACTACTCTGCACTCACTACTCTACTCACTACTCTACTCACTACTCTACTCACTACTCACTAGTCTACTCACTACTCACTACTCACTACTCTACTCACTACTCACTATTCTACTGACTACTCTACTCACTACTCTACTCACTACTCACTACTCTACTCACTACTCTACTCACTACTCACTACTCACTACTCTGCACTCACTACTCACTACTCTACTCACTACTCTACTCACTACTCTACTTACTACTCACTACTCTGCACTCACTACTCACTACTCTACTCACTACTATACTCACTACTCACTACTCTACTCACTACTCACTACTCACTACTCACTACTCACTACTCTACTCACTACTCTACTCACTACTCACTACTCTACTCACTACTCTGCACTCACTACTCTACTCACTACTCACTACTCTACTCACTACTCTGCACTCACTACTTTACTCTCTACTCTACTCACCTCACCTCACTACTCTACTCACTACTCTTTTCACTACTCACTACTCTACTCACTACTCACTACTCTACTCACTACTCTACTCACTACTCACTACTCTACTCACTACTCTACTCACTACTCACTACACTACTCACTACACTACTCACTACTCTACTCACTACTCACTACTCACTACTCACTACTCTACTCACTACTCTACTCACTACTCACTACTCTGCACTCACTACTCACTACTCACCTCACTACTCTACTCACTACTCTGCACTCACTACTTTACTCTCTACTCTACTCACCTCACCTCACTACTCTACTCACTACTCTGCTCACTACTCTACTCACTACTCACTACTCTACTCACTACTCACTACTCTACTCACTACTCTACTCACTACTCACTACTCACTACTCTACTCACTACTCTACTCACTACTCTACTCACTACTCACTACTCACTACTCTACTCACTACTCACTACTCACTACTCTACTCACTACTCTGCCCTCACTACTCTGACTACTCTGCCCTCACTACTCTGCCCTCACTACTCTGCACTCTGCCCTCACTACTCTGCACTCTGCCCTCACTACTCTGCACTCTGCCCTCACTACTCTGCCCTCACTACTCTGCCCTCACTACTCTGCCCTCACTACTCTGCACTCTGCCCTCACTACTCTGCACTCTGCCCTCACTACTCTGCCCTCACTACTCTGCCCTCACTACTCTGCACTCACTACTCTGCACTCTGCCCTCACTACTCTGCCCTCACTACTCTGCACTCTGCCCTCACTACTCTGCCCTCACTACTCTGCCCTCACTACTCTGCACTCTGCCCTCACTACTCTGCACTCTACCCTCACTACTCTGCACTCTGCCCTCACTACTCTGCCCTCACTACTCTGCCCTCACTACTCTGCACTCTGCCCTCGCTACTCTGCGCTCTGCCCTTACTACTCTGCGCTCTGCCCTCACTACTCTGCCCTCACTACTCTGCACTCTGCCCTCACTACTCTGCACTCTGCCCTCACTACTCTGCACTCTGCCCTCACTACTCTGCCCTCACTACTCTGCCCTCACTACTCTGCACTCTGCCCTCACTACTCTGCACTCTGCCCTCACTACTCTGCCCTCACTACTCTGCACTCTGCCCTCATTACTCTGCCCTCACTACTCTGCCCTCACTACTCTGCCCTCACTACTCTGCACTCTGCCCTCACTACTCTGCACTCTGCCCTCACTACTCTGCCCTCACTACTCTGCCCTCACTACTCTGCCCTCACTACTCTGCACTCTGCCCTCACTACTCTGCCCTCACTACTCTGCCCTCACTACTCTGCCCTCACTACTCTGCACTCTGCCCTCACTACTCTGCACTCTGCCCTCACTACTCTGCACTCTGCCCTCACTACTCTGCCCTCACTACTCTGCCCTCACTACTCTGCACTCTGCCCTCTCTACTCTGCACTCTGCCCTCACTACTCTGCACTCTGCCCTCACTACTCTGCCCTCACTACTCTGCCCTCACTACTCTGCCCTCACCACTCTGCACTCTGCCCTCACTACTCTGCCCTCACTACTCTGCCCTCACTACTCTGCACTCTGCCCTCACTACTCTGCACTCTGCCCTCACTACTCTGCACTCTGCACTCACTACTCTGCACTCACTACTCTGCACTCACTACTCTGCACTCACTACTCTGCATTCACTACTCTGCCCTCACTACTCTGCCCTCGCTACTCTGCACTCTGCCCTCACTACTCTGCACTCTGCCCTCACTACTCTGCACTCTGCCCTCACTACTCTGCCCTCACTACTCTGCCCTCACTACTCTGCACTCTGCCCTCACTACTCTGCACTCTGCCCTCACTACTCTGCACTCTGCCCTCACTACTCTGCCCTCACTACTCTGCCCTCACTACTCTGCCCTCACCACTCTGCACTCTGCCCTCACTACTCTGCCCTCACTACTCTGCCCTCACTACTCTGCACTCTGCCCTCACTACTCTGCACTCTGCCCTCACTACTCTGCACTCTGCACTCACTACTCTGCACTCACTACTCTGCACTCACTACTCTGCACTCACTACTCTGCATTCACTACTCTGCTCTCACTACTCTGCACTCTGCCCTCACTACTCTGCCCTCACTACTCTGCCCTCACTACTCTGCACACACTACTCTGCCCTCACTACTCTGCCCTCACTACTCTGCCCTCACTACTCTGCACTCTGCCCTCACTACTCTGCACTCTGCCCTCACTACTCTGCACTCTGCCCTCACTACTCTGCCCTCACTACTCTGCCCTCACTACTCTGCCCTCACCACTCTGCACTCTGCCCTCACTACTCTGCCCTCACTACTCTGCCCTCACTACTCTGCACTCTGCCCTCACTACTCTGCACTCTGCCCTCACTACTCTGCACTCTGCACTCACTACTCTGCACTCACTACTCTGCACTCACTACTCTGCACTCACTACTCTGCACTCACTACTCTGCATTCACTACTCTGCTCTCACTACTCTGCACTCTGCCCTCACTACTCTGCCCTCACTACTCTGCCCTCACTACTCTGCCCTCAAGCACTGCTTACACTGTGGCATGGAGTCATCCTGCTCAGCTCTCGGGCTCGCGCGCGCGCCACTCCGACAAACTGTATTAGTAAGCGTCTTCCTCCTCCTCTTTCCTGCCATTATAATCCCTTTGTATAATTCCAGCCACTTAGATCGGCATCGTGTTAACAGTTTTCTCTGAAAACTGTGTATTGTACTGTGCTCCTGTTTGTAGTTAGTAAATTAAGGACAAAATTAGGGACAAAATTAAGGACAAAAGTTAGTAAATTAAGGACAAATCCTTTACTTTGATTTGCCTTCAATCGCCACAATGGCGGTGCATATGCCTGGGCCGTTTGTCTGTACCCGTGCTCGATTTGCTCTTGCAGAAACCTGCCATTTGCTTGTTTGTGAATACTGTGCATTTTGCGACAGCACAAATTGGGCATTTTTGACTGCCTCAAGTTGCTCGGAAACAGTTTTTGCATAAAAGTAAGCAAAATCAGCCCCACTTTGTCATCCTAGGAAAGGTAATTAATATGCTAGAATCTGAACTGCCCAAGTGCCCATCAGGTCATCGAAGGGTGTGGCCTAACGGCTAAAGCGGCCGACTTAGAAGTTAGGGAAGCAGGTTCGAGTCTGGCGGGAGGGTTAAACATCCTGTGATATCGGGCAAAGCACTTATTCTCTCACTGCTTACTAAAAAAGACTTTTGCATACGAAAAATGCTCGGTTTGTAATTTGAATCCGGCCGCATTCCATGCTCAGAGACGAAAAAAAAAAAGAACTACAGTTTGGACGAGCATGTATGAGTCATCTTCTGTGAGCCTCGCCTGCTGCCTCTCGTCATTTTACATTGAACGCGCTCACCGCTGTGAACGCGCTCGCATCATCTGGATTGCATTACACGGGCACTCTGACAGCTCCTAATTAAGATTAATCCCTCTGCTGTGCTCGTTCACGGACAGAATATGCCAACTCGGGCACGCGTACATTGCATACAGCCTATCACGTCAACGCTACTGAATACACAGCACAGCGAAGACGAATCACTAGGCAGATGCCATGAAAATCTAAGGAATGTCCCAGCCGGAGTCCTTTCTGAAACTTTTTTTTCTAAATACTAAAGAGCTCGCAAGCTCCTCCTACACTACGTGTAGGGGAGGCCCGAGCCCTAAAAATGTGCGCAGTTAGAAAGAGAATGTAATGAAATACAACAGCAGTTAGTTGAAGTGGAAAAGAATTCTGATATATTGATGTGTGAAAATATATCTTGAAAAGGCAAGTTGCAAATGTACCAGGCAGCGCAAGAGCAGGATACCACGTGTGGGACATAACATAAACGACTAGATTTTGTAGATAGCTAGAGTGAGTCAAAGGAGAAGAATGCGGTTCAAGGAGAGCTTCAGGTTGATTCACAGTGCTCACAGGAGGTTTTAATTAGTTCTCTGGAGGACCTTACTTCACATGAGATGAACAGCATTTTAGACATATTCCAGCAGAAACCAGAAGAGGCTTTGCTAATGTGGATTGTGCATTTATTTGATTTAGGAGTCTCTGAAGTGATGTTGAACAGAAAAAATGTAGCACAGTTTTGTGTTCTTACCGTTGACTGTAATGTGCAGGAACATTTTCGAAATTACAGAGAAAATAATCAATACAGTTTGTTACAATTAGCGGTTGCCGGGTGCAGTCACAAGGCAGACTGGTCAGTAAATGACAAACCTTGGTTTCCAATGAGAGACTTAAGGCGGAAATAATTAAAAATGCTATTTTTAAACATGATTCTGAGTGGAGAGAGCAGTTAAGATGTGCTGTTGAGTTGCCAAAAGATGCTGCACACAATGATTTAGATGTGTGGTCTAGAAAGGAGACATTGTGTTACATGTGACAGCTCAGGGGCAGGATGTTCACAGGCTCTTGGACTAAAATTTTGCCAGATGCTGGAGAGTGGTTTGTTCCCTTTGAGAAACAGTTGCTGGTGTTTCACTACAATTTGACAGACACTGGGCCGATACAGTTGTTTGTGTCCTTTAGCACGCTGACAGACACTGGGCAGATGAAAATAAGACACAATGTGATTTTGAGACTTGAACTTTCTCTAATGCAATGAATGATGAATTTCCCTGAATCATACAGAACAGGTAATACACAAGAAGCAAATATGATCAAGTGGTATATACAGGCAGAAACTGTGGCGTTACATGAGATGGTGGTGCATCTCACAGTGGATAACACTAGAGGTGTTACAAAATGTGTCTGAAATACAGGAGTCCCCTGAGAGGTGGGGTAAGAATCCGTGGGACGTTTTTGGGAAATGTTAGTGCAAAGCACAGTCACTGTTTATCATATAGACACTCACTGTCCTACTACTTCATTAGAATGCTGGTTTAATTCCCTTGAAGACTAAAAAAAGCCCAAATCTTGGAGACAGAGGTGGTGACGCAGGATTCTGAATTGGTGGAAATGGCTAAGTGGGCACACCAAAAATGTGGACACTTGGGAGAGAAAGGTAGGCAGAGAATAAATAAATGCATATTCTCCTAGACCTTAATAAAACTGTGATTCTTATTTGTCAAATGTACAGCACAAACCAGTTTCACAGATGGTGAGGGGCCAGTTAGAGAGACGAAAATTATCAGACATCGGGCATAGGCCAAATAGAGGGTTTACTGATTCAGCAGTGTTTGGAGACATAGTCATGAAGGGGACTGCCCCAGCTCCTCTAACTGGCCAAGAGGAAGGTGGATTTGACTCCACTACCAAGAAGCCAGAGGCCAACATGGGGCTAGAATCCTCAAGTCATTCCCCAAAACCAGCAAAGACCATAGCAGATGGAAAAGACAATACTTTGACATTAGATCCAAAGCAGGAAAAGGAGAATGTGTGCTTTCTGAAAACAATTTCTTTCCAGAAGAGTGATGGTTGTTTCTTTCATATTCTCAAACAGTTTGGACCCCAGGCACCAGTATTATGCAAAGTGGAAATGCGAACGGATACCCACACACCCATAGTCTTTGCTGTCTCCCGTTTTCTGAACACTATGTGGCACAATCGGAGGGCACGGTTAAAGCTATTATCGCAAGTATAACACCCCCATGTTGCCGTCCATGCCAGGTTTGTATTCATTTTCACTATTTTTACCATCTAACCTACTTTTAACTGCTTTTAACTTCTTCACATTCCCCAAAATAATGTTAATGACGCAACTAATTTTGACAATACCAATCTGACATGGGGTAACTCTTGGATGTTGACCAGTTGTATCTCAAATGTATTTATTCTTTTTCTCCATGATGAATTCTATTGATGTTTTAATCAAGTATTCTTTGTATTTTCTTGTCATGCATTGGCTTTTTTATGTACTTTTTATGTCATTGCTTGTATTGTTCACTGTTTATGGTCTACATTGACCGAAATAAAGTCTGTTGAAATGGAAAGGAAAGACATTACCATTTTGTGGTGAGGCTGGCCTATGAAATTAGCTAATTTGAACATATTTCAGAGCATGCAGTAAATTACACTCACTTATGGCGTTACAGCATGTTTGCTGCAAAGAGCTTTATACTGCTCATCAATTTATTCATGGCTTCAGTAAATTCTTCCTATATGGCACTTTATTTACTTGACTAGCCTTCTCCACCCCTTAAGTCTTCATACGAGAGAGTGCAATGACAGTAGTACACCCTAAGTTTCAGACCTGTCTTCTGCTTTACATGCATGAATTCCGCAAACTTTTTGGACCCCATTCATAAAGGTAATATACACTTTAAGTTTACTACTTGTCGGTATTGACAAACTGCACTTTTGTAGCAACGTACAGTTTTGTAGTAATGTCAGCACTACACATGACAAACCACTGGCACTGTAACACCCTCCCAAGGAATGTAATGGCGGTAGGGCCGTAAGTTACTACAAAAATGCAGTTTGTGAACAGCACTGTGTAGTAAGTTTTGTAGAACTAATGTAGCACTTCAAAACGTAGGACAAAGTGAAGTTTGTGAATCAGGACATTAGTGTTCAGAAGAGCACTGGAAACCCATTTGTTCGGCTGACTGTCCTGTGCTTGCAGCTCCTCTGCATTGTCCTCTGGTCCTAATGCTCTGAAGCCTATATGAGTATATGTGCTCAATAAACGCAGATTGGATCTAATAATTATTCTACAACAAGGGTTCCAAGACGTCACTTAAAAGTAATATTTAACAGCACTTAGGCAGAGGTGATATCCATCCAGCTTGGTTTTATGTTTCTGCAGAATCCATTGTTACCCATGGTGTATCCACAGCCAGTCCAAGAGAAACACAGTTTAAGCATGTTTCAAAGCACTCATCTGACCGAGATAAACTTTAAAGGAAAATGCTCCTGCTCACCTGCCTTACATTTCCACAGTGCCCATCTCGAATGAATGAAAGATGTATTGCACGATTTCTTAAAATCATTACAATTTTTTAAACCAATACAATCACAAACTTAAAAAGATATGAGTGAAAAAGAACATATTGTGGCGCTTTCATACAATTTGTAAATTTAAAATATGCAGTTGATGGCAATAAACCTGCATATGGAATAGTACAATGACACCTTCTAACTGGTACTTTTGTTTAAATCAATCTCATCAGCCAGCTTCTAGTAGACAATGTGCAAGTACATGGGGTGTGATATAGTTGCTTCTTCCTGGGGATGTGCAAAATGTCCCATGATGCCCCAGGTTAAGCTGCTGAAAAACTATTCTTATAAAACGTATTAGAACATTGGAATGTGGAGCACTCCATGGAAGACAATGGAGTGCTCCATGCTTCTACTGGCCAGTAAAGGCCCGCAAAGCAGCATTCCAATGTTTTCACAAAGGCCCCTCGGAGCCCGAGGGTATTCAGGCTCCGAGAGGTCTTAGTTTTATTTGTTAGAACATTCTGCCATATAGTGACAGAATGTTCTAATACCCTTATATCCCTTCATAGCTGGGCTATACCGTTTATTAAAGTCCCGCTCCCTTGTCAAAGGCCCTTTCCTTCGGCTCGGGCCTTTAACGCTGGAGCGGGCCTTTAATAGCCGGTATAGCCCACTACAGCGGGCTATAAGGCTATATTAATGACTTTTTCTAAAACCTTTCATATCAAATGAACAATATTAAAACAGCAGAGTCAACAATTTTAGGCGGAAGACAGGAACAGCTGAGATCTGATTACAGAGGTATGAGGGCGCTGGATAAAGGGCAGATGGAGCTTAGACTGAGCTACATCTTAAGGACTTTCCTAAACCCTTTTCAGGTCTCGGAACTGCGAACAGATTGCGAAGCAATCTGTCGTTCCGAGACTCTATTGCAATCATTCTGGCTTTCAAGGAGTCAAGGGAGACAGACAAGTGAGGTGCACGCGCAACCTTGGAACTGGGATCAGGTCGCGCGCGCTTCCTGTCTCCCATGGCTCCTTGGAAGCAGACTCACACGCACGCACACACATACAGACCCCCCTCCCCTCGCCGCACATACACACACTCACACGCACACATACAGAACATTTCCCCCCCCCGCCCCCCGCAGCGCATGCGCACGCACACACAGAGACCCACCCTACCTCGTCTCGGCGGTGTCTTTGCGCAGTAGTGGCAGCGGCGCCGGCTCGGCTTTCCTCACACAGTGTACTGAACTCGCACAGGGTGGAGGGGCTGCCCTCTCTCAGCAGTCGTTAACTGCTGTCAATCACTGTGGCATCGGACACCATGAGGGCCGGGATCTTAATGTGCTGCGTCACGTCCGGAGGAAGTAGGCAGAATGCAAGGACTCGTGTCAGAAAATATAATGCAGCACAAGACGAGTCTCTGATGGCTGCCCGCCGCGCAGGAGGCATGGAATGTCAATTGTCTGGCCAATCTAAAAGCAGAGAAAGCATCCTCTTACACAAAACATTCTTCAAAGTGGAAAAGATTCCATATTTGGATGATGGATCATATCTTGGTCCTTGTGGCTATGCACCAACACAATATTTTGCCCTTTCTGTTGCATCTGGCGAAATCTAGCAAATATACGAGTATTTTGACTAGTGTTTCATTGCATCTTAAGACTTCACAAAATCCATTTCTATTCTCTCGTTAAAGAGTTTGAGAGTTCCATTTCTAACTTTACCTTCCGTAGTAAAGCACCCACCAATCACAGAATTTTGTCGTAGAAAGCTTTTGACATAACCAGTCCGTGTCTTCGGTCGAGGATACCTTCATTTGTGGTTCTGTGTTCATCACACATGTTGCATAGTCCTTTCAAATCTATATTTCTGTCTTTAGCATGATCCCCAATGTCATGTAGGAAGATTTTCCATTCAATAGATTTTGCGTGGCAAGGGTGTGTTGAAGGCACAGATCCACTTCGGTAGCATCTGCGGTTTCACTTACCACAATCGATAAGGCGCAGTTCACAGTGGTGATGCATTATGCATATTCTTCACACGCTACTGTTGACTGTTCGGACTTAGGGTGTTGTGAAAGGTAGTCAGCCACATTTGTGCATTCAGGCTAGTACCCTATTGGTGTGAGGAGTTTGGGGTTGGTGGATACTTTGAAGGACCGTCTATACAGGTATCGGTGGAAGTGTGCACAAGCCCATTTGATGGTAAGGGAATCCTTCCGTATGTGCGCAAAGCATTTCTCTGTACTGGTTAGTGCACTGCTTGCAAAGACAATCGCCCTTAATTCATCCCTTCCAGTGGTTGCAGTAGGACAGCTTCTAGTCTGATGGGGCTGACTTCCAATATAAGCTTTGTCTCCTTGGCAGGATCGAAGTATGCCATAGTTGTATTTTGTAGTAGTGCTTCTTTGATGTTGTGAAATGCTGCCTCTTCTACCTTTCCCCTGACCAAGGGATGCGTTTTCTGGGTTAGCTTTTATAGAGTTCCGTAGAATTGAACGTCTTGTAGTGAGTGCACAGTAGTGAGTAGTGAGTGCAGAGTAGTGAGTAGTGAGTGCAGAGTAGTGAGTAGTGAGGGCAGAGTAGTGAGTAGTGAGTGCAGAGTAGTGAGTAGTGAGGGCAGAGTAGTGAGTAGTGAGTGCAGAGTAGTGAGTAGTGAGTGCAGAGTAGTGAGTAGTGAGTGCAGAGTAGTGAGTAGTGACCCAAGACCACCTCTCCTTCAGGAAGAAGCTGTAGTAGCGAGTGCAGAGTAGTGACTAGTGAGTGCAGAGTAGTGAGGGCAGTAGTGAGTAGTGAGTGCAGAGTAGTGAGTAGTGAGTGCAGAGTAGTGAGTAGTGAGGGCAGAGTAGTGAGTAGTGAGTGCAGAGTAGTGAGTAGTGAGTGCAGAGTAGTGAGTAGTGAGGGCAGAGTAGTGAGTAGTGAGTGCAGAGTAGTGAGTAGTGAGTGCAGAGTAGTGAGTAGTGAGTGCAGAGTAGTGAGTAGTGACCCAAGACCACCTCTCCTTCAGGAAGAAGCTGTAGTAGTGAGTGCAGAGTAGTGACTAGTGAGTGCAGAGTAGTGAGGGCAGAGTAGTGAGTAGTGAGTGCAGAGTAGTGAGTGCAGAGTAGTGAGTAGTGAGTGCAGAGTAGTGAGTGCAGAATCGTGAGTGCACAGTAGTGAGTAGTGAGTGCAGAGTAGTGAGTGCACAGTAGTGAGTAGTGAGTGCAGAGTAGTGAGTGCACAGTAGTGAGTAGTGAGTGCAGAGTAGTGAGTAGTGAGGGCAGAGTAGTGAGTAGTGAGGGCAGAGTAGTGAGTAGTGAGTGCAGAGTAGTGAGTGCAGAGTAGTGAGTGCAGAGTAGTGAGTGCAGAGTAGTGAGTGCAGAGTAGTGAGTAGTGAGTGCAGAATCGTGAGTGCACAGTAGTGAGTGCAGAGTAGTGAGTGCACAGTAGTGAGTAGTGAGTGCAGTGTAGTGAGTAGTGAGTGCAGAGTAGTGAGTGCAGAGTAGTGAGTAGTGAGTGCAGAGTAGTGAGTAGTGAGTGCACAGTAGTGAGAAGTGAGTGCAGAGTAGTGAGTGCACAGTAGTCAGTAGTGAGTGCAGAGTAGTGAGTAGTGAGTGCAGAGTAGTGAGTAGTGAGTGCAGAGTAGCGAGTAGTGAGTGCAGAGTAGTGAGTGCACAGTAGTGAGTGCTGAGTAGTGAGTGCAGAGTAGTGAGTAGTGAGTGCACAGTAGTGAGTAGTGAGTGCAGAGTAGTGAGTAGTGAGGGCTGAGTAGTGAGTGCAGAGTAGTGAGTGCAGAGTAGTGAGTAGTGAGTGCAGAGTAGTGAGTGCAGAGTAGTGAGTGCAGAGTAGTGAGTAGTGAGTGCAGAGTAGTGAGTGCAGAGTAGTGAGTGCAGAGTAGTGAGTAGTGAGTGCAGAGAAGTGAGTAGTGAGTGCAGAGTAGTGAGTGCAGAGTAGTGCGTGCAGAGTAGTGAGTGCAGAGTAGTGAGTGCAGAGTAGTGAGTAGTGAGTGTAGAGTAGTGAGTAGTGAGTGCAGAGTAGTGAGTGGACAGTAGTGAGTAGTGAGTGCAGAGTAGTGAGTAGTGAGTGCAGAATCGTGAGTGCAGAGTAGTGAGTAGTGAGTGCAGAGCAGTGAGTGCACAGTAGTGAGTAGTGAGTGCAGAGTAGTGAGTAGTGAGTGCACAGTAGTGAGTAGTGAGTGCACAGTAGTGAGTAGTGAGTGCAGAGTAGTGAGTGCAGAGTAGTGAGTGCAGAGTAGTGAGTAGTGAGTGCAGAATCGTGAGTGCACAGTAGTGAGTAGTGAGTGCAGAGTAGTGAGTGCACAGTAGTGAGTAGTGAGTGCAGACTAGTGAGTAGTGAGTGCAGAGTAGTGAGTAGTGAGTGCAGAGTAGTGAGTGCAGAGTAGTTAGTGCAGAGTAGTGAGTGCAGAGTAGTGAGTAGTGAGTGCAGAGTAGTGAGTGCAGAGTAGTGAGTGCAGAGTAGTGAGTGCAGAGTAGTGAGTGCAGAGTAGTGAGTGCATAGTAGTGAGTACTGAGTGCAGAGTAGTGAGTAGTGAGTAGTGAGTGCAGAGTAGTGAGTGCAGAGTAGTGAGTGCAGAGTAGTGAGTGCACAGTAGTGAGTAGTGAGTGAAGAGTAGTGAGTGCCGAGTAGTGAGTAGGGAGTGCAGAGTAGTGAGTAGTGAGTGCAGAGTAGTGAGTAGTGAGTGCAGAGTAGTGAGTTCAGAGTAGTGAGTAGTGAGTTCAGAGTAGTGAGTAGTGAGTGCAGAGTAGTGAGTTCAGAGTAGTGAGTTCAGAGTAGTGAGTAGGGAGTGCAGAGTAGTGAGTGCAGAGTAGTGAGTGCAGAGTAGTGAGTGCAGAGTAGTGAGTGCAGAGTAGTGAGTAGTGAGTGCAGAGTAGTGAGTAGTGAGTGCAGAGTAGTGAGTTCAGAGTAGTGAGTAGTGAGTTCAGAGTAGTGAGTAGTGAGTGCAGAGTAGTGAGTTCAGAGTAGTGAGTTCAGAGTAGTGAGTAGCGAGTGCAGAGTAGTGAGTAGTGAGTGCAGAGTAGTGAGTAGTGAGTGGCGAGTGCAGAGTAGTGAGTAGCGAGTGCACAGTAGTAAGTGCTGAGCAGTGAGTAGTGAGTGCAGAGTAGTGAGTGCAGAGTAGTGAGTGCAGAGTAGTGAGTAGTGAGTGCAGAGTAGTGAGTAGTGAGTGCAGAGTAGTGAGTGCAGCGTAGTGAGTGCAGAGTAGTGAGTAGTGAGTGCACAGTAGTGAGTGCAGAGTAGTGAGTGCAGAGTAGTGAGTAGTGAGTGCAGAGTAGTGAGTGCAGAGTAGTGAGTGCAGAGTAGTGAGTGCATAGTAGTGAGTACTGAGTGCAGAGTAGTGAGTGCAGAGTAGTGAGTAGTGAGTAGTGAGTGCAGAGTAGTGAGTGCAGAGTAGTGAGTGCACAGTAGTGAGTAGTGAGTGCAGAGTAGTGAGTAGGGAGTGCAGAGTAGCGAGTGCAGAGTAGTGAGTAGTGAGTGCAGAGTAGTGAGTAGTGAGTGCAGAGTAGTGAGTAGTGAGTGCAGAGTGGTGAGTGCAGAGTAGTGAGTAGTGAGTGCAGAGTAGTGAGTAGTGAGTGCAGAGTAGTGAGTTCAGAGTAGTGAGTAGTGAGTTCAGAGTAGTGAGTTCAGGGTAGTGAGTTCAGAGTAGTGAGTTCAGAGTAGTGAGTTCAGAGTAGTGAGTTCAGAGTAGTGAGTAGCGAGTGCTGAGTAGTGAGTAGCGAGTGCAGAGTACTGAGTAGTGAGTAGCGAGTGCAGAGTAGTGAGTAGCGAGTGCACAGTAGTGAGTGCTGAGCAGTGAGTAGTGAGTGCAGAGTAGTGAGTGCAGAGTAATGAGTGCAGAGTAGTGAGTGCAGAGTAGTGAGTGCAGAGTAGTGAGTGCAGAGTAGTGAGTGAGTGCACAGTAGTGAGTGAGTGCACAGTAGTGAGTGAGTGCACAGTAGTGAGTGCACAGTAGTGAGTGCACAGTAGTGTGTAGTGAGTGCACAGTAGTGAGTGAGTGCACAGTAGTGAGTGCACAGTAGTGAGTAGTGAGTGCACAGTAGTGAGTAGTGAGTGCACAGTAGTGAGTAGTGAGTGCACAGTAGTGAGTGCACAGTAGTGAGTATTGAGTGCACAGTAGTGAGTATTGAGTACACAGTAGTAAGTAGTGAGTGCAGAGTAGTGAGTAGTGAGTGCAGAGTAGTGAGTAGTGAGTGCACAGTAGTGAGTGCAGAGTAGTGAGTAGTGAGTGCACAGTAGTGAGTGCACAGTAGTGAGTGCACAGTAGTGAGTGCACAGTAGTGAGTAGTGAGTGCAGAGCAGTGAGTGCAGAGCAGTGAGTGCAGAGCAGTGAGTGCAGAGCAGTGAGTGCAGAGTAGTGAGTGTGCAGGGTGAACAATTCCAATCCATACCACATAATTCCATTACACACCACATGCATACACTCCATAACACATGGCTAAAAGACATTGCCATTTACAATGCCATTAGCTCTAACTCAAATAAATCCGAGACCTATTGCATTTCCAATGCTTGTTCTGTCATGTGGGTCTTGTGGAGTCACCAGGGCCAACAGTTTTGCAGGAAAAGAAGGAGCAGCAAAGATCTAGTTAAAAATGTGCAGAAGTGCTGGATAGGGTGCAGATTCAGCATGCAGCCGACCATGAAGGTCGGGAGTGTATTCCCTGTCATTTAATTTGTTGTTAGACACTGGAATCCTCCATGCAATGAGTCACTGAGATACAAAAATCAGTAATTAGACCCAGAGTGGTAATTTTAACGAGGTTCTTGCTAATATGCCCCTCAGTTAATTGTTAAATTCTAGGACCAGCAGTGTACCTTAGAACAACATGCAAATTTGTAGGATAAGGTGAAAGTTCTCCCTCATGCAGTTATACAAAATGTTACATAAGTCGTAGGGTGGATCGCTGATTCTGCTAGTTTAGATAACATAGATGGAGCTTTTCACAAGGTGCTTTCATATCAACTAAACATTAGAAAAAAGGTTGGAATCAGCATTTTTATTCTACAAAATAGGTACCCTAATGACCAACTTAGAGTAATATGCATATAAACACTATAAAGTGCAAAGTTTGTGTGCTACAGCATGATATAGGCGGCACAGTCTCCTTGCCGTGTGGATTCATTCAGCAAGTGAGAGGGCAAAGCCTGTGTGCAACATCAAGTTACGGGTGCCAGAGTCTTCCAAGTAACTTAGGTATTTGTTTCACTTGTATCCTTGTCGTCATCCATCCACATGGCTTCCCTCAGCAAGGCTCCTGCCTCCAGCATAAATTTTCAAAAATTGGCATGATCCGAAGGGGCATGCTGGCAAAAATAATTGATACTGCTTCTACACATTGGTCTTAGTAATTTCCGTTGCGGCTGTAGCAAAGTTGGGCAGCTGCATATTGAGATGCAAGTACTGAGGAAAGGGGTCCCAGCAATGAGTAAAAAGATTTTGCAAACAATTAGATAATAATAAAAGGAAAACTCAATTGGCCTGCATTGTTATTTATTCACAATGTAGGTATATGCTAATTATCATCAATTTAAATACAAAATCACAAAGTATTCATAGTGCCCCTGGTAGGAAAGGAAGTGATATAGTGCAGGGTAGTGGGGGTATTTGATATTGACAATATAAAAAACCAGCCAAACGGCCTCACTGTACTATGTATCAAAGTCCAAACATAGACACAACAAAAGACCATTGGTTCAATACATAATTAGGTTATAATCATGCTCCACATATCACAATGAATGACCAAATCATGGGGTGAAGCTGAATAAACACAGAAAGCTGTTGACGTTTCGACCCTCTAGTAATTGCAGGCATTAATTATATCCTTGCATTGGGGTCTTCATCAGGACGGGGGCGGGGCAGGCAACCAGGGGTTGCTTGTCTCCAGGATGGATGAGGAGGAGGACGCTCTCAGTAGAAGTGACACTTCAGGTTATATAATGATGATATAGGGCAGCCATCAGGTAAAGATTGGAGCTGTATGTGCCTATCAAATCAGCCAAAGGACAAGGCAAGTAGGATGGTCCCGCTTCACGTTATCAGGTCGTCGAGAAATTCACCGTCAAGAGCAGAATTAATCTGCATCAACGCCGACTCGCGCTCGTCAATGGCGATGAGATGCAGCAGGGACTCTTTTCAATAGTTGCATAGTCTGCATCCAACAATGTGTGTGAATCATTTCCAATCTGGATGTAGCTCTTTTGTCTGTAATAGCACCAATCTGGCCCACTGGCTCTCTTTCAAGCATTTCTTTCCTAGGGCCAGGCTCAGATATGGCTATATTTTGTGGACCTTCGAGGATGCAAAAAGGGCCGGCTGCCCTTTTTTAGCCGTATATCTAGCAATATTACCTTCCCATGATAGCTGGTGGACTTGTTTGTTTATTGCACTCTTTAGTGCCATATAGCTTTTACCATCTGTTGTTCAGTTTCAGCAAGGCAAATTCATGATCTCCTCCACTTTGTGCAGATAGCTGTTCCAAGGGTTATTCTTTTATGCATAAATTGGTTTAAGCACCTCCTTCACGGATCCTACTGCAGAATTCAAGACCCAATATTAATATTTTGCATGCATACCTTGGCGTTTCAAGTCAGATCAATGTTTCTGGGCCAAATTCCTCACGCCGCTGTTCAATTACGCTTTAAAATCAAACAGCATACCAGCATCATGGAGAGGTAGCGTTGTGCACCTGATATACAAAGCTGGCTCCAGATCAACCCAGCAAATTACAGACTAATTGCGCCTATTGACGTAGAAGCCAAACTCTATGCGTAAAACCTCCTTCTCAACCTCAAAGAATGGGTCACTTCCAGCAAGATCCTGACAATTTCACAAACAGGTTTCAGACCAGGCACAAGTACAATGTGCAACCTTCTGGCCCTGAATCTCCTCGTCAAAAAAGGGCAGCGAAAGTCCATCACACTGTATACGTGCTTTGTCGACTTAAAAGTGGCGTTTTGCATGGTACCTAGAGAACTCTTATGGCAAAAGATGGAAAAATGGGGCATCCTGCCACGGCTACTAAGGGCCATAGTCAATCTGTACTCAGCCACCTGGGTCCACATAAAGCTAGGAAATGGAGAAAGAACCACAGCAAGGATGCCAGTGAACAGAGGCCTAAAACAGGGGTGTGTGCTAGCCCCTAGCTTATTTAAAATATTTACAGCAGATCTAGATAAAAGTCTTTCAAAAGTCCAAAGTAACCCTCCTAAGCTAGCACACCACAAAGTCAGAAGTCTGCAGTATGCAGATGACATTGTCCTATGCAGCCAGACCCCGGTTGGCCTACAGCGCCTGATTACGAAGCTGTTGGAATACTCTTAGGAGCCCGGTCTATCTCTAAATCACGACAAAACAAAGGTCATCTGTTTGTCTGCAAACACCAGGCTCCACAGCAAAAAGTACAAGTGGTATGCAGCAGGGAACAGTATAGAGCAGAGTGGCACTTACAAATATTTAGGAGTGGTGGTAGACTCCAGATTTCCACTTAAAGAGCATTTCATTAAAAGTCAAGCACAGGAGAACAAATTACGCTTTGCACTAAATACTTTAAGACAGAAACTAATGTGTCCATCCAACTCCCATCTACTAAAAGTCATTGCCGCTTAGTTTCTTCCAACCCCTACTTACTGCTCTGAATTATTTTAGGGCCAAGATGTTAATTTTAATCTCCAACAATCTGGCCTCTTCAAACAAATTTTTCAGGTTCCGCAATTTACATCTCAGGCACAAGTTTGCTTGGTATTTGGGGTATTTAATCAATTCCTGGAAAGGCAAGCAGCAATACTAAAATTGTACTGGAAGTTGAGAGCAGCTCAAGAATAATCCATGCCAAGCCTTTACTGGATGGAACTGAAGAACCAGCCAAAAGGAAAGAAAGACTCACCAACTGTACTTGACCAAGCGTTACTCACTCTCACCTTATACGAAGCCTGGGGCAAGAACTATAGCTTCCCTGCATTAAAAAAAATAGTAAACAATGCTGCAAAACAAAAAGCCTTGCTATCGGACAAACATTTCCTGGCAAAGAAAAAACACAGATGGATGGTTTTATCTTCGTATGAGACCCGATCACCGCAGCGGTATCTGGTTCAACACATAGCTCCAACCGTGCTGCATTTTCTACTCTTGATTCGGTTGGGAGCTTTTTGCTCAAAAGATAAGGGGCCAGATGTATCAAGATACACTTTTGCGAATCTCAAATAGCAATTTTTAAGGAATCGCTATTTGAGAATTGCAATATGGTATGTATGTAGAAATTCGCTATATTTTAGCGATTTCTTAAAATTTCTTAATAATTTCCCATTCATTTCTATGGGCCAGGAGGTTTATGGTTACTCTGTGTCCCAATAACATCCGTAAAGCTCTGAGCATTGCATAGTCACTTGCTTTGTGATGGGTCAGAACCAGGCAGGATATTTTTTAAATTTGAGCTTAGGAAGATGTAATCAATTGCTGGGCAATTTTTAAAAGAGTATATACTGGGTGCGTTGGGCTGGGCTTTTTTTAACTAAGTCTTCTGTGGAGGTGTAATTATAAGATTGTAGAAAGCTGTTGAACATACCTTTGTAGTGTAGTTCCTATTTTCCCAATAGGCTCTGCGCATTAGAATAACATAAACAGCAGTGTAGACATAGGACTGAGGTCATCTAGGTCTCTACTGACTATGTTAAACTTAATTTAGGTTTGCGCCAGCTAGCTCAGAGAGCACTGGAAACTTTCTTGAATGAAATAGGGAGGGACAAGCTCCCCTGGCTCAGACAAGAAAGGATTCAGTTTCCGACAACCGCAAAACATGACAACTTTGCTCCCTCATATTAAGAGTATATCTCTAGAGTCGTGTGAAAACAATAGACAGCTATTTCACTCAGTCAGCAGTGCATACTTAGTTTCACCAGAATGCAGAGAAATAGAGAGACGGGCCTTTTCAATAAAAAGGTGTTATTTATTGAGCAGTCTTCTTTCTCATGCAAGAGAAATGAATTGCCACAATTGCAATACTTAAAGTAAAGTGCGTACAGTAAAAGTAGTATTATGAAATAACGTGTTTATCAAAAGGAGGGAAGAGGAATGAATGTCCTATCAGTTCCCCAGAACATATCAAAGTTAATCAAACGTGGATAGGACACTTGTAACCACTTTTCCAAGAGATATATATTGTAAAACCCTCATAAACGCCGTGTATATCGAAGTAGCGGTTTATCTTATTCTCCGCCTCACACTGGCGTTGTGGCAATAGTCATAGGGTTAGACAACTTGTGCTTTGCCAGCCTCGCCCGAGGCAATCTCTGGTGTATCGTGGCAGTATCCAGAGAAACAGGTTTTACCCCACTGGTAAGTTGTCATGGAAGGTAAAAATAGTCTCCAATCAACAAACCAATCTTTATTTGCATCGTTGGGCAACTATAGTAAAAATAATGAGTGGGTATGCTCTTGGGACTGGGTTAAGGGTCCTCAGCATATCACTTTAGTGGAATACGTCGACATGTTTCAGCTCACTGGGCACGTAGGTCTATGGAGCCTTCCTCAGGACAGAAAAAACACACAAACAAGATAAAATACTTTCACTATTTGTGAAGTAGATGGGTAACTAGGAACTTAATAGTCCTACCCATTGTGGTTCAGCATTCACCACCTAAGGACGAAAACGGGTCATTACCTGGCTTTAATTATAGTGGTCAAGGCATACTGAATTTTATGCTTACTGGGTGTGTTCATTTCACACGCATACTACTTTACGGTACATTTTTGAAAGAAACACTATTTATAGAAACACTCGTGGTGAATTAAACAAGGGAGACAATATAGTGAAGGAGAGGTCACGGTTATCAATTCATTTCACAGGTTTCTTGGTCCATACCCGTCCAAGACAACTGACCCTGAAAAAACCGATAAGAGATGTACATATGGCGCCAGTGACAGGACATTATCCTTGTGGGTCATGCTTGGCCTGTAAATCCACGCCCAGCACAAAAGTGTTACTTCTAACTCCTACACTAAAATGGATTCAAAAACAACACAGCAACTGCAACTGATCCCATGTGATTTACATGGTTACTTGTCCTTGTGACAAGAAGTACATTGGGATGACATGCAGGAAGGTGAAACTTAGGATAGGAGAACACAAGAGTAATATCCGCCTTCAAAAAAACACAACAAAACTCTGTTCACACTTTGTTGAGTGGAAACACAGTATCGAGGAACTAAAATGGACCGTCATCGAAAGACTACCTGAGAGCACCCCCAATGTAGAGAAAGGGCTTTATGAGAGAGAACAACGCTGGGTAGATCGTCTCAAGACAAACAAACATGGACTGAATGATGAAATTTCATGGCACCATTTCGCTCAATAAACTGTACACGTTGTCTGAAAGCTCGCCATATAGACTTTAAGTGTCTTGGGTAACTTTAACATCTGAGTTTGCGCATTGAATATTCAAAATGATCTAGACAATTTCATTATCAAAACCATCTTTAATTGATAACATCATCATGTTCAAAAACAGCATTTAGTACATAATCGTATTTTAGCACGATTACGAGCTCTCTGTACTTGGGCCAGTCCTCTTTCTATAACGACTAAACGCTACCTTTGAAAACCCAGCCGGAAACGCGGTTCTGGCGTCCAGAGGGCAGCGCCAGCACAAGACGCGGAACCAGTTTCCCACGCGGGTGAGGGCTGGAACTTTACCAGAACTTTACCAAAACTCGCTACATACACGGGTAACACTAAGTAACCTTTATAAACCTTTATAAATCTTGGTACCCTTACAGCCTGGGACTAATTGTCCATACCCTCTGAGGGAGTATAATTGATGCAAGTTCTAGGTAAGACCTCACACGAGGAACCTCTATTTTACCGACACTTCCCGTGTTTAAAAACTTAAAGATTATTGCACTTGTATTTTCTCCCACTCTTCCCAGGTTTGCAACATACTCACCCTAAATAGAGGTATGAACAATATTTGTTATGCTTTTGTTACCCTGTTTAACCTTACGTAGAGATGCTATAATTTCGACTATGCATACACGTAGTCATTTTAAAAGCGCTAATGTTGACCTGACTAAATTCAAAAGTGTAATCCGTTGGTTACCTGTGAAATGAATTGATAACCGTGACCGCTCCTTCACTATATTGGCTCCCTTGTTTAATTCGCCACGAGTGTTTCTATAAATAGTGTTTCTTTCAAAAATGTACCGTAAAGTAGTATGCGTGTGAAATGAACACACCCAGTAAGCATAAAATTCAGTATGCCTTGACCACTATAATTAAAGCCAGGTAATGACCCGTTTTTCGTCCTTAGGTGGTGAATGCTGAACCACAGTGGGAAAGACTATTAAATTCCTAGTTACCCATCTACTTCACAAATAGTGAAAGTATTTTATCTTGTTTGTGTGTTTTTTCTGTCCTGACGAAGGCTCCATAGACCTACGGGCCCAGTGAGCTGAAACATGTCGACGTATTCCACTAAAGTGATATGCTGAGGACCCTTAACCCAGTCCCAAGAGCATACCCACTCATTATTTTTACTATAGTTGCCCAACGACGCGAATAAAGATTAGTTTGTTGATTGGAGACTATTTTTACCTTCCATGACAACTTACCAGTGGGGTAAAACCTGTTTCTCTGGATACTGCCACGATACACCAGAGATTGCCTCGGGCGAGGCTGGCAAAGCACAAGTTGTCTAACCCTATGACTATTGCCAGAACGCCATTGTGGGGCGGAGAATAAGATAAACCGCTACTTCGATATACACAGCGTTTATGAGGGTTTTACAATTTATATCTCCTGGCAAAGTGGTTACAAGTGTCCTATCCACGTTTGATTAACTTTGATATGTTCTGGGGAACTGATAGGATATTCATTCCTCTTCCCTCCTTTTGATAAACACGTTATAAGCAGCGCACAGCTGTGGGATAACTTCTCTGACTTTTGTCAAGAAACCAAGACATTAACTGAACACTCATTATGGAAGATACGAGTGGCTTGAGTTTCACGGAGAGCGATATTAGTAAAATTTTAGCGGCACAACCTCTACTTCAGAATTCGGACTTAGTTCAAGCCTTGGCTCAAACTGATGATTGGGAGAGCCTCACAGCTAAAAAACAGGAACAAATCAGGACTGCCATACATGGCATTATAATGACAGAATATCTGCGATCCAAAACAGCACCACGAGGCCTCTGGATTACTAATGCCCCCAGAATCTTTCTTCACGACCTTGCGTTTAGAAGAGACTGGTCGGCAATCTCGTGGAAGTGTACCCTTGATTATCTTGTATTGATAGTAAAAACGGCCAAAAGATTGTCTGATGCTTTGTTAACAGAGATACAATCTTGTGAAGCCGAGCTTAAGAAAGGCATACAACCGGCTGTCTACAAAAAGAGATTGGAAGAAATAAATAAAGAGATATCGGAAACCCAAGACTACTTGATGCAGAACAAGTTACAAAAATTAAGTAAAGATCTTAAAAAATTTAGTCAGGAGAAAATGCATCCATATAGTAAAACGGATTACAAAACACCCGACCCTAACACAGACAATGACTCAGATGGGTGGAACTCCTCTGAAGGATCTGAGACAGGCTCCGAAGACTCAGGCCCAAGAAGAGGCAAAGGAAATTTTCGATCTCGACCTCAAAGAAGAGGAAATAGATGGCCCAGACAACAGTTTATGGGCCCCCCAATGCAATTTTTCCAATCTTACATGCAACCATACCCAAGTTGGATGAATCCGTACAACCAAGGGTCACATCAAATGCATAATATGATGAGGATGCCACTACAAGGAATGAACAATCAAAATCAGGACTCTTTTTTATTGAGGGGCCAGAACCAAGAGGAAGGAGAAGAAACATATCATGGCAAGACCAACAACCAAACGTTCAAACACGGAGCATGACAACAGCAAAACCAGGAATGAGCAAAACGAGTCACCAATAGTGAACCTAAGCACAATAACACTGTCCAGAGAACAAGAAAATGTTCTGAATAAAGGACTTGGCTATGTACCGACTCCTAGTCTAGACCTCTTCAAGTTGAAGTGTGAACTATCAGAATTTTGTTGAACACTTAAACTTAAAGCACACTTCTCTGGTTCACCCTCACAAGGTCATGGAGGAGATACTAACCTACGAAAAAAGTCAACTTTTACCCCACCCAGTAGTGTGGTGCCTATTGAAATCCAAGCTTTTGAACAGGCCATCTTTACAGGAATTGACGAAATTCAGTACAATGCCAAAAAACCTTTCCAAAATTTGACAAGACTAGAACGCCAAGCCCTGAACGAACTTCGGTCTAATGAAGACATTGTAATTAAACCCGCAGATAAGGGTGGAGGCATAGTTGTTTTGGGAAAAGAAGGATACAGAGACCAATGCTTAAAACTACTGGCAGATGAAAATTTTTACACCAAAATTGATTCAGATCCGACACCAAGACTGAAAACAACAATTGCAACAATGGTGTATGAAGCAGAGACACATTCATGGATCAGTAAAAAAGAAGCGGAATTTTTAATAACAACTGACCCTAAAATTCCTGTCTTTTACTCCCTACCAAAAACACACAAGAACAGAGTCCCCCCACCAGGGCGCCCGATAGTATCGGGTATAGGCTCAATACTGGAGCCACTCTCCAAATTTGCTGACCAATTTCTCCAACCTCTGGTCCAAAAGACTCCAGCTTATCTGAAGGACACCAGGGATTTGTTAAATCAATTGAAAAACAAAACTTTCCACCCGACTACGATGCTACTAGTGGGTCTGGATGTTGAATCCCTATATACGAGCCTTCCTCAAAAAGAGACCCTTGAAATGCTTGAAGACGTTCTCTTCATGGAAAACTGGAACTTTAACACACCAAGACATTTCGTCCTTGAATGTTGCCGGCTGGTGTTAACTGAGAACTATTTTGAATATGATGGCCAATTGTTCCTACAGAGCCATGGCACTTCAATGGGGAGTGCTTTTGCCCCATCGGTGGCAGGACTCTATGTGAGCAATTTTGAAACTAAAAATGCCCTGACACCAGACAATCCATTCGTTTCCAGTATACTTTACTCGAAACGTTATATTGATGATGTTTTACTAATCTGGCGCAACGATCAAGATCTGAATCAATTCATGGAGTGGCTCAACACACGAGACCGCTGGCTCCGTTTCACCCACACTGCTGACAAAAAAAAGTATTGATTTTTTGGATTTAACAATCTACATAAAGGTGAACAACATTGAGACAAAAACTTTCAGAAAACAGACAGCCAAGAACAGCCTGTTATCCTACAAAAGTTACCACCCTCAACCTTTAAGAGATAACTTGCCATACAGCCAGTTTTTACGTCTCAAGAGGAATTGTAGCCAGACGGCCGACTATCAAAAACCTTCTAAAGAACTCAGCGAAAGACTCCTAAAAAGACACTATAAACCATCAACTGTATCGAAATGTCGCAAGAGGGCCATGAACCAACCGAGAGAAAACCTCCTATCCACCTAAGAAAAAACGCCAACAGAAGATCTGATGACCTGCGTAACAACATTCTGCCCGGTGACATATCAAGTAAAAAAACTAATTAACAAGAACTGGCACATCCTAAATACAGGTAAAAATGATTGGCCTAAACCACGCTTTGCCAATAAACGAACAAAAAACCTTCGTGATTTCTTGGTCCATACCCGTCCAAGACAACTGACCCTGGAAAAAACGATAAGAGATGTAAATATGGCGCCAGTGACAGGACATTATCCTTGTGGGTCATGCTTGGCCTGTAAATCCACGTCCAGCACAAAAGTGTTACATCTAACTCCTACACTAAAATGGATTCAAAAACAACACAGCAACTGCAACTCATCCCATGTGATTTACATGGTTACTTGTCCTTGTGACAAGAAGTACATTGGGATGACATGCAGGAAGGTGAAACTTAGGATAGGAGAACACAAGAGTAATATCCGCCTTCAAAAAAACACAACGAAACTCTGTTCACACTTTGTTGAGTGGAAACACAGTATCGAGGAACTAAAATGGACCGTCATCGAAAGACTACCTGAGAGCACCCCCAATGTAGAGAAAGTGCTTTATGAGCGAGAACAACGCTGGGTAGATCGTCTCAAGACAAACAAACATGGACTGAATGATGAAATTTCATGGCACCATTTCGCTCAATAAACTGTACACGTTGTCTGAAAGCTCGCCATATAGACTTTAAGTGTCTTGGGTAACTTTAACATCTGAGTTTGCGCATTGAATATTCAAAATGATCTAGACAATTTCATTATCAAAACCATCTTTAATTGATAACATCATCATGTTCAAAAACAGCATTTAGTACATAATCGTATTTTAGCACGATTACGAGCTCTCCGTACTTGGGCCAGTCCTCTTTCTATAACGACTAAACGCTACCTTTGAAAACCCAGTCGGAAACGCGGTTCTGGCGTCCAGAGGGCAGCGCCAGCACAAGACGCGGAACCAGTTTCCCACACGGGTGAGGGCTGGAACTTTACCAGAACTTTACCAAAACTCGCTACATACACGGGTAACACTAAGTAACCTTTATAAACCTTTATAAATCTTGGTACCCTTACAGCCTGGGACTAATTGTCCATACCCTCTGAGGGAGTATAATTGATGCAAGTTTTAGGTAAGACCTCACACGAGGAACCTCTATTTTACCGACACTTCCCGTGTTTAAAAACTTAAAGATTATTGCACTTGTTGTATTTTCTCCCACTCTTCCCAGGTTTGCAACATACTCACCCTAAATAGAGGTATGAACAATATTTGTTATGCTTTTGTTACCCTGTTTAACCTTACGTAGAGATGCTATAATTTCGACTATGCATACACGTAGTCATTTTAAAAGCGCTAATGTTGACCTGACTAAATCCAAAAGTGTAATCCGTTGGTTACCTGTGAAATGAATTGATAACCGTGACCGCTCCTTCACTATATTGTCTCCCTTGTTTAATTTGCCACGAGTGTTTCTATAAATAGTGTTTCTTTCAAAAATGTACCGTAAAGTAGTATGCATGTGAAATGAACACACCCAGTAAGCATAAAATTCAGTATGCCTTGACCACTATAATTAAAGCCAGGTAATGACCCGTTTTTCGTCCTTAGGTGGTGAATGCTGAACCACAGTGGGTAAGACTATTAAGTTCCTAGTTACCCATCTACTTCACAAATAGTGAAAGTATTTTATCTTGTTTGTGTGTTTTTTCTGTCATGACGAAGGCTCCATAGACCTACGGGCCCAGTGAGCTGAAACATGTTGACGTATTCCACTAAAGTGATATGCTGAGGACCCTTAACCCAGTCCCAAGAGCATATCCACTCATTATTTTTACTATAGTTGCCCAACGACGCGAATAAAGATTAGTTTGTTGATTGGAGACTATTTTTACCTTCCATGACAACTTACCAGTGGGGTAAAACCTGTTTCTCTGGATACTGCCACGATACACCAGAGATTGCCTCGGGCGAGGCTAGCAAAGCACAAGTTGTCTAACCCTATGACTATTGCCACAACGCCAGTGTGGGGCGGAGAATAAGATAAACCGCTACTTCGATATACACGGCGTTTATGAGGGTTTTACAATATATATCTCCTGGCAAAGTGGTTACAAGTGTCCTATCCACGTTTGATTAACTTTGTATTATGAAATAATACTGTAAAAGCATTGATACAGTTTCTTAGCCAAAATATACTTTAAAATGGATAAAATATATACATACATATATACATTGACTAAAGTACTCAACTGGTGTTTCTAACTAAGCCTACCCGGGTGTACCTCACCTAAGCCTAACACTTGGGAAGGGATGAGTAAGTAGCAGTTTTAAGGTAAGTTGGTTAAGATAATTTTGCCAAGAAGCTGCATCAAGAATTCTCTTAATGGTTTAGTCTGCTCTGTACCTTGGTAATAGAATGTGGGAGGTCTGGTATCTCTTTCCTCAGGACTCGATATTCCAGCAACCTGCAAGGGTAGGCTGGAAACACCGGAGCTGGATTTTCTCGTATGGAGAAAAAGACAGCGTCTCTCTCAGTGCGTCAAACAGGAGGGTTGGCTTCCGTGGGCACTCGCATCAGCTGGGCTCTCGGGCAAGTAGATGGCCGCTCTGCTCCAAACCACTGTGTGTTTGCCTAAAGCAACTGTTGGTATTTTGTACCTGAAAGGTGCCTGGTTTGACGTAAAGTTGGACATAAGATGTCACCAAGATCTAACAGTTCTTGCTGAACTTCAGGAGTTCTTGTTCAAATCAAAACAAAAGCAGGGGGGTTTTCCATGGCTGCTGGAGGCTTGGTTTGTTTAAAGAACGCGTTGTGCTTTCTAGGAGTCGATGGGAATAGCCGTGCTGTGCTTGGGATTGCATGGGCTATTACTGAATATGAATCTGATTCTTATGCCTTTATCAGGATATTATTGATTATAACCTCACAAGGGCATAAATCGGGCATTTAGAATTTGGGTCCTAGATATGAACACGACACCCACTCCACGGATTGATGTCCATCATTACTAAAAACTAAGCAATAGTAAACATTCAATGATGCATGTGTTTTTTCCGACCCACCCCAAAATACATATTTCGCATTTGAAATGGTATAAGGTAATACACGAAAAATGAGTATTTGTACTGGACGCTTTTCAAGCAGTGTCATCATTCAGATAAAAGCATATATATATATCAGCTGAATGAATTTGCAAAAATTACACATGAAATGGCTCTAAATACAGAAAAAAAGGTCGAGACCATTTCATCACATATTTATACAAATTGCTGTATATGTGCTAGAGGCTGAGGTAAATATTGTCTCTAGTATCCTAAAATAGAAGCAATGTTCTCTAAGAATAGTTCTACTTTAAGCAGAGTACCATGTGCGAAAAAAAAGGTAAATATTTTGAAGATATGGGCAAAAATAATTTCGCTTTCAGGGGAAAAGTTCCAAATATTTTCTGTAGCTTTGTTTATCAAAAACTGAAGGCCGAATTCAGAGTTCAGGGAACGCTGTGTGCTCATTGTTTTTATTGAGAGTTATTCTCGTTGACTGGAGAGAACATTATTTCAGACAGACCTGCAAAAAATTGGTCTACCACATCAGGTGAAAGTTCGACCAAGTAAAAAAATGCTGCAACAGTGCAATTCTCTGCGTGATTGCTATCATCGATGTTTGGATCAGCAATGCTCACAGAAGGCTGTACCTGTTCGGTGCTGCTTTCCTCTCTTACCTCACCGCCACCTACTCGTAGTGGTGAAGTCTCAACGAATGCCGCCATCAGAATCGGTGGCTGCTGGGGACAACACGATGCATGAGTCGTTACCGGACCTAGCTAAGTATCAATATCCATTGGTACTGCTGATTGTAGTG
Organism: Lissotriton vulgaris; assembly: GCF_964263255.1. Lineage (NCBI taxonomy): Eukaryota > Metazoa > Chordata > Amphibia > Caudata > Salamandridae > Lissotriton > Lissotriton vulgaris. The sequence continues at coordinate 67,008,690 of NC_141694.1, forward strand.
TAAGACAGATGTCCAACACGCATTCTTCTCCCCATAGCAGACATAGAAGCACAGGTGTTATGCAATCTTGCCAGATCGGTCTGAATGAAAGAAACCAGGTTGTACTTAGATCTCTTAGCCGGGCCAATTCGAGGACCTTAGTTATACGGTCTCGGTATCGTATTGCTAGGATCGTTTCTTCCATCGTTGCTAGAGTCTTGCCTGTGGATTGGCTTGCCATATCGGTGCAGAAGGAGCAAAAATAAAATTCCTGCCACGAGTCCCAAGATTAAGGGTAGGCCGCCGAAGACAGAATGGCCAAAATTCTGGAATATCCCCAGAACTGTTTCAAAGGGTGCTAACAGTCCCGAAAAAAATTGTTTTAAATACATGTGTGATGCCACTGGTATCAGACATGTTTAAGATTTGGCTTAACACTTCTGCGAAATGTACGGGGCAATTTGTTGATAAAAGGGTATGTATCTCTGCTGCTGTCCTTGCAACTTGCAGATCATATGTTTCTTTTGATGACGTAAGAGGCACAGTTGTTTGTAAAAGAATAGACTTCATTCTGCTTAAAGTATCAATTCGAATAGAAGAGATATTCAACCGAGGCCATAACGCCGCCCCCATATCTGGATTGCTGTGTGGATACAATACTTGCATACAGCAAATGGCCCTGGAAGTTACAGTTGTCAGATAGTCTTTTCCTGGCAGCATGCCACAACAGCTGTGGTCACTTATTAAAATGTAACTACCATTTGAAAGTGGTCTAAAAAATGGCTCTATCTGTTTTGCAGGCGTGCCATGCAGGTGACATGAAAGGTTGTTTGAAGACCCTTCACAGGCTCCATGCAAATTAATTCCTTGACACAGAAGTGTACCGCTTAGTGATTTTTTACAATTTTTACCACTAAGAAATACCTCCTTGTTTCCTTTACTGTAACATCTGTGTGTATAAGGTAAATCCCAGGTTGATTTGATGTATTCTTTACCCAACCTTTCATACTGGCCTGCTGGTATATACTCTTGACAGTATTTAAACTTGAAAGTTGTTATCGGAATTGCAACCGTTCCATCTATTATCCATTCAATGACAGGTCTCTCTGACATTTTCAATGGTAATCTCTCGAGTTTTTCAATGCTCAGAATCATATAGTCTGCTCCTTTTTGTGCCAAACTGATTTGTTTATCAGTAAGGTTAAAGATACCAAATAATGACGTTGTGTTGGTTAAACGCCATGGTACGTAGCCTGAACGCAGATTTTGCAGCGTCCATCCAAGCTGTACAATAGAACGTAATTGAGACTGACCATGTTGTAACATTAGTAAGTCCTGCTCTATTATATCAAAGGCAGACAATACAATGCTGTCCAGTGAATATATTCTGGAAGACAGAGTCGTTAACCCATTGTCCACAACAGAAAGGGATTTTTCCAAATTTATACGATCAATTTCTCGTATTTTTTCTGCTGTCTCAATTTGCATTACTTTCCATGCTTCATTGTATGCAGCGTAGATACCGGCTGCTATGAAACGTTTTTGACGCTGTTTGCATGGTCCCATTATGAAATCACGCAAGTCAGCACCATCTTTAAGTAAAGTCAAGTGTTGCTTAATTTCAGCCAGTGTGGATTTCTGTAGCCACTCAAGGCATAGTTTCCCTACACTGTATGTTGTAACTATCCCTGGATGTTGTCTCTAAGAATATCTAGGGTCTGGTCTGGTCATTTTGAACCCCTATGTTTTGTTCAGGAATCTATCTTGACAGTTATTCGTGTCTGTTGGCCAGATCAACCACTTTTTCCAATCAGTATGTGTTCTGTTTTGGTGTAAAATATTAGAAACATCAATCTCCACATCAGTATTGCTGTCACTATCAGGCATGGGTTTTGGAATAGACAGTGTATTCAAGTCCTTTATCTTAGCTAGGCCAAGACAAGTAGTTTGTTGAATTGTGTCATTCAAGAATATCATTTGTTCTGGGATCATGCAGGCCCTAAACAGTGCTTCTAGGACTTTTACTTGCCAATCTTTGGAACCCCAGATTGTTTTTGTTTCAATGGTGTTTTTCCAAAATTCAAAACCTAATGTAGACATCTTGTCATAAAAATTTTCTGAATAAATCAATTTAGTATTAGGCAACATTGTTTTCATTCTTGTTCTATTGAGCATTTTAAAATAAAAAGTTCTTGGATCACTGTTATTAAACCCTGAGAAGTATTGGAATTTCTCAAATGTTTTCGAACTGCCTTTTGGTGGAGTTGGACAGTGTTCCCACTGGTTAAAAGATAAAACATTTCTAGGCTGAACAGTTTTATGCAAATAGTGATCACCATAATGGTTGTAGCAGTATAGCTCTTCATAATTGGATGAACCCTGCAAGTAATCTTGTTCTGTAAATTTGGCTGACATTACTAAATCTGACATCATATTATTAATGTTTTCAAAGTCCCAGTCATCAGAGAAGGTACTAGGTGTCACAAAATCACTTAATGAAATCTTGAGCTGGTGAGGATACTTCAAGAGCTCGACCGGGCCAAAAATGTCATAATCAGTTCTGTCCCAAGCTACCCCACCGGGTATTGGAATGGCTGTGATGTTCACTGATGACAGTTCTCTTTTCTCAATGTGAGAGGATGTGTGTGGCTTTAGGACCAAGCTGATGTTCTGACTTGCTGTGTCCATTGTACTATATTTTCCCTCAATAAATTTTCCCAAACAGAGAACCATGATGAGCCAAAGCAGGAGGAAAAGTACTCCTAGCACAATCCAAAAGTCAATCCATGGTGAAATTAGATATGTTTCTTTCAGTTGGTGAAAAAGTTCAATTACTTTGTTTTTAAAAGTTATTGTAGGAGGCATTTCTTCATGCTCGCTTGGGTCTTCAGAGAAATTGTCGAAATTGATGAAGTAGCCTGATGCAGTTCTGTCAATTGTTGGAATCGCTTCTGGATTTTCATTTGCTTTTGCATTTTTCTTTGTTTCATTAGAATACTCTGAGGCTACATCATTGTAGATTGGTGTTTCTTGACAAACTGTTACTATTTGGGTTTCAAGAGGCACAAGTTCCATGGCATTATTGCATAGTCCTATTTTATTCATTGCAGATTTTTCAATTTTGATTTGTCTCTCAGCATGAGCCTCTTGGATTGTAGCAAACTTCGGTATTCTGCTATTTCTTGGGAGTCCACTTGGCCTACTACTTATTATTGGTCACATGATTGTGGTTTTACCAGGTCGATGGATCCAACTCGGTTCTCCTTTTTACCAGCAAGGGGCGGTAGTACTACTGATCTTGTTCCGTTGATAGCTAAGACAGGTACTGCTTTTCTGTACGAAGTCCTAAATTCTTTCTTTACCACGATCTGTTCTCCGACCAGATCCCCAATCTTTGGAATCCAGACAGGTCTTGCTGGGACAGGTGGTTTTTCTTCAGTGGCTGTCGACTGTTGTTTCAACTTTATGTTACTCAGGTTTTTCTTTTTTCATTTAAATCCTGTAAAACAGCCAAACGATCTTTGATATCAAAGGTTTTTTCTTCTACCACTGAAGTGTGACTATCAAGGTCCTGAATATGCATTCTAGTTCCGAACAATAGTCCGTATGGAGTGAGACCTTTTAGAGAGTTTCTTGGCAGATTATTAAGACTATGTTGGACACTTATTAAATGTTTGACCCACCCAACACCCGAACCTAATACCCTCGCCGTTATAGATTGCTTTATGTCCCGGTTTTTTCTTTCCACAACCGCATTTCCCTCAGGATGGAAGGGAGAAGAATACCGCAATGCGATGCCCATACTGTTCATGGCCTCTTTGTAAGCTCGGGAGCTAAACGCAGGACTCTGATCAGAATGTAGCATGCCAATTGCGTATGTGCCGATAAAGACTCACAAATCTTTTATAACAGTTCTGGCGTCAACCGAGCGCTGGGGTCTACATTATTAAGTGAATCTAGTCTTAAATCTTATGGGTACGCATTTCTCCGACTGGATTTCTGCGTTATAGATAGCCTGATGCTATCTAATAGTGGTATCTGGGCTACAGGCTGGACCGGTTCACAACTGCGATCTCTGTTGCAGTCCTTGCAATTTTTTGCAAAATAGTAGATATCTACGCTCATTCCTGACCACCAGTACTCCGATTGTAGTTCCATCAGAGATTTCAGGATCTCTTGGTGCCTCAGACCCAACCCCATATGTGCTTCTTGTAGTAAGAAGATTCTCCGGTTCGTGTTTGGAATTACCTTATTCCCCACTCCAGGGATTCGAGCAAATGGAACGGAGTTTGCATCAATTATGTATGTATTACTGAGTGAATAGTTGAGAGGTAATGCTGAATAATCGCCTTTTAATGAGGCTTTTACTGCTAGCATGGTTTCCCCATCTATGTGTTTTTCTGAACTCTTTTCAGTGGCTACGGAAGCCAGTTGAACCGCTTCCGCTGTGGCTGTGTTAGCCAATGAATTCCCTGCAGCGTGAACGCCATCACGTCGATGACTCAATGCGTGTATCACATGAGTTTTTCGTAGTTCTTTCTGTAAAAGAACTACTTGTTCCCAAAGCCTTTTATGCTTTATTGTAGCACCTGTGTCATCTTTGTAACAGTTTTTGATCCATGTCTGCATGTCACTTTTATAGGATTTGACATAGAAATACGAATCGCACACTATTAGTGTGGGGAATTTACGATCAGCATTTTCAAGCGCCATCTTTAAAGTTCTTATTTCAGCTCGCTGAGCTGAACATTTCCTGAGTGATTCTGTTTTGGTAATCATTGGTTTGAATTTACCAGAGCGCCAGCGACCTTTAACAATCGCACACGCTGCATCATAGGATTTATTTTCTGCATCATAGTGTTGTGCAAATCTGTCCATATAGATTACACAGGTATATTTTTCCAGAGGCAGAATTTCAGCTGGCAGAGGATATTCGCGTTCATATACTAGATCATCTAGTTTTTTCAGTTTTGGGTCAAAATAGTATTTCACGTCTTCTGTAGCAAAAGAAGTTTCACATTCTATCCATTTTGGATCTAAGGCCACTTTAATCAGTTACGTGGACTTGTTAATGCCTCAAGGGCTGATTCTGCTGAAAGAACAGATATTTTCCTGCCTTGGGCTTGGGCTCTTTCTTTTGCTACAGAAGTTCTAACCGCAGTTAGATTTTTTTCTGTGGAGCTGAATTTTATTTCAGCTTCAGTGTACAAATGTGATTTGTAAGCTATAGGTACCGTTTCTCCCTCAGAGGTCAGGTATGTGAATCCGCATCTTCCTGGGATGACTCGGATTACAAGATTGCGTGTATTTTCGCGAGTGTGTAATTTTGTTTTAGTTAACATGTCTGTTTGTAGTGATCTCAAAATTTTTGTGTGTTTCTGAGTCCAATTGGTTTGTTTGAAATCTGGTTTTATTAATTCATAGAGAGGTTTAACCCTCTCAGCATAATTTAGAATGTATGTTCTTCCGAAATTCAGGAAACCTAGAAGTGATTGTAAATTCTTCAGCGTTTTTGGTGCTTGGAGTACAGCACATTTCTCTAAGAAATTGTCTGCCAGGCTTTTGTCTTCACTTGTTAATTCATATCCTAAAAATAGGACAGTTAGATGGGCAATTTGTGACTTTTTAAAGTTGAATGTGTAACCCTCTGAGGCGAGTATTATGGTGTTCACTCTTTTTAAGTGAGTCTCCAGGTCATCATCTCTGAGATAGATATCATCGACATATGATAATGCTTCATCATCATATATCTGTAGTAACTCTGTTACCCTTGCTGAGAATATTCCTGGGCTATTCTTGAATCCCTGTGGGAGTCGGCAAAATTGTTTTTGCGATCCAAATATTGAGAAAGCGGTCAAATACCTGCTTTCAGGTGCAATGTTTTGACAGAAGAATCCATTAGAGATGTCTAATGTCGTTTTATATTTTTTGCGCACAATGTTATTCATTAGTGCTGCACTATGTGAGTTTTGTACTGCAAATGTTTTACAACAAGAGTTAAGGTGTCCAAAACTAGACGATATGAATCGTCTGGCTTGGAGACAGGAAACAAAGGATTATTCATTTGAGAGGTGCATGTTTCGATCACCCCTTGGTATTCAAGTTGATCTAAGATTAAGCATGAGCGAATTTTGCGGATCTCGCGTTCGCGAATTTTGCGGATTTGCGGATTCGCAATCCGCAAAATCCGCGAATTCCCGCGAATTTGCGGATTTTTTTTTTTTTGTGTTCGCCCGTGTTTCTGCCAGTTCGCGAGGGTTTTTACAATTTCGCAATTTGCGAACTTACCTGTCGGGTCGCAAGTTTTGCGAACTTGTTGTTTCTACGTGTCCAGCCTGTTTGGGACACTCTTCTTCATCACTGCCACTCTCTGTCACCACTGCCACTCTCTGACTACTCATGCCACCCTCTGGCCCACCCATGCCACCCTCTGTTTCATCACCACACCCTCTGGTTGTCCAGTGTACATTATTTTCGGCAAAGCAAAGCACACCTTCCCTGCCTCAAGTGACCTGAATTAATTTGGGGCTGATTAATGTGTCACAGAATATTTTTTTAGCTGGCACCTGCTTCCTTAGTGCGCCCTGATTAGTGATCTTTTGCACTTGCTAAGTGCTTTCATTGTTGCAAAATTAGTTACAACACCTGCCCTGCCCCAACTGACAATAATGAATTAGGGGCTGATTAATGGATTTTAACTTCCAGCCTGGCTCCTGCTTGTCTCCCTTAGCTGTAATTCAGGACCTTTGTGGCATATGTGTAACTATTCTGAGGTTCAGAGCAGGGTCACATAATAGTTTCAACTGGCAACTGAACTCTGGAGGGGCCCCTCAGGAAGCACTACAGGAAATGGCTACTAATGATGAGCCTGAACTTTTAAACCTGGTAAGTAGTTACTTTCAGTTTTGCTAAGATCGTATTTCTGCAATTTTGCACTTATTCGCGGGGCGCGAACTCACGCGAACAGTGCGAGCAGTGCGAGCAAAATCCGCTGCTCGCGGATTTGCGGATTTTGCGGGAGATTCGCGAATCTCGCGGATTGCGGATTTCCCGAAAATCCGCAAAATCCGCGAGCGGAACGGATTTTCCGCCCATGCCTATCTAAGATCTCCCTGACTTGTTTTTTTAGCTTCTTGTTTAACTGGGTACTGCCTTTGTGCAGTAGGCTGATTTTTTAAACTGGATCTTGTGGTGAGGTGAGTCCTCATCCCATCCTACATGATTTTTGTACAAAGCAGGAGCTTGGGCCACTGCCCATTTTCTTGCATATGTGTATTTTTTATGAATCGGGATATGATTTGAGAAGGCAGGCATAATCATTTCTTCGCCATGAGGGCACTCCCTGACAAACTCTGATGGCCAGTCTTTTTCAGCTAACAGAATGTCATAGCCTTTTGAAAGTTTTTCCCAAAAGAGACTTTTTATTTTCCTGGTTTTATCTCCCTCTATACGTAATGTTATTTCATATAGCTTATGGGGCACACTAACTCGTGTGTCTGCAGTTTCCACTTGAATGTACTCATTCGTGTTCACTGTCTCCAGAAGATTCATCAGGGTCTTGTGAGCTATGGTCACTTCTGCTCCGCTGTCTAGCATTGTCTGGGCCCACTCTCCATTTTTCAGCTGTGTCCTCAGAATTCTCGGCATGTTTAATCTTAATACTGGCTACCTTCTTTCTGGGAGATTGTAATTTTTTACTTTGATGAGCAGGTTCCTTGTCTTTGGACTTGACGTGCTCTTCTCTGTGTTCTGACCGTCCTCTTCTTTCCGATTTCTGTGAGGAAGATCGAGAAAGATTCAGTGAGAAGGGTCTAGAGGGACGTGTATCAACATCTTGATATCTGTCTGGTTTTCTTATTTTATCCCTATCTCTAAGGTTGTATCTTTTTTCAGGGGGTTCCCTTTGGGGAGACTTGTCTTCTCGGCCTGGAGATCTCCCTCTACGCTGAGGAGACCTTGCTCTGGACTGGAAACTTTTTTCCCTGGGAATGGTTTGTTTATTACCTTCCCAACTCTTTTTTGGAGTCTTTAAATTATTTTTAATAAATGTTTTTTCAGGATTTTCATTTAGTTGGGGTTTTACCGGGTTCCCACCCAAACTATCTCTTCCTAGCTCTTCATAGGATTTTTCGATGATTCTGGCAATTTCCCAAGGTTGGGCTGCTATATCTGTTTCCTTCAATTTCTGGAGGTTCTTTATATCATCTCTTGCCACTTGAACTATTTCTCTATATGCCTTTGGTAATTCTTTTAGTTTAACTAGGAGTTCTTCGCTTGACATTATTTCATAGTCTGGGTGTGTTGCATAATTGGATAGGACCGGCCCCGTTGCTTCTTCTCTTTCTAGTGGACCGAGCCTGGTGATGTGATCATTATGTTTTAGGGCGCCTTTAAACCAGAGCAGGTGCTCTTGGTATTTTAGTGGAATTTCAATCTCCTCGAAAGGAGTGTATTCATCCGGAGGTTCCTCTATTTTGTAATAGTGGAAGTCTTTTGTCGTAGCATGTGCTGCTAGAAAATGTATCCATGAATAGAATACCTCTGTCTGCCGATATTCATGTGCCTCTATCACAAATATGACTGTACCACCTCGTGGTGTCAGTCCATTTTCTATAAGTTTTAGAGTTATAGTTCTTCTTACATTGACCGGAATGAGTATTGCATCTGGGTCGGTTTCATGGAGACTTGCGTCTGCTCTAAGAGTCGAGCTGCTATTCTTGCTCGCTCCCTTTCTTCGTCACTTTCTGCCATTTAACTGACTGAAAGTTTTCTGTTGCAGATCGAGTTTCAAGGAAACAAAGATTAGGTGCACAATATTTTGTAACACTGTATCCTTCAACGTTGATCAAACCAAAAAACTAATACATAGGATTCTCATCCTACTAAGTTCCGGCAGATATTAACCTTTCACCCACTCCAGACGTCTATTGGAGTTTTTACGGGGAAAGGGTTCAGTGTGAAAAAGCACGACTGAGTTACTCTATTGTCTTGCGTTAGATTATCGCCTTCCCAAACGTTGGGTGCCATGTAGTGTAGTTCCTATTTTCCCAATAGGCTCTGCGCATTGGAATAACATAAACAGCAGTATAGATGTAGGACTGAGGTCATCTAGGTCTCTACTGACTATGTTAAACTTAATTTAGGTTTGCGCCAGCTAGCTCAGAGGTCACTGGAAACTTTCTTGAATGAAATAGGGAGGGACAAGGCCCCCTGGCTCAGACAAGAAGGAATTCAGTTTCCGACAACCGCATAAACATGACAACTTTGCTCCCTCAGATTAAGAGTATATCTCTAGAGTCGTGTGAAAACAATAGACAGCTATTTCACTCAGTCAGCAGTGCATACTTAGTTTCACCAGAATGCAGAGAAATAGAGAGACGGGCGTTTTCAATAAAAAGGTGTTATTTATTGAGCAGTCTTCTTTCTCATGCAAGAGAAATGAATTGCCACAATTGCAATACTTCAAGTAAAGTAAAGTGCGTACAGTAAAAGTAGTATTATGAAATAATACTGTAAAAGCATTGATACGGTTTCTTAGCCATATGATACTTTAAAATGGATAAAATATATACATACATATATACATTGACTAAAGTACTCAACTGGTGTTTCTAACTAAGCCTACCCCGGTGTACCTGACGTAAGCCTAATACTTGGGAAGGGATGAGTAAGTAGCAGTTTTAAGTTAAGTTGGTTAAGATAATTTTGCCAAGAATCTGCTTCAAGAATTCTCTTAAGGGTTTAGTCAGCTCCGTACCTTGGTAATAGAATGTGGGAGGTCTGGTATCTCTTTCCTCAGGACTCGATATTCCAGCAACCCGCAAGGGTAGGCTGGAAACACCGGAGCTGGATTTTCTTGGCTGGAGAAAAAGACAGCGTCTCTCTCAGTGCGTCAAACAGGAGGGGCGGCTTCCGTGGGCACTCGCATCAGCTGGGCTCTCAGGCAAGTAGATGCCCCCCGGCTCCAAACCACTCTGTGTTTGCTTAAGGCAACTGTTAGTATTTTATACCTGATAGGTGCCGGGTTTGACGTAAGGTTGGACATAAGACGTCACCAAGAACTAACAGTTCTTGCTGAACTTCAGGAGTTCTTGTTCAAATCAAAACAAAAGCAGGGGGTTTTCCCGGGCTGCTGAAGGCTTGGTTTGTTTAAAGAATGCGTTGTGCTTTCGAGGAGTCGATGGGAATAGCCGTGCTGTGCTTTGGATTGCATGGGCTATTACTGAATATGAATCTGATTCTTATGCCTTTATCAGGATATTATTGATTATAACCTCTCAAGGGCATAAATCGGGAATATAGAATTAGGGTCCTAGATATGAACACGACACCTTCTGCCAGGGTACTCCTCCCATTGTTTGTTTTGTCTGCGCCAACATTATGTAGGTTAAAGTCCCCTATTATTTCAGGGTTCATGGTCGGATATTCACACAGTAACTCTTCCAGGTGAGCTACCAGTTTTGTAGTTTTTTCCAATTTCATGGGACCATAGACGTTGAGATATACATTTAGTAGTAGGAGTGCTTTGTTTCAATCAATTTCCACTGTGGCCACCTGCAGCATATCTATGCCTACCTTCATTTTTTGATGGCTAGTTCTATTCCGTAGTTTATGTAGAATGATGCTTCTCCTGATGGCCTTCCAAAAAGGTGAAATTTGCTGGCTGGTTTGTGTAGTCCGAAAAGTCTTCCAGATGTGTTGGAGTTACAGCCCACGTCTCTCGAAGGCAGAAGATGTCCGCTTCCTGCAGCTTTTTAATTGAGTCTCTTGTTAGCATCCTAGAGATGCAGGCAACATTCCAGGATATGAGTTTTATGTTGGTATTTTTGAATGTGGTGGCTATATTTTTTGTTGTGACAGTGAGAGTAGTAATTGTGATCTTGCTCCGTGACACTTGGTGAACCGCTTTTGCGCTGGGTATAACTGTTGGTCCTACCCCCGTATTGGAGTTTGACCAAAGTCGGCTGTCCCAATGCTCATCATCCCATTCTTCTGGACTGACTATCCATCTTTGAGATGGCCTGTATTGCATATTTATAGGCAGATTTACAAGGCACTTGCGCCACGTTTACGCTGCTGTTGCGTGACGTAACGGCGGCGTAAACGTGGCGCATCCCTGCGACCCATTTACAACGTGACGCATCTAGGCAGATGCGTCACGTTGTAAAGCCCTGCGCCACATGTGGGCGTTCCGGCGCAGGGTGGGTGTTCCGGGGCAGGTGCGCCTCGCAAATGTGCCTGCAGGCACTTGTACGACTCTGCTACATCAATTCCTTACGCCTGCTTGAAGCAGGCGTAAGGACTGATGCAGCACGTTAAGTATAGGGCACAACCGAGCATTGCTGGAGTCGCGTCGCGCTTGCGACGCAACTCCAGCGATGCGCCACCCTTACGTCATGAGATGCGTCACGCATCTGCCTACCCTTGCGCCACGGCGCGCCGCATTGTAAATACGGCACATCCGCCGTGACGCAAGGGTAGTTTTGCGTGACACATTTGTTCTGGCGCATCCCTGCTGATTTGCAGAGATGCACCAGAACTCATAAATATGCCCCATGGATTTTTTAAATTTGTTGCACCCTTGGGACTCCACATAGCAGGCATTTCCTTGTCTCCCTTTCACTGTGATGTGCCATGTGTGGTCTTGTTTGTTGGCACATAAGGGTACTTCTCTTCCTTTTTTTCTTGTACCATTATGCCCCAGTCTTTAAAACTTTCCTTCTCCAGCTAAACTTTTATTGGCAGGGCAGCATTTTTCCATGTGGTTATTATGTGTTCCTGGTTGTTGTTCATGCCACCTACTTCGAATTGGATTTGGAGGATGCAGTCACTAGTTATTTATGATAGTGAGGGGATATGATGGATTAACTTCAAAATATGTGCCCTGTAAAGGATGTCTTGCCAGCCCCTTGACATGTATTGCGGCAGGAATATTATTTTCTGTGATTTTTGTTCCTCTGCGAGGCTGTCATCCTCCTTTTTATCTGTTGGACAACCTGTGACTCCTGGAAAACGGACCCCTGTTTCCCTAGTGGGCAGATCCTCTCTTGTGCAAGTTTGTGGTTCCCTGCACCCAGATTCCTGCTTTGCTGCTCTCATGTCGTTCTTTTTGCTATGAGGACCTTCCTGGGTTTCTGGGTGTCCTCTAGGACAGACTAGGGCTGGTTCACTGGAGCTTGGTTTGATACTGTCCCAGCCCACATGTTGTTGTGTTTGTATGTTGGTCTGATCAAAAGGGCTAGCCACTGTGCTTGTTTTATTGGATTCGCTGCTCCATGGTCCTTTGATCGATATTTATTGTCATTGGTATTGGGGCGTCTGTATCCCTTGACTGCTCCTGCTGTCGGGCCTGCTGTCTTCAGCTCCTTTTTATGTGGACGTTTTTTCTTTCTGTCTTTTACCTTTTCTTTAGCCTCGTTTGGGCCTGCCATGTTGGCGCTTTAGTATGGGGTTTGCTCCCCTTTCTTCTTTGGCAATAAGCTTCCGATCTTCCTGACTCATCTCCTGTTGGTTGTCGGTGATGCAAACTGTCTTCATAGAGATTTGTCGGGAGTTCTCTGATTTTAGTTGCTTTTTCGCTAAGTCTTTTTCACCCGGACCTAGTGAAGTTTGAGGTGCTGCTTTTGGTCTGGACTCTTCCATTTGTGCACCTGGGCTGGCCTTTACTGCCCCTGTTTTTGCTGTGCTTGACTGCTTAACATTTCTTAGTTCCGTTAGCACGTCAGGTACATTGGACAGTTTTCGACCATCTCTGAGAAGTGGCATTCGTTTGTTGTGGCCCTTTTGTCGATATTATCTAATTTGCTGGCCAGGTTTGCTAAGCTGAGGGCGGTAGTTTCATGTTGTTCATTTGGATCTCTAGTTTAGTTTGTGCAGCTGCCATGTAAGTGCATTTATCACTGCCCTCAAGGATGAGTTTATGGATGAAAGTAGCTTGCCTTGATGAGTTGTACGGTCAGGGTGCAGTCATGTGTGTTATCATATGACGTGTCCTCCCCAAGTGTCTTATTGGCCAGGCTTTGGAGCTGGTGTTGTGCTCCTGTCCTTGAGGACTCTGCCTTCTACAGCAGCCTTCTTTCTCATAATCCTGCAAATCTCTTGGCTTGTTTTCCATCAATGTCTCTTCTGTGTATTCAGCCTATACGTTGGCAGTTGTCCTGACCTTCTTTGGCTCTGGGGAGCTGGTAGTATAGGTGGTTTCTACTGTCTCTGGTTCATCAGAGAGCTGTTTAGGGTAGTTTATGCTTACAGGACAGTCCGTTGAGATAGAGGCCCGGTGCGATAGTAGTAGACACATCCCCCAGTTTAAGACCTAAGGTGGTCCATCCTCTCTTGTCCCCCTTGGCCTCCTTTTGAGGGGTCTTGCTGGGCCTTAAAGTCTCACAGGTGGTTGAAATGTACCTTTGGCAGAGGAGTGGGCGGGATTGGCATAATCCACATTAGCTATGAAAGAGTTTCCCTTTTATATTCTAGGGAAATACTCAATCAGGGTCATAGTTTTCATTCACTGTTTGCCCCCCCAAACGTCCAGCCGTGTTTGTTGGCTGCAGTTCAGGTGAGTTTGCTCAGATCACCCACCTCTGTGCTTGATGACATTGCTCCTAGGCGCTCACTGAGATGGTCTGAATGGTCCATCCGGCTTCTCGTTTCCCTAGACTTCGCTTCCCTCCACGGCTCGTTCTTTTTTTTATTGGGACTTCCGCTTGTTCCCTTTTGGCATAGCCACTAACCTCCATTAGACGAATACCCTGTGGGCGTGTTTGTGTGCAGGTTCACATTTGGGAGACCTCTATCCTATTCTGGGTCTTTCAGCTATTTCATCAGTCCCTCCTGGTGACCATATAACTGTTGACACTCTGCAACAGATGAAGGCAGGCTGTTCTCCTAGTGAAGTTGTGAAGCATCAGCCTTTGCAGCTGTGGTCACTGGGGCACGTGCACAAGCCGCGCTGACCTATCCCCGGCCGCTTCCATGCAACAAGCGGTGATGTGGCCTGGTGTTTGCTGCAGGCTCCTGCCACCTTCCACCGCCTCCTACTTGATCTGCCATCGCCCCCACTGCCACTCTAGTGGTCTTTTCCTGCGTGGTCCCTTCTGCTCCTTCTGCCCTTCTCCACTACTTCACGGCACTGGCTGTCTCACTCTCTCTGTATCTCTGGCTTCTCTGGCTGCTGCTTGCACTTTCAATCTTCTACCCACCCAGCACCCCCACAGCACTCACCTTATCGCCTCTTCTAGGCATGGTGCTGTGCTGATGGGCTCATGGGGAGGATCGGGGTGAGGGCTATGCATCTGTCTTAGACGACCTCCTCACACCATCAGCCCCCTCTCTACCCTCCAATGTGGGGGAGTGCGGATCCCATGGGAAAGTTGTTTGGCCTCCAGGAAGCGTCAGGTTGAGTCAGATTTGGGGGCTCTTTGGGTCCCGTCCCCCGCAGCAAGGGCTGGTCCAGACCTCATAGTGAGCCTCCCCACGAACATCTAGCTTGCGGCACTGTGGTACTGTAGGGTCCCTGAACAGGAGTCCGGGGCAGGCAGAGTGAGGGACACAGTGAGGTGCAGAGAGCGGAAACTGAGTAGCGGCGGGCTGTGGAAATACCAAGAATGTAGTGGGCTGCTATACGGAACGGGGGCTGAACCTTTAGCCCCACCTCCATGCGTTCACGCTAGCACGTGCATCCATCTTCTGCTCAGAGGCAGCCTTTCTCTGCCCTCAGACTAAGAAACAGCATCAGTGTTAAGCAGAGCCTATGAAAACCCACTGAGAAGAGCCAATGAAAGGAATGTTCACCATAAAGCATCTATATACGTACATTGCAGCCCTTTTTTGAGGTATTTTAAGAGTCACCTGGTTGAGATTGACTAATAAAAAACTTTACTGTTTTTAAGACACACAGTGGGTTAACGTTATTCAGTGAAATAAGCATTCTGTAAAAAACATTCTTTATTTTAGCAGAGCTAATCACATATTACTATAATTGTTACATCTGGGGGTCTCTAGTTGGCAAATTCACCTTTGTTCAAATAGGGACCCTTACTTCTAAGTCAGGATAAGGGGATTATACTCCTTAATAACCCCTGCTCACCCCCTTGGTAGCTTGGCACGAGCAGACAGGCTTATCTCAGAGGCAGTGTATTAAGCATTTGTGAATATACACAGTAATACAGTGATAACACTACAGATGGACACAACACAGGTTTTATAAAAATAAGTATTCTTCATATAGAGTTAAACACAAGACCACAAACAACAAAAATCCACAATACTACACTTAAGATTGCTTAAAAGATGATTAAAGTTGCTTAGTTCAATTTGATGGTAAATGCGACTAAGTTCTCAACAAAGTAGCTGGATGCGTAACGCAAAGTAAACAAAAAGCTCGCAAAAGGGGAGATGCGTCGGTTCTGTGATCCAGGGGAACGGTTGCGTCCTGCCTTAATGATTGCGCAGAGTAGGGTACTCGTCGTGAGCCTTACCGGTGCGGAGGTGATGTGTAGAATCTCAGCCTGCGGGCCCTTTGCGGTGCGAAAGATGGAGCCTTGATGCAATGCGATGATCCGGTTGCGATGCGAGAAGATAGCGCCCTTGATGCGGCGATGCGATGATGATGCAATGACGCCCTGGCAGCCTTGTGACAACTCTGTACTTTGGAGACGCGACAGGCCCTGCGACACACTTCTCCGGTGATGCGATGGCGACTCTCACAATGGCGTCACGCTTCTCGGGGGATGCAACAGCAGGCAGCTTCGATGAACACACGCTTCCAGGGAGATGCAGCGAAGGCTCACTTCTCCGGCGTTGCGATGATTTCAGCTGCAGCGGCGACACGCTTCTTCTCGATGCGTCGCGCTTCCAGCTCTCAGTGGCACGCAAGTGACTGGAGTCAGAATTCCCAGCAAGGAAATTCAGGAGGGAGCTGGAGGTGAAATCTGTTGTCCCTGAGACTTCAGCAGGAGGCAAGCACAGTTCAAGCCCCTGGAGAATATTCTGTAGATGAAAGTCCTTACAAAGTTCCTTCTCCTTTCCCTTGGCAATGAGGCAAACACTCCAGGCCAACCCAGAAAACAGAACACTGGCAGAGGGGCAGTCCAAACTCCTGCAGCTTCCTTGGTTCTTCTCCTTGGCAGAAAGGTTTCTTGTCCAGAAGTGATCTAATTTCGTGGGATCAGAATCCCAATATTTATACCCCAAAATCTTTTGTTCTCGGAAGGCAGAGGGGCCTCTGCCTAGTCCAAACCAGTTCCTGAGCACTTTGTTTACATGACTCTCTTCTTCCTTTCACTGTGCAGGGCAGAGACATCAGCCTCCCTACGGGAGGTGGAGCCAGCACAGGGGAGGGAAGATACAGCTCTGGAGCACTCTGTTGACATGATTCCTCCTTTCCTTTCACAATGCAGGGCAGAGACATCAGACAAACCACAGGAGGTGGAGCCAGCATTGTAGAGGGAAGGCCCAGCCTTATTCAGGTCCCAGGTGCAACTCCTCCCTCCCATCTGGATGCAGATCTCTCTATTCACCACTGGGCTGCCCCAGCCTGTCTCCTGGAATCCCCCAGCCCTGTCACTCACAAACCCAGACAAGGAATACACAACCCAGCAGAGGCAGGCCTGGATAGTTAGGCAAGAAAATATCTACTTTCTGAAAGTGGTATTTTCAAACACAGAATATTAAAACCAACTTTACTAAAAGATGTATTTTATGATTCTGAGTTCAGGCATACTAAATTCGAATTTCTACCATGTTCCCTGAGTCAGTTAGGATTACAAGAATGTCATCTGACTGCCCATTCTGACCTATGAGAACAGGTAGCCTTCAATAGTGAAAAACGAAAATGGCTGTAATTCACTTATACTTACAATGCACCCTGCCCTTGGGCCTACCATAGGGGTGCCTTATATGTAGCAAAGGAAAGGTTTAGGGACTGGCAAGTGGATGCACTTGGCCAAGTCAACATGGCAGGGCTAGACCGCACACAGGCCTTGCAATGGCAGGCCTGAGACACACTTTACAAGCTGCTTCTGGGGGTGGCACAACCAGTGCTGCAAGCCCACCAGCAGCATTTGATTTACAAGCCCTGGGCACACATGGTGCACTGTACTAGGGGCTGACAGATAAATCAAATAACCCAATCATGGAGTAACCAATTAGTACATTATTTTAACATAGGGAGCACTTGCACTGTGGCACTGATTAGCAGTGGCACAGTGCCCAAAGCATACAACCAGCAAAAACATATCAAAGCAGAGGAGGCAATCCGTCAAAAATGGAAGGGAGACTCATGCCAATGATGCCAGGTCTAACAATAGGCTGAGTAAATACTGTGTTTAAATGCTTGCGGGCAACATTTGTTTAACAAAACTGCCTTAACTTTAAGTCAGACATGTTTGGACTGGACACAAGGGCCAAATACAAGTGGTTTTAGTCAATTATTTGGTTGAAGCTGAACACGCTACAGAGCAGTTTCTTCAAGAACTAAAGTTCTCAATGTGCTGAACTTAGTTGATAAAACAATAAAATATACTTACATACATTTGTGTTCCTGATTGTTTTATTGTCCCTATTGTTATCACCACTAATCAATACATTAAAAATATTAAAGTCATAAAAAAACGAATAAAATTAAACTACAGTCTGATCCCAATTAACAACCTAACATTTCTGAAGGGAATGCATATGTTGTTTATCTGAATCCACATGTTAGCAGCATCAACTGTAGCTTGGTGGCAGCCAATTGGCCAATCTCTTTCTGATATAGTTTACTGCAAAGATTAGCTAAACATCTACTGGATGTGATTTAGCATCTTTCTAGAGTGCTGCTTTCTCCCATGGTTATCGAGATGTGTGGGCTTGGCCTCAGTGGCAGCCAATGTTTGTAACCTCAAGCCTCTGGTGGTTTCACTGTTTGTAACCTCAACCTTCTGGAGAGGTCACTGTTTGTAACCGTGCACCTCTGGAGTGGTCAGTGCTTGTAACCTAGAGCCCACAGTGTGGTCAATGTTTGTAACCTCAAGTCTCTGGTGTGGTCACTGTTTGCAAACTCCTCTGGAGTGGTCACTGTTTTTAACGTTAAGCTTCCGGTGTGGTCACTATTTATAACCTCAAACCTCTGGAGGTGCCACTGCTTGTAGTATCAAGTCTCTTGACGACAGATCAGTGTTTGTAACCTAAAGCCTCTGGTGTGGTCAGTGTTTGCAACCTCAAGCCTATAGTATAGTCAGTGTTTGTAACCTCTTGTCACTGTTTGTAAACTCAAGACTCTGGTGTCGTCAGTATTTGTAACCTCAAGTCTCTTGATAGATCACTGTTTGTAACCTCATGCCTATGGTGTGGTCAGTGTTTGTAACCTCTGGTCACTGTTTTTAAACTCAACCCTATAGTATAGTCAGTGTTTGTAACCTCTGCTCACTGTTTGTAAACTCAAGCCTCTTGTGTGGTAACTGTATGTAACCTCAACCTTCTGGCATGCTCGCTGTTTGTAACATCAAGCCTTTGGCTTGGTCAGTGCTTGTAACCTCAAGCCTCTGGTGAGGTCAGTGTTTGTAACCTCAAGCCTCTGGACTGGTCCCTGTTTATAACCTCAAGCCTCTGGACTGGTCACCGATTGTAAACTTAAGCTTCTGGTGCAGTCGCTGTTTATAACCTCAAGCCCCTGGACTGATTCCTGAATGTAACCTTAGGCTTCTGGTGCAGTCGCTGTTTATAACCTCAAGCCTCTGGACTGGTCCCCGATTGTAACCTTAAGCTTCTGGTGCAGTCGCTGTTTATAACCTCAAGCCCCTGGACTGATTCCTGAATGTAACCTTAGGCTTCTGGTGCAGTCGCTGTTTAGAACCTCAAGCCTCTGGACTGGTCCCCGATTGTAACCTTAAGCTTCTGGTGCAGTCGCTGTTTATAACCTCAAGCCTCTGGACTGGTCCCCGATTGTAACCTTAAGCTTCTGGTGCAGTCGCTGTTTATAACCTCAAGCCCCTGGACTGATTCCTGAATGTAACCTTAAGCTTCTGGTGCAGTCGCTGTTTATAACCTCAAGCCTCTGGACTGGTCCCTGATTGTAACCGTAAGCTTCTGATGAAGTCGCTGTTTATAACCTCAAGCCTCTGGACTGGTCCCCGATTGTAACCTTAAGCTTCTAGTGCAGTCGCTGTTTATAACCTCAAGCCTCTGGACTGGTCCCCGATTGTAACCTTAAGCTTCTGGTGCAGTCGCTGTTTATAACCTCAAGCCTCTGGACTGGTCCCCGATTGTAACCTTAAGCTTCTGGTGCAGTCGCTGTTTATAACCTCAAGCCTCTGGACTGGTCCCCGATTGTAACCTTAAGCTTCTGGTGCAGTCGCTGTTTATAACCTCAAGCCTCTGGACTGGTCACCGATTGTAACCTTAGCTTCTGGTGCAGTCGCTGTTTATAACCTCAAGCCTCTGTACTGGTCCCCGATTGTAACCTTAAGCTTCTGGTGCAGTCGCTGTTTATAACCTCAAGCCTCTGGACTGGTCACCGATTGTAACCTTAAGCTTCTGGTGCAGTCGCTGTTTATAACCTCAAGCCCCTGGACTGATTCCTGAAAGTAACCTTAAGCTTCTGGTGCAGTCGCTGTTTATAACCTCAAGCCTCTGGACTGGTCCCCGATTGTAACCTTAAGCTTCTGGTGCAGTCGCTGTTTATAACCTCAAGCCTCTGGACTGGTCACCGATTGTAACCTTAAGCTTCTGGTGCAGTCGCTGTTTATAACCTCAAGCCCCTGGACTGATTCCTGAAAGTAACCTTAAGCTTCTGGTGCAGTCACTGTTTATAACCTCAAGCCTCTTGTGTGGTAACTGTATGTAACCTCAACCTTCTGGCATGCTCGCTGTTTGTAACATCAAGCCTTTGGCTTGGTCAGTGCTTGTAACCTCAAGCCTCTGGTGAGGTCAGTGTTTGTAACCTCAAGCCTCTGGACTGGTCCCTGTTTATAACCTCAAGCCTCTGGACTGGTCACCGATTGTAACCTTAAGCTTCTGGTGCAGTCGCTGTTTATAACCTCAAGCCCCTGGACTGATTCCTGAATGCAACCTTAGGCTTCTGGTGCAGTCGCTGTTTATAACCTCAAGCCTCTGGACTGGTCCCCGATTGTAACCTTAAGCTTCTGGTGCAGTCGCTGTTTATAACCTCAAGCCCCTGGACTGATTCCTGAATGTAACCTTAGGCTTCTGGTGCAGTCGCTGTTTATAACCTCAAGCCTCTGGACTGGTCCCCGATTGTAACCTTAAGCTTATGGTGCAGTCGCTGTTTATAACCTCAAGCCTCTGGACTGGTCCCCGATTGTAACCTTAAGCTTCTGGTGCAGTCGCTGTTTATAACCTCAAGCCCCTGGACTGATTCCTGAATGTAACCTTAAGCTTCTGGTGCAGTCGCTGTTTATAACCTCAAGCCTCTGGACTGGTCCCCGATTGCAAACCTTAAGCTTCTAGTGCAGTCGCTGTTTATAACCTCAAGCCTCTGGACTGGTCCCCGATTGTAACCTTAAGCTTCTGGTGCAGTCGCTGTTTATAACCTAAAGCCTCTGGACTGGTCCCCGATTGTAACCTTAAGCTTCTGGTGCAGTCGCTGTTTATAACCTCAAGCCTCTGGACTGGTCACCGATTGTAACCTTAGCTTCTGGTGCAGTCGCTGTTTATAACCTCAAGCCTCTGTACTGGTCCCCGATTGTAACCTTAAGCTTCTGGTGCAGTCGCTGTTTATAACCTCAAGCACCTGGACTGATTCCTGAATGTAACCTTAAGCTTCTGGTGCAGTCGCTGTTTATAACCTCAAGCCTTTGGACTGGTCCCCGATTGTAACCTTAAGCTTCTGGTGCAGTCGCTGTTTATAACCTCAAGCCTCTGGACTGGTCACCGATTGTAACCTTAAGCTTCTGGTGCAGTCGCTGTTTATAACCTCAAGCCCCTGGACTGATTCCTGAAAGTAACCTTAAGCTTCTGGTGCAGTCGCTGTTTATAACCTCAAGCCCCTGGACTGATTCCTGAATGTAACCTTAGGCTTCTGGTGCAGTCGCTGTTTATAACCTCAAGCCTCTGGACTGGTCCCCGATTGTAACCTTAAGCTTCTGGTGCAGTCGCTGTTTATAACCTCAAGCCTCTGGACTGGTCCCCGATTGTAACCTTAAGCTTCTGGTGCAGTCGCTGTTTATAACCTCAAGCCCCTGGACTGATTCCTGAATGTAACCTTAAGCTTCTGGTGCAGTCGCTGTTTATAACCTCAAGCCTCTGGACTGGTCCCCGATTGTAACCTTAAGCTTCTTGTGCAGTCGCTGTTTATAACCTCAAGCCTCTGGACTGGTCCCCGATTGTAACCTTAAGCTTCTGGTGCAGTCGCTGTTTATAACCTCAAGCCTCTGGACTGGTCCCCGATTGTAACCTTAAGCTTCTGGTGCAGTCGCTGTTTATAACCTCAAGCCTCTGGACTGGTCCCCGATTGTAACCTTAAGCTTCTGGTGCAGTCGCTGTTTATAACCTCAAGCCTCTGGACTGGTCCCCGATTGTAACCTTAAGCTTCTGGTGCAGTCGCTGTTTATAACCTCAAGCCTCTGGACAGGTCACCGATTGTAACCTTAGCCTCTGGTGCAGTCGCTGTTTATAACCTCAAGCCTCTGTACTGGTCCCCGATTGTAACCTTAAGCTTCTGGTGCAGTCGCTGTTTATAACCTCAAGCCTCTGGACTGGTCCCCGATTGTAACCTTAAGCTTCTGGTGCAGTCGCTGTTTATAACCTCAAGCCTCTGGACTGGTCACCGATTGTAACCTTAAGCTTCTGGTGCAGTCGCTGTTTATAACCTCAAGCCCCTGGACTGATTCCTGAAAGTAACCTTAAGCTTCTGGTGCAGTCACTGTTTATAACCTCAAGCCTCTGGACTGGTCACCGATTGTAACCTTAAGCTTCTGGTGCAGTCGCTGTTTATAACCTCAAGCCCCTGGACTGATTCCTGAATGTAACCTTAAGCTTCTGGTGCAGTCGCTGTTTATAACCTCAAGCCTCTGGACTGGTCCCCGATTGTAACCTTAAGCTTCTGGTGCAGTCGCTGTTTGTAACCTAAAGCCTCTGGTGTGGTCACTGTTTATAACCTCAAGCCTCTGGACTGGTCACCGATTGTAACCTTAAGCTTCTGGTGCAGTCTCTGTTTATAACCTCAAGCCCCTGGACTGATTTCTGAATGTAACCTTAAGCTTCTGGTGCAGTCGCTGTTTATAACCTCAAGCCTCTGGACTGGTCCCTGATTGTAACCTTAAGCTTCTGGTGCAGTCGCTGTTTATAACCTCAAGCCTCTGGACTGGTCCCTGATTGTAACCTTAAGCTTCTGGTGCAGTCGCTGTTTATAACCTCAAGCCTCTGGACGGGTCCCCGATTGTAACCTTAAGCTTCTGGTGCAGTCGCTGTTTGTAACCTAAAGCCTCTGGTGTGGTCAGTGTTTGCAACCTCACACCTATAGTATAGTCAGTGTTTGTAACCTCTGCTCACTGTTTGTAAACTCAAGCCTCTTGTGTGGTAACTGTATGTAACCTCAACCTTCTGGCGTGCTCGCTGTTTGTAACATCAAGCCTTTGGCTTGGTCAGTGCTTGTAACCTCAAGCCTCTGGACTGGTCCCTGTTTATAACCTCAAGCCCCTGGACTGATTCCTGAATGTAACCTTAAGCTTCTGGTGCAGTCGCTGTTTATAACCTCAAGCCTCTGGACTGGTCCCCGATTGTAACTTTAAGCTTCTGGTGCAGTCGCTGTTTATAACCTCAAGCCTCTGGACTGGTCCCCGATTGTAACCTTAAGCTTCTGGTGCAGTCGCTGTTTATAACCTCAAGCCCCTGGACTGATTCCTGAATGTAACCTTAAGCTTCGGGTGCAGTCGCTGTTTATAACCTCAAGCCTCTGGACTGGTCCCCGATTGTAACCTTAAGCTTCTGATGAAGTCGCTGTTTATAACCTCAAGCCTCTGGACTGGTCCCCGATTGTAACCTTAAGCTTCTGGTGCAGTCGCTGTTTATAACCTCAAGCCTCTGGACTGGTCCCCGATTGTAACCTTAAGCTTCTGGTGCAGTCGCTGTTTATAGCCTCAAGCCTCTGGACTGATCCCCGATTGTAACCTTAAGCTTCTGGTACAGTCGCTGTTTATAACCTCAAGCCTCTGGACTGGTCCCTGTTTATAACCTCAAGCCTCTGGACTGGTCACCGATTGTAACCTTAAGCTTCTGGTGCAGTCGCTGTTTATAACCTCAAGCCCCTGGACTGATTCCTGAATGTAACCTTAAGCTTCTGGTGCAGTCGCTGTTTATAACCTCAAGCCTCTGGACTGGTCCCCGATTGTAACCTTAAGCTTCTGGTGCAGTTGCTGTTTATAACCTCAAGCCTCTGGACTGGTCCCCGATTGTAACCTTAAGCTTCTGGTGCAGTCGCTGTTTATAACCTCAAGCCCCTGGACTGATTCCTGAATGTAACCTTAAGCTTCTGGTGCAGTCGCTGTTTATAACCTCAAGCCTCTGGACTGGTCCCCGATTGTAACCTTAAGCTTCTGATGCAGTCGCTGTTTATAACCTCAAGCCTCTGGACTGGTCCCCGATTGTAACCTTAAGCTTCTGGTGCAGTCGCTGTTTTTAACCTCAAGCCTTTGGACTGGTCCCCGATTGTAACCTTAAGCTTCTGGTGCAGTCGCTGTTTATAACCTCAAGCCTCTGGACTGGTCACCGATTGTAACCTTAAGGTTCTGGTGCAGTCGCTGTTTATAACCTCAAGCCTCTGTACTGGTCCCCGATTGTAACCTTAAGCTTCTGGTGCAGTCGCTGTTTATTGTCAGGAATCGCATATGGCGCCTACAGAACTACAACTCCCACAAGTGAGAGGTGAACAGAGTTTATAAATTGGTGGTGGCCACTAGATGGCGCTGTATTTGATTGTTCTTTTGAATCCTGAAAGAGAGAAGTGTGGTCGTGTTCCCTGGTGAGGGGAGCTTTTGTTCCAGGACTAGAGATTTTGAAGATTGCCCGTTTATCTGGAGATTCGGAACGGTGTGATCATCCCGAAGACAAGGAGGGGGAAGGCTTTCCCTTTTCCGCTGTTTCCTGCGCGAGCGGCTGCCGCGAGGAGGAAGCCGTGTAATTGTTTGACGGCTTACAGAAGACGTTTTCTGTGTGGAATCGGAGTTTCCCTGTGCGCGAGCGGCTGCCGCGAGGGAAGATTCCCAGTGTCTGTGCTCGAAGAGCGGGCGCATTAGTTTTGAACTTGTGAGCTCTAATTAAGCGGAACTGATACCGAAGCAAGACCGCGTTTGGTGTATTCTCGTGAGCGGCTGCCGCGAGGAAGAGGCAGCGGTTACTGTTACTGACAGAAAGTCTGTGCAGCTATAATTTGGGAACTATGTCAAACCTATAGAAAAGGAAGTCGGTAAGCCTCGGATGAGGATGCATTCATCATGAACTATTTTTGTTAGTGTTCCATTAGTAGTTGGGCCCAGCTAGGAATGCTAAAATGACTCTATCATTTTTTGTTCTTGTATGACTTGGAAAGT
Organism: Lissotriton vulgaris; assembly: GCF_964263255.1. Lineage (NCBI taxonomy): Eukaryota > Metazoa > Chordata > Amphibia > Caudata > Salamandridae > Lissotriton > Lissotriton vulgaris. Next base: position 67,033,193 of record NC_141694.1, read on the forward strand.
ACCCATTATATATATCGAACTCTTGATCTTCAGTGATTGGAACTGAGGTTTCTGGTGATATCCCTAACTGTATCCACTGGGTTACTGGAGAGAACTATTACAGCTGCAAAGGAAGCATTTTAAGGGTATGCGTGGTGTATGGTTGACCCGTGTGATGCTTTACAGAAGGTTGTTGAACTGTTAGTAATTCATGGTTTTCTTCTAGGTAGCACTCAGAGATAGAGAAGTATCTATGTTTTAGAGGAAAGAGGTCCCCTCCTGATTTCAGTGGTATGTATCGTTCCTCTAGCGAGAATTGAATTAGAGTAGGTAGAACTGATGTGATAATATTTCTTGTTCTTGTCGTTTCAGCTATCCCATCCGTTCCAGACCCCATCCCTACCTTCCCTGTGTTATCCCTCGCTTGATTGCCTTTACGCTCTGTGTTATATGTACAGTCAGAGTGTGGGGAAATCAGGAGGTGGACCCCTTTCAGCATCACCCTGATCCTGAGGTTTTCCAGAATCCTGACAGAATCAAATACCCAAGAAATTATTGAACCTCCCGGTCAGGGTCTGCTGAAAGATGACCACACTTGATGAAGTGATGCAGGCATTGGTTCTTGTTCAGCAGGAGTTGGTTAATTCTCGGGCAGAAGTTACTGCTCTTAAAGAACGTTTTGACAGACAGGCTAGGAATCCTTTTGATGCCTCTGCAGGGGTACCCCAAATACAGGTTACTGTGCCTCCACCGATACCATTGGCTAGTCCAGAGCGTTATGCAGGGGATCCTCTTAAGATACAGACTTTTTTGACGCAAATTACCTTGCATTTTTCATGTAGGCCAGCTTCCTTCCCTACCAATCATTCTAGGGTAGCGTTTGCGATATCTTATATGACGGGGGAGGCCGCGAACTGGGCTGTCCCTTTAGTGCGCAAAGACGATCCTTTGTTGACGGACTGGAATGCCTTCCGCAGCGAGTTGGAGAGGGTATTTGATAGACGGGCTACCACCCTTAGTGCAGATCGTGATTTGTTGGGGTTACGTCAAGGGAGAAAGGATCTATTAACCTATATGACAACATTCAATAGATTGGTGGGCGAAACGGCATGGCCCGAAGAGAAAAGAATGGCACTGTACTATCAGGGGTTGAATGAAGACATGAAAGACGTCTTGGCCCAGATCGATCCTCAGCCCACGAGTTGTTTAGCATTGATCAATCTGACCCTGCGTTTGGATCACCGCCTTTCAGAGAGGGGAGGTGAGCGAAAAAGAGGTGGGCGAACATGGAGTGGGTATGAGGTGGAGAGTGTTACACACAAGAAGGATTCAGGTCCCGAGGCTATGGAAATAGGGGCGGTTCGTCCTCCATTAACCAAGGCAGAAAGAGAGAACAGACGTGCCCTGGGTTTGTGCATGTATTGCGGCAAAAAGGGGCACCATGTGAGAGAATGTCCGGCTAAACCCCAAAAACGGGGTTTGTTTTTTCCTGCCAAAAAGATGGTGGCAGTAGTTGCAGACAACACCTATGCTGTACAGGAAGACAAGGAGGGGGCTGAGAGTAGTCCTGCTCCTCCTAAGGAATGGAGAATACCGTCCTTGGGAGTAGTGGATAGAATGGAAGCAGTGTCTCATGTGATATTGCCCATGTATTTGGGATCAGGACAGCAAAAGGTATCGGTGAATACAATGGTGGATTCGGGGGCTACGGGAAACTTCATAGACTATGGGTTGGTGCAGAAGCTAGGATTAAAGAAAGTTCCCACTCAACTACCAGAGCTGGTGTTGGCGGTGGATGGCACCCCTCTTAAGTCTGGTCCTATTGTAGAACATACTGAAGCATTAGAATTGACTCTTTGTGGACATCCCTGGGATCATGTAGAATCTATTGTACTAAATATGATCGAAGCTCCGCAATATGAAGTCATTCTAGGGATGCCGTGGTTGTGGAGACACAATCCTTTGATGGATTGGAAGTTGAAAACTATCCAGTTCACTTCGGAGTATTGTGTATCCGAATGTTTGCAAGACAAGGAGGGGTCACATACTCTATCCTTGGCCCAGAGTTTTAGGGTGGCTACGGCAGCGGAGAAAGAGGTGACTCTACCGGTAGAATACCATCAGTATCGAGCAGTGTTCAGCAAGGTGGAGGCAGAAAAACTTCCACCTCATCGCGACTACGATTGTCGAATTGATTTGGTGGAAGGTTCCAAGATTCCTACTTGTAGGGTCTATGCGTTGTCTGATTCTGAGACGAAATATCTAAAAGAGTACTTAGAACATCTGTGCTCGTTGGGGTTCATAAGACCTTCACGATCCCCAGCGGCCTCGCCTCTTTTCTTTATTTCTAAGGCAAACGGTGAGCTGCGCGCTTGCATAGACTTTAGACAGCTGAATAAGATCACGATTAAAAATCGTTATCCTCTTCCACTCATACCCGTCCTGTTGGACCAGGTGAAGGAGGCCAACATATACACCCGGTTAGACCTACGAGGGGCGTATCATCTGGTGCGAGTTCAGGACGGTGATGAGTGGAAGACGGCGTTTAAAACGCGCTTTGGGCTATTTGAATATCTGGTGATGCCGTTCGGGCTCTGCAATGCCCTTGCGGCATTTCAATTCTTTCTAAACGATATCATGAAGGAATATATTGACCGTTTTGTTGTCATCTATATCGATGACATTCTGATTTATTCCGATGATCCATCTCAGCATGTCAGTCAGGTTAAATTGATCCTTCAGAAATTACAGGAACACTGCTTATATTGTAAATTAAGTAAGTGTGAGTTTGGAGTGACTGAAGTGGAGTTTTTGGGGGTGATCTTGAATCCTCAGGGGTTTAGGATGGCGGAAAGAAAAGTGAAGGCAGTGCAAGAATGGCCAGTACCTAGGAGTGTGAAAGATGTGCAATGCTTTCTAGGTTTCTCCAATTATTATCGGAGATTTATTGCCCATTTTTCACAACTAGCCTCTACAGTGACCCGGTTGTTGAGAAAGGGTGTTACATTCTGCTGGAATTCGGAGGCAGGAGAGGCCTTCGAACAGATGAAAAAGGCTTTTTGTTCTGCCCCTATCTTGAGACATCCGCAATCTGATATCCCATTCATTGTAGAAGCTGATGCTTCGGACATCGCCATTGGAGCAGTCTTGTCACAAAGAGATAAATCCACCGGTCAGCTGCACCCGGTTGCATTTTTGTCCAAAAAACTGAATCCTGCAGAGGTGAACTATACAGTGGCCGAAAAAGAACTGTTGGCAGTCAAAAGGGCCTTTGAGGAATGGAGGCCTTACTTGTGGGGGGGTCAACATCCTGTTACGGTGTTCTCTGATCACCGAAATTTGCAATTTATGAAGACTGCTAGGCACCTTTCGCAACGCCAAATGTGTTGGATGCTATTCTTCGCAGAATATGATTTTACGATTACCTTTCGCCCTGGGGCGGACAATCGAAAGGCAGACTCCTTGTCCCGCCAATTGGATCCCGGAGCTTCATCGAAGGGAGAACAGTTATCGATTCTGCCTCCAGAGCGAGTGGTGTGTGCCACTACTGTTGAAATGTTCCTGGAAGCTGTCCGTAAACAACGTCCCTCCTCACAATGGCAAATTTGGGCGAGTAAAGAAAAACAACGTACCTTGAAACATGGACTACCTATGCGGAATAATGCCCTGTTTCTTCCCACGCATGAACTACGTCTGATGGCCTTTAATTGGTGTCATAACGCCATGGTGGCAGGTCACCCGGGACATACAAAAACCTTCCAGGTGCTACAGAGACAATTCTGGTGGGAAGGAATGATGACCGATGTAAAGTCCTGGATTGAGCAGTGTGAGATTTGTGCAAGAGCTAAGAGTGAACAAACCAGGAGTAAGGGGTTGTTGATGCCTCTTCCTACCCCCTCCAGACCTTGGCAAGTGATAAGCATGGACTTTGTGCTGGGACTACCGCTGGATAAGGGTTGCGATGCCATTCTGGTAGTGGTGGATAGCCTGACCAAAATGGGTCATTTTATTCCTTGTCGTAATCTCCCTACGGCTGCTCAAACCGCGCAGTTGGTGTTAACGGAAGTGGTGCGGTTGCATGGAATCCCCAAGACCATCATATCGGATCGTGGACCGCAGTTTGTCGCTAGGTTCTGGCGTACTTGGTGTAAGGCTCTGCAAGTAAAGGATGCTTTGTCTACGAGTTTTCACCCCCAGTCTGACGGTCAAACCGAGAGGCTTAACCAGACCCTCAAGAAATATCTGAGATGTTACGCCGAAGAGGCAAATGATTCCTGGGTCTCTTTGCTGTGGTTAGCCGAATTATCCTATAACAACGCATGGCACAGTTCTACGGGGGAATCCCCTTTTCGGGCCAACACGGGTTATCATGCTGACATCTTGCCTGTTACCATCCCTAGTGATGTGCATAACCATCCTACCGTGGCGGCTAGGATGAAGGCTTTGCTGAAGATACATCGTCGGATACAACAGCACTTGGAAAGGGCAAAAACTTCATACAAGAAGTGGGAAGACCGACGACGTCAGAAGGGTCCAGTATATAAAGTGGGGGATAAGGTGTGGCTGTCGACCAGAAACATACGTTTCCGCTACCGCAGTATCTTTCATCCTAGGTTCATCTGACCCTATGAAGTGCTGCGGGTGGTGAATCCTGTGGCATACAAACTGAAGTTACCAGCATCCTTACGAATCCATCCGGTTTTTCATTGCAGTCTTTTGAAACCCGCCAGAACTGGGAGGCGTCAAGCGGTCCCTCCAGTGATGAGAGACGGTCAACTAGAGTATGAGGTGCTTCGTATCTTGGACTCCAAATACCAACGGGGTAAGCTGTGGAATTTGATATCATGGAAAGGATACGACTCGGAGGATGACTCCTGGGAACCCAGTACCGAAGTGCATGCCCCTCTTGCGATTCGTAGATTCCATGCTCAGAATCCTGGGAAACCTGGTGCTAGAAGGCGCCGTTAAAGGGGGGCATACTGTCAGGAATCGCATATGGCGCCTACAGAACTACAACTCCCACAAGTGAGAGGTGAACAGAGTTTATAAATTGGTGGTGGCCACTAGATGGCGCTGTATTTGATTGTTCTTTTGAATCCTGAAAGAGAGAAGTGTGGTCGTGTTCCCTGGTGAGGGGAGCTTTTGTTCCAGGACTAGAGATTTTGAAGATTGCCCGTTTAACTGGAGATTCGGAACGGTGTGATCATCCCGAAGACAAGGAGGGGGAAGGCTTTCCCTTTTCCGCTGTTTCCTGCGCGAGCGGCTGCCGCGAGGAGGAAGCCGTGTAATTGTTTGACGGCTTACAGAAGACGTTTTCTGTGTGGAATCGGAGTTTCCCTGTGCGCGAGCGGCTGCCACGAGGGAAGATTCCCAGTGTCTGTGCTCGAAGAGCGGGCGCATTAGTTTTGAACTTGTGAGCTCTAATTAAGCGGAACTGATACCGAAGCAAGACCGCGTTTGGTGTATTCTCGTGAGCGGCTGCCGCGAGGAAGAGGCAGCGGTTACTGTTACTGACAGAAAGTCTGTGCAGCTATAATTTGGGAACTATGTCAAACCTATAGAAAAGGAAGTCGGTAAGCCTCGGATGAGGACGCATTCATCATGAACTATTTTTGTTAGTGTTCCATTAGTAGTTGGGCCCAGCTGGGAATGCTAAAATGACTCTATCATTTTTTGTTCTTGTATGACTTGGAAAGTACCCATTATATATATCGAACTCTTGATCTTCAGTGATTGGAACTGAGGTTTCTGGTGATATCCCTAACTGTATCCACTGGGTTACTGGAGAGAACTATTACAGCTGCAAAGGAAGCATTTTAAGGGTATGCGTGGTGTATGGTTGACCCTTGTGATGCTTTACAGAAGGTTGTTGAACTGTTAGTAATTCATGGTTTTCTTCTAGGTAGCACTCAGAGATAGAGAAGTATCTATGTTTTAGAGGAAAGAGGTCCCCTCCTGATTTCAGTGGTATGTATCGTTCCTCTAGCGAGAATTGAATGAGAGTAGGTAGAACTGATGTGATAATATTTCTTGTTCTTGTCGTTTCAGCTATCCCATCCGTTCCAGACCCCATCCCTACCTTCCCTGTGTAATCCCTCGCTTGATTGCCTTTACGCTCTGTGTTATATGTACAGTCAAAGTGTGGGGAAATCAGGAGGTGGACCCCTTTCAGCATCACCCTGATCCTGAGGTTTTCCAGAATCCTGACATTTATAACCTCAAGCCCCTGGACTGATTCCTGAATGTAACCTTAAGCTTCTGGTGCAGTCACTGTTTATAACCTCAAGCCTCTGGACTGGTCCCCGATTGTAACCTTAAGCTTCTGGTGCAGTCGTTGTTTATAACCTCAAGCCTCTGGACTGGTCACCGATTGTAACCTTAAGCTTCTGGTGCAGTCGCTGTTTATAACCTCAAGCCTCTGGACTGGTCACCGATTGTAACCTTAAGCTTCTGGTGCAGTCGCTGTTTATAACCTCAAGCCCCTGGACTGATTCCTGAATGTAACCTTAAGCTTCTGGTGCAGTCGCTGTTTATAACCTCAAGCCTCTGGACTGGTCCCCAATTGTAACCTTAAGCTTCTGGTGCGGTCGCTGTTTATAACCTCAAGCCTCTGGACTGGTCCCCGATTGTAACCTTAAGCTTCTGGTGCAGTCGCTGTTTATATCCTCAAGCCTCTGGACTGGTCCCCGATTGTAACCTTAAGCTTCTGGTGCAGTCGCTGTTTATAACCTCAAGCCTCTGGACTGGTCCCTGATTGTAACCTTAAGCTTCTGGTGCAGTCGCTGTTTATAACCTCAAGCCTCTGGACTGGTCCCCGATTGTAACCTTAAGCTTCTGGTGCAGTCGCTGTTTATAACCTCAAGCCTCTGGACTGGTCCCCGATTGTAACCTTAAGCTTCTGGTGCAGTCGCTGTTTATAACCTCAAGCCTCTGGACGGGTCCCCGATTGTAACCTTAAGCTTCTGGTGCAGTCGCTGTTTATAACCTCAAGCCTCTGGACTGGTCCCCGATTGTAACCTTAAGCTTCTGGTGCAGTCGCTGTTTATAACCTCAAGCCTCTGGACTGGTCCCCGATTGTAACCTTAAGCTTCTGGTGCAGTCGCTGTTTATAACCTCAAGCCTCTGTACTGTTCCCCGATTGTAACCTTAAGCTTCTGGTGCAGTCGCTGTTTATAACCTCAAGCCCCTGGAGTGATTCCTGAATGTAACCTTAAGCTTCTGGTGCAGTCGCTGTTTATAACCTCAAGCCTCTGGACTGGTCCCCGATTGTAACCTTAAGCTTCTGGTGCAGTCGCTGTTTATAACCTCACGCCTCTGTACTGGTCCCCGATTGTAACCTTAAGCTTCTGGTGCAGTCGCTGTTTATAACCTCAAGCCTCTGGACTGGTCCCCGATTGTAACCTTAAGCTTCTGGTGCAGTCGCTGTTTATAACCTCAAGCCTCTGTACTGGTCCCCGATTGTAACCTTAAGCTTCTGGTGCAGTCGCTGTTTATAACCTCAAGCCTCTGGACTGGTCCCCGATTGTAACCTTAAGCTTCTGGTGCAGTCGCTGTTTATAACCTCAAGCCCCTGGACTGATTCCTGAATGTAACCTTCAGCTTCTGGTGCAGTCGCTGTTTATAACCTCAAGCCTCTGGACTGGTCCCCGATTGTAACCTTAAGCTTCTGGTGAAGTCGCTGTTTATAACCTCAAGCCTCTGGACTGGTCCCCGATTGTAACCTTAAGCTTCTGGTGCAGTCGCTGTTTATAACCTCAAGCCTCTGGACTGCTCCCCGATTGTAACCTTAAGCTTCTGGTGCAGTCGCTGTTTATAACCTCAAGCCTCTGGACTGGTCCCCGATTGTAACCTTAAGCTTCTGGTGCAGTCGCTGTTTATAACCTCAAGCCTCTGGACTGGTCCCCGATTGTAACCTTAAGCTTCTGGTGCAGTCGCTGTTTATAACCTCAAGCCTCTGGACGGGTCCCCGATTGTAACCTTAAGCTTCTGGTGCAGTCGCTGTTTATAACCTCAAGCCTCTGGACTGGTCCCCGATTGTAACCTTAAGCTTCTGGTGCAGTCGCTGTTTATAACCTCAAGCCTCTGGACTGGTCCCCGATTGTAACCTTAAGCTTCTGGTGCAGTCGCAGTTTATAACCTCAAGCCTCTGGACTGGTCCCCGATTGTAACCTTAAGCTTCTGGTGCAGTCGCTGTTTATAACCTCAAGCCTCTGGACTGGTCCCCGATTGTAACATTAAGCTTCTGGTGCAGTCGCTGTTTATAACCTCAAGCCTCTGGACTGGTCCCCAATTGTAACCTTAAGCTTCTGGTGCGGTCGCTGTTTATAACCTCAAGCCTCTGGACTGGTCCCCGATTGTAATCTTAAGCTTCTGGTGTGGTCAGTGTTTGTAACCTCAAGCCTCTGGACTGGTCCCCGATTGTAACATTAAGCTTTTGGTGCAGTCGCTGTTTATAACCTCAAGCCTCTGGACTGGTCCCCAATTGTAACCTTAAGCTTCTGGTGCGGTCGCTGTTTATAACCCCAAGCCTCTGGACTGGTCCCCGATTGTAATCTTAAGCTTCTGGTGTGGTCAGTGTTTGTAACCTCCAGCTTCTGGTGTGGTTAGTGTTTGTAACCTCAAGCCTATGGTATGGCCTGTGTTTGTAGGCTCACACCTCTGATGCAGTCACTTTTTACAACCTAAAGCCTCTGGCTTTGTCACTGTTTGTAAGCTCAAGCCGCTTGTGAGTTCAGTGTTTGTAAGTTCAAACCTCTGTAATTGTCTCTGTTTGTAACCTTAAGCCTCTAGTGTGGTCAGTGTTTGTAACCTCAAGTCTCTTGTGAGGTGCACCGTTTGTAACCTTAACCTTTGGTGAGGTCACTGTAACCGCAAGCCTCTGGACGGGTCCCCGATTGTAACCTCAAGTCTCTGGTGTGATCACTGTTTGTAAACTCAAGCCTTGTGCATGATCACTGTTTGTAACCTCAAGACTCAGGTGTGGTCACTGTTTGCAAGCTCCTCTGGAGTGGTCACTGTTATTAACCTTAAGCGTCTGGTGTGGTCACTGTGTATAATCTCAAACCTCTGGAGGTGTCACTGCTTGTAACCTCAAAGCTCTGGTGAGGGCAGTGTTTGTAACCTCAAATATCTGGTGAGATCAGTGTTTGTCACCTAAAGCCTCTGGTGTTGTCACTGTTTGTAACCTCAAGCCTTCGATGTGGTCAGCCTTGTAACCTCTTGTCACTGTTTGTAAACTCAACCCTCTGGAGTGGTCACTGTAAACTCAACCCTCTGGAATGGTAAGGTAAGATTCAGGGCATCATTGGGTGTTATAGACTTGGTGGGGGGAAGCAAAAACCACTTACTTGGCATAGGCCTTCTCCAGCAGCGCGCTCCAGAATTCCGTGTGCTGGGGGGAGTGCACAAACAGCACCTTGCCATCCTTGACTGGTAATCTATCATCGATCACCACTTCCACCCAATGGCCGAAATGCCAGAACTGAGGGGTAGAGACGAGAAAATGAAAATAACAGAGAAAAGGCAACATTACTGCACAGAGAGGAGATAACGACCAGGCCTTAAAATAACAGAAATGTGCCCAGTAGCCTCACTGCAAGCTCCTTGTTGCAGAGAAAGAGCAAGCCATCTGTTTCCTTCTGAATACAATCCTTAAGAGTTCCACAGTATGCACCAGGAACCAATACAGACCGTCCAGGCATTCAGGAGTGCTCCCAGTGTTAGCATTAACAAGAGGAATAATAAGAGTTGGCGCAATTGCAATGTTTTCGTTGAAATTTACTTACAGCATTAAAGTTTACTAGTCAGTATCTGATGTGAATTGAAATCGTGCATACCTCTTGTAGGAAGGTGAGTCGAAATACCAACAGGAAACTGGTTCGAACATGATATGTCCCTTGGCTGCAGTATTACTGTTGCCGCAAGACATTATTGTCTTGAACCAGAATCTCACAGGAAAAGCTACAGGTGCCCAAGAGATGCAAATTACTAGGAGAAAAGCTGGCCAGGAAAAGAGCATCATCTGGGTCATTGAGCTAGAATGTTCCCCCTTTGACTAAAGACATGGTGCATCTTCCCCATCACAACCTATCCCATACCTGTATGCTATCCACATGTCCAAATGCCAGTCGCAGAAGAACCAGGAAGCAGCCTGCCTTCACAAATTACAACCACAAGCTTTCTAATAACTGCTTTCTTATTTTACATACCATGAGGAGATCCTGTACCTTCTCCCAGATAAGCACATACAATCAGTGGTCCAAGCATTAGTGATCTCACGTCTGGACTACTGTAACTCTCTACCTTTGCCTTAGTTTTTATCGCATTTGCTGTTTAAAGTATATTCAAAATGCTGCTGCTGCATCCAAGGCTTCACAAAAAGTACACACATCATTATGCATCAGAAGTCACTTCTATGGCTTCCTAATAAGAAAAGATGATTTTTCAAGGTCTTTTTCATCAAGATATCCACTGCCCCTATTCTAATTATATTTAATACCACTTTAAGAAATATACTCCCACAACAATCCAAAGATGCTTGTGATTTCTTGCCCTGCCAGAGTCTGCCATGCTTGATGTGTCTTTCTTGTACTCACAACTGAAGCTTGGAGTGCCACTCCTCAAGACCTTCCAGCTAAGACTAATTTCTGCTTTTGTAACCTCTTAAAAAGTCAACGTTTTCGCACCTTGTTAGACGCTTTGTGTCTTTATTTTACATATATTCCTATATCAACACCAGTATACCCTATGGGAAGTTGTTGGGCTCTATAAATTAGAAGTCAAACAGAAGCATTTGAGGATCCATCAAAACAAAAAGAAGCCAAAGATGTCTTCATTCATTTCATTTCAAGTCATGTTTCACCTTCACATGACCGAGATCCCTGCCATGTGTCCCAAATATTGCTTGAAGTTTGCAGACAGCCTCTTGTATTTAACTAAATATCGACTCTTTCGCTGTGAATCTCTGTACATGTTTGCAATGCAAAAGAAGAATTTGATCAGATGTGGCTCCAAGACCCGCATCCTCCCAATATCTGAGAATCCTCTCCCTAGAGATGAGGATTTGACCCCAACAGTTTGGCGGTGCAGACAGAACAAATCAGGCCTCCAGACTCAAACGTCTTGTTTATATTACAAGACCTACAATGTCAACATCGCCTGTCCAGCTCCTGTTTGGAAAGAATAAAATCAAGTAAAGGCCTGATAGTTGAAAACACGAGACCAGTGTGTTAACGATTTCCCCCCTGGACAGAACTGACATTTTTAGGGTAACCACTCTTAAACTGAGTCACCCGCCTGTGTCGAGGGCAAGGGGTATGAGAGAAAAGGTCATATGATAGACCTATTCGTTGAAGGGGTCAGCAAGAAACCTATTATTTCATGATTCTATAGAGGTTGGAAATATCCCCAATTGATTTACATACATTACAATGCACGGTGGAGAGCGGTCCAAAGTGTAGAGATAACTGACAGCCAGTTGATCACAATTTGGCACAGGGCAGCCAATCCTTCTGTGTGTACTCAGTTTAATGAAAGTGTGTTGAAAGAGTTGTTATGCTGGCATCTGATCCTGAAATTAGGGGATCAGATGCATTGGGGCACTGACACATACTGGAGGGGTTGTGAGGCTGGTTTATATATATACACATATATATATATATACATATATATATCTATATATATATATCTATATATATATATATATATATATATATATATATATATATATATATATATATATATATATATATATATATATATATATATATATATATATATATATTACCTACTGGCCGTCGCCATTAGGTAGTTATAGTTAGGGCCTAGTTTCCATAGGAAATCCGCAACATTCTATTTGGATTAACTTTAGCGCCGGTGGACGAATCTTTGCGAATTTCTCAAAGAAGATGGCTCAGTCCGCTGCGCTCCTTCCCTGAAAGTTTTGGGGGGATTCGTCAAGTGGGGGCTGAGATAAAATGGGGGTCCCAAAACACGTTTTCCCCATGTTATTTTCCATAGGACGTTTAGACACGGCTACAGCTCGAACGGCTGAATGGATTTATAAGAAGTTTGGCAAAAGGGTAGAGTCTGGCTCGCAGATTACGCTTTTCTTTGAATGGTGTAAATCCGTTCCGTATTGCTGAGAAAATGAAAGTTGAAATCAATTATATATCTATAAGCGCGCACGGGTGCGCGCACTAGTGCGGCTGTGCGCGAGCGGAATTCTGATTTGCTGTTTGACGTCTGTCAACATTCGATTCGGAGGAAATCAGGAAGTGTTGAGCGCCATTTTGTTCTTGCGAGTGAATATATTGTACAGAACAAAGGGGCAGAACATGGAAAGGGGACAAGGTAGAGACTCTCTGGCCCCGTAGGTTTTCTCAGGGGGTGCCTTAAGGACCCCCAAAGCCAAAAAGAAACATTTTTTTTTTGCAAAAAAGTTGTGGGGTGCGCGCACCCAGTCATGCACTGCTATTTACAAGAGTGTGAAAAACTATAGCGGAGAGCGTGGAAAGGGGGCAGGGTGGAGACTCCCTGACCTCCTACGTTTTCTCAGGGGGTTCATTAAGGACCCCAAAAGTCTAAAAGAAACATTTTTTTTTTGCAAAAAAGTTGCGGGGTGCGCGCACCCGGTCGCGCACGGCGAACAAAAAAGATTAAAAAAATGAAGTTAAATTACAAGTTTGAGTGTTTAGATGTAAGTTGGCTCAAAAAAGAGCCCTTGTGTTAAATGGGTGCTTTTTTGTACCTACAAGTAAGTACCGATGCAGAGTCTCATATTACAGAGGAAGATTCTATTCCCCTCATCCGTGAAATTAACACCATCTCTCCGATAGATGCCTTGCATGTTGTAACGGAAGTTGTGGTATATAGAACCCATGCTATAGTCTCTGAGGAAAGCAGAAACAGATTTATTTACATGTTTCCTTGCTTTCTCAATCTGTGGCCAATGTTGATTGGACCAATTCCATTTCTGTCTTTGGCATATATTGGAATACACAAAGGCAGTTTGAGGAAAAAGTGTCATCAATTGCCGAAAGGTGTCCTTTAGAAGCATTTCCAGACCTACCCCAGTCAATGTGCCTAGATCATTTCCACCACAGTGCACAATTATGAGGTCAGGTTGTGGGAGATGCATGAAAGTTTTCACCAATGGTATCAATTGGTGACATCTCAATCCTCTGTGGCCAATCCACGTAATGTCCACATTTGGTAAATCAAGGTTGGAAATACGTCTGTTTGCTGCATATTTTTCACTCCAGTGAATATAGCTGTGTCCTAAAAGCCAAACTTTCATTTTCAAGGCAGATGCAGTAGTGCTCCGATGGGTTCTGGAAGTGAAATGGCAGTTAGAAGCTGAGAGTTTTGATAAAAAAGTGGATGAGGTTTGGTGTACTTGAAAAACTAGAAATGATTGGTTGATTCTTACAATTCAAGATTGAAGACTAGGTTGCATGTTAATGTTTTTTTAAAACGAAAAATGCTATTGGTTGTGAAAAAATATTGAAAACTAACAAAGCCATGGATAAGCAGGTGTGTTTGGAGGGCAATCAGTCTTGCTGGTTTGATTTGGAACATTGAGATATGAACTTTTGACCTGTGTCTTCAGCCAGGTGCAGAATGAGGTGTTACCATGGTAATAGCCAGAGAAGGCAGAGGGTGAAGGGTGACCTTTATGTGACTGAAAATATTGAAAGGGACAACCAACTGAAATGTCAATTTGATTTTGAATTTGTGCGGGAACAAATATGATTGGTTATATAGGCAAATATGAGTCTGTATTGAGAGCAAATGTGTGCCATTAATCTTTGATTGCAGTGATAGAAGCCTTATTCAGAGTTTCTGCAAACGAAAATCTGTTTTGTGACTACCACTGTTCTACATCTAATAAAGCATTGGTAAAGGTGAGTCTCTAATTCTTTTTCATTGTGTTTCACCGTAAATTATGCTTTAGTCACTATAATTTCTCTCCCTCACAGTCTCTGACTGACCTCATTTTTGTCTTTGGCACTGTTTTATTTTCTTTCTACTACTCTTCCTTTTCGTTTCCTCACTCTTTGTATAAATTATTTGTTCTCACTTACTACTTTTAAATTTCTCTTAATATGTTTCATTATCCTCAGTGCTCTTCACTCATCCTGTTATGTAATCCCTCACTGTTAGTTCTTTTTATTCACTGTCAGTCCGAGGCGCAACTGGAGCCAAATTTCAGGGGGGGGGGGGCTAACAAAAAATGTTGTTAGGGAGGCCTGAACGTTTAATCAGTAGGCAGAGTGAAGCTGCAGGAGCTCTTAGAAGGGGTGAAACAACTGCAAGGCCTAATTAACATTCAAATGGTTCTTTAAAGACATGTGAAACGTTCGGGTGCGGCTCTGTGTGATCCCGGGATCTGTCTTATCCCGGGCTGCCACACCCGACCGGGGGGGGGGGGGGGGGGTTGAAGCCCTGTGAGTTCAATGGGGGTTGCGCGCCTGCTGTCAGTTATTTTCCTTATTCTCCTTCCTCAGTTTCTTTCCTTCAACTGTAAATTGTAGTTTTGCAACCATTTTTGGTATACTGAATAAATGGTATATAAAATGTGTTTAAAACAGACAGTAATTATTTCTCTGATTTGGAAGCGTTTTTCTGTAATCTGTAAAGATGGTGCAGAGATCGAGAGATGGTATTAGCAGAGACACACATAGTGTAGGTAGAGAGAGAAATGGCAGATTACATGTGACATCGTGGTCATGTGTCTAAGATTACATTGTGAATCAAGTTTATTTTTAAATGAATCTGGATGAATAATTATCTTAGTTGATGTGTTAAAAAGTCATTTCTTGAAGTTAGTTAGTCTTCATGAAATGTACTGCTACAGAATGTTAGGCAGCATGTCAGTTAGGTCTCTTACTTGCCAAAAGATCCAGGGTGTGCTGTTGAAATGAGAAATTGCAAAAACAACAAGTGATGGACTGAATGTGGATCAATGTCACACATTCCCCCAGTCAAAAGATCTGGGCCCAAATCCATCGTTTTTTTGCACTCCACACCACCCTGGGTTAGACAATGGCGATATGCAAATCAGCTCTGACCCTGTTGCCCCATGGGAACAGTCCAGTCCGAACTACAAAAGCCATGTCCTTCCCAGAACGGAATCAAGCATCCGAGGACCGGACCGGTTTCGAGGTAACACCTCTCATCAGCCCGGCTAGCTTGACTCCAAGTGGTGTGGAGTGCCTGGGACCCACGTCTGGGCATCCCCAGCGCACTTAGGGCGGCAATTGCAAAAACAACAAGTGATGGACTGAATGTGGATCAATGTCACACATTCCCCCAGTCAAAAGATCTGGGCCCAAATCCATCGTTTTTTTGCACTCCACACCACCCTGGGTTAGACAATGGCGATATGCAAATCAGCTCTGACCCTGTTGCCCCATGGGAACAGTCCAGTCCGAACTACAAAAGCCATGTCCTTCCCAGAACGGAATCAAGCATCCGAGGACCGGACCGGTTTCGAGGTAACACCTCTCATCAGCCCGGCTAGCTTGACTCCAAGTGGTGTGGAGTGCCTGGGACCCACGTCTGGGCATCCCCAGCGCACTTAGGGCGGCAATTGCAAAAACAACAAGTGATGGACTGAATGTGGATCAATGTCACACATTCCCCCAGTTAAAAGATCTGGGCCCAAATCCATCGTTTTTTTGCACTCCACACCACCCTGGGTTAGACAATGGCGATATGCAAATCAGCTCTGACCCTGTTGCCCCATGGGAACAGTCCAGTCCGAACTACAAAAGCCATGTCCTTCCCAGAACGGAATCAAGCATCCGAGGACCGGACCGGTTTCGAGGTAACACCTCTCATCAGCCCGGCTAGCTTGACTCAAAGTGGTGTGGAGTGCCTGGGACCCACGTCTGGGCATCCCCAGCGCACTTAGGGCGGCAATTGCAAAAACAACAAGTGATGGACTGAATGTGGATCAATGTCACACATTCCCCCAGTCAAAAGATCTGGGCCCAAATCCATCGTTTTTTTGCACTCCACACCACCCTGGGTTAGACAATGGCGATATGCAAATCAGCTCTGACCCTGTTGCCCCATGGGAACAGTCCAGTCCGAACTACAAAAGCCATGTCCTTCCCAGAACGGAATCAAGCATCCGAGGACCGGACCGGTTTCGAGGTAACACCTCTCATCAGCCCGGCTAGCTTGACTCCAAGTGGTGTGGAGTGCCTGGGACCCACGTCTGGGCATCCCCAGCGCACTTAGGGCGGCAATTGCAAAAACAACAAGTGATGGACTGAATGTGGATCAATGTCACACATTCCCCCAGTCAAAAGATCTGGGCCCAAATCCATAGTTTTTTTGCACTCCACACCACCCTGGGTTAGACAATGGCGATATGCAAATCAGCTCTGACCCTGTTACCCCATGGGAACAGTCCAGTCCGAACTACAAAAGCCATGTCCTTCCCAGAACGGAATCAAGCATCCGAGGACCGGACCGGTTTCGAGGTAACACCTCTCATCAGCCCGGCTAGCTTGACTCCAAGTGGTGTGGAGTGCCTGGGACCCACGTCTGGGCATCCCCAGCGCACTTAGGGTGGCAATTGCAAAAACAACAAGTGATGGACTGAATGTGGATCAATGTCACACATTCCCCCAGTCAAAAGATCTGGGCCCAAATCCATCGTTTTTTTGCACTCCACACCACCCTGGGTTAGACAATGGCGATATGCAAATCAGCTCTGACCCTGTTGCCCCATGGGAACAGTCCAGTCCGAACTACAAAAGCCATGTCCTTCCCAGAACGGAATCAAGCATCCGAGGACCGGACCGGTTTCGAGGTAACACCTCTCATCAGCCCGGCTAGCTTGACTCCAAGTGGTGTGGAGTGCCTGGGACCCACGTCTGGGCATCCCCAGCGCACTTAGGGCGGCAATTGCAAAAACAACAAGTGATGGACTGAATGTGGATCAATGTCACACATTCCCCCAGTCAAAAGATCTGGGCCCAAATCCATCGTTTTTTTGCACTCCACACCACCCTGGGTTAGACAATGGCGATATGCAAATCAGGTCTGACCCTGTTACCCCATGGGAACAGTCCAGTCCGAACTACAAAAGCCATGTCCTTCCCAGAACGGAATCAAGCATCCGAGGACCGGACCGGTTTCGAGGTAACACCTCTCATCAGCCCGGCTAGCTTGACTCCAAGTGGTGTGGAGTGCCTGGGACCCACGTCTGGGCATCCCCAGCGCACTTAGGGCGGCAATTGCAAAAACAACAAGTGATGGACTGAATGTGGATCCATGTCACACATTCCCCCAGTCAAAAGATCTGGGCCCAAATCCATCGTTTTTTTGCACTCCACACCACCCTGGGTTAGACAATGGCGATATGCAAATCAGCTCTGACCCTGTTGCCCCATGGGAACAGTCCAGTCCGAACTACAAAAGCCATGTCCTTCCCAGAACGGAATCAAGCATCCGAGGACCGGACCGGTTTCGAGGTAACACCTCTCATCAGCCCGGCTAGCTTGACTCCAAGTGGTGTGGAGTGCCTGGGACCCACGTCTGGGCATCCCCAGCGCACTTAGGGCGGCAATTGCAAAAACAACAAGTGATGGACTGAATGTGGATCAATGTCACACATTCCCCCAGTCAAAAGTTCTGGGCCCAAATCCATCGTTTTTTTGCACTCCACACCACCCTGGGTTAGACAATGGCGATATGCAAATCAGCTCTGACCCTGTTGCCCCATGGGAACAGTCCAGTCCGAACTACAAAAGCCATGTCCTTCCCAGAACGGAATCAAGCATCCGAGGACCGGACCGGTTTCGAGGTAACACCTCTCATCAGCCCGGCTAGCTTGACTCCAAGTGGTGTGGAGTGCCTGGGACCCACGTCTGGGCATCCCCAGCGCACTTAGGGCGGCAATTGCAAAAACAACAAGTGATGGACTGAATGTGGATCAATGTCACACATTCCCCCAGTCAAAAGATCTGGGCCCAAATCCATCGTTTTTTTGCACTCCACACCACCCTGGGTTAGACAATGGCGATATGCAAATCAGCTCTGACCCTGTTGCCCCATGGGAACAGTCCAGTCCGAACTACAAAAGCCATGTCCTTCCCAGAACGGAATCAAGTATCCGAGGACCGGACCGGTTTCGAGGTAACACCTCTCATCAGCCCGGCTAGCTTGACTCCAAGTGGTGTGGAGTGCCTGGGACCCACGTCTGGGCATCCCCAGCGCACTTAGGGCGGCAATTGCAAAAACAACAAGTGATGGACTGAATGTGGATCAATGTCACACATTCCCCCAGTCAAAAGATCTGGGCCCAAATCCATCGTTTTTTTGCACTCCACACCACCCTGGGTTAGACAATGGCGATATGCAAATCAGCTCTGACCCTGTTGCCCCATGAGAACAGTCCAGTCCGAACTACAAAAGCCATGTCCTTCCCAGTACGGAATCAAGCATCCGAGGACCGGACCGGTTTCGAGGTAACACCTCTCATCAGCCCGGCTAGCTTGACTCCAAGTGGTGTGGAGTGCCTGGGAACCACGTCTGGGCATCCCCAGCGCACTTAGGGCGGCAATTGCAAAAACAACAAGTGATGGACTGAATGTGGATCAATGTCACACATTCCCCCAGTCAAAAGATCTGGGCCCAAATCCATCGTTTTTTTGCACTCCACACCACCCTGGGTTAGACAATGGCGATATGCAAATCAGCTCTGACCCTGTTGCCCCATGGGAACAGTCCAGTCCGAACTACAAAAGCCATGTCCTTCCCAGAACGGAATCAAGCATCCGAGGACCGGACCGGTTTCAAAGTAACACCTCTCATCAGCCCGGCTAGCTTGACTCTAAGTGGTGTGGAGTGCCTGGGACCCACGTCTGGGCATCCCCAGCGCACTTAGGGCGGCAATTGCAAAAACAACAAGTGATGGACTGAATGTGGATCAATGTCACACATTCCCCCAGTCAAAAGATCTGGGCCCAAATCCATCGTTTTTTTGCACTCCACACCACCCTGGGTTAGACAATGGCGATATGCAAATCAGCTCTGACCCTGTTGCCCCATGGGAACAGTCCAGTCCGAACTACAAAAGCCATGTCCTTCCCAGAACGGAATCAAGCATCCGAGGACCGGACCGGTTTCGAGGTAACACCTCTCATCAGCCCGGCTAGCTTGACTCCAAGTGGTGTGGAGTGCCTGGGACCCACGTCTGGGCATCCCCAGCGCACTTAGGGCGGCAATTGCAAAAACAACAAGTGATGGACTGAATGTGGATAAATGTCACACATTCCCCCAGTCAAAAGATCTGGGCCCAAATCCATCGTTTTTTTGCACTCCACACCACCCTGGGTTAGATAATGGCGATATGCAAATCAGCTCTGACCCTGTTGCCCCATGGGAACAGTCCAGTCCGAACTACAAAAGCCATGTCCTTCCCAGAACGGAATCAAGCATCCGAGGACCGGACCGGTTTCGAGGTAACACCTCTCATCAGCCCGGCTAGCTTGACTCCAAGTGGTGTGGAGTGCCTGGGACCCACGTCTGGGCATCCCCAGCGCACTTAGGGCGGCAATTGCAAAAACAACAAGTGATGGACTGAATGTGGATCAATGTCACACATTCCCCCAGTCAAAAGATCTGGGCCCAAATCCATCGTTTTTTTGCACTCCACACCACCCTGGGTTAGACAATGGCGATATGCAAATCAGCTCTGACCCTGTTGCCCCATGGGAACAGTCCAGTCCGAACTACAAAAGCCATGTCCTTCCCAGAACGGAATCAAGCATCCGAGGACCGGACCGGTTTCGAGGTAACACCTCTCATCAGCCCGGCTAGCTTGACTCCAAGTGGTGTGGAGTGCCTGGCACCCACGTCTGGGCATCCCCAGCGCACTTAGGGCGGCAATTGCAAAAACAACAAGTGATGGACTGAATGTGGATCAATGTCACACATTCCCCCAGTCAAAAGATCTGGGCCCAAATCCATAGTTTTTTTGCACTCCACACCACCCTGAGTTAGACAATGGCGATATGCAAATCAGCTCTGACCCTGTTGCCCCATGGGAACAGTCCAGTCCGAACTACAAAAGCCATGTCCTTCCCAGAACGGAATCAAGCATCCGAGGACCGGACCGGTTTCGAGGTAACACCTCTCATCAGCCCGGCTAGCTTGACTCCAAGTGGTGTGGAGTGCCTGGGACCCACGTCTGGGCATCCCCAGCGCACTTAGGGCGGCAATTGCAAAAACAACAAGTGATGGACTGAATGTGGATCAATGTCACACATTCCCCCAGTCAAAAGATCTGGGCCCAAATCCATCGTTTTTTTGCACTCCACACCACCCTGGGTTAGACAATGGCGATATGCAAATCAGCTCTGACCCTGTTGCCCCATGGGAACAGTCCAGTCCGAACTACAAAAGCCATGTCCTTCCCAGAACGGAATCAAGCATCCGAGGACCGGACCGGTTTCGAGGTAACACCTCTCATCAGCCCGGCTAGCTTGACTCCAAGTGGTGTGGAGTGCCTGGGACCCACGTCTGGGCATCCCCAGCGCACTTAGGGCGGCAATTGCAAAAACAACAAGTGATGGACTGAATGTGGATCAATGTCACGCATTCCCCCAGTCAAAAGATCTGGGCCCAAATCCATTGTTTTTTTGCACTCCACACCACCCTGGGTTAGACAATGGCGATATGCAAATCAGCTCTGACCCTGTTGCCCCATGGGAACAGTCCAGTCCGAACTACAAAAGCCATGTCCTTCCCAGAACGGAATCAAGCATCCGAGGACCGGACCGGTTTCGAGGTAACACCTCTCATCAGCCCGGCTAGCTTGACTCCAAGTGGTGTGGAGTGCCTGGGACCAACGTCTGGGCATCCCCAGCGCACTTAGGGCGGCAATTGCAAAAACAACAAGTGATGGACTGAATGTGGATCAATGTCACACATTCCCCCAGTCAAAAGATCTGGGCCCAAATCCATCGTTTTTTTGCACTCCACACCACCCTGGGTTAGACAATGGCGATATGCAAATCAGCTCTGACCCTGTTGCCCCATGGGAACAGTCCAGTCCGAACTACAAAAGCCATGTCCTTCCCAGAACGGAATCAAGCATCCGAGGACCGGACCGGTTTCGAGGTAACACCTCTCATCAGCCCGGCTAGCTTGACTCCAAGTGGTGTGGAGTGCCTGGGACCCACGTCTGGGCATCCCCAGCGCACTTAGGGCGGCAATTGCAAAAACAACAAGTGATGGACTGAATGTGGATCAATGTCACACATTCCCCCAGTCAAAAGATCTGGGCCCAAATCCATCGTTTTTTTGCACTCCACACCACCCTGGGATAGACAATGGCGATATGCAAATCAGCTTTGACCCTGTTGCCCCATGGGAACAGTCCAGTCCGAACTACAAAAGCCATGTCCTTCCCAGAACGGAATCAAGCATCCGAGGACCGGACCGGTTTCGAGGTAACACCTCTCATCAGCCCGGCTAGCTTGACTCCAAGTGGTGTGGAGTGCCTGGGACCCACGTCTGGGCATCCCCAGCGCACTTAGGGCGGCAATTGCAAAAACAACAAGTGATGGACTGAATGTGGATCAATGTCACACATTCCCCCAGTCAAAAGATCTGGGCCCAAATCCATCGTTTTTTTGCACTCCACACCACCCTGGGTTAGACAATGGCGATATGCAAATCAGCTCTGACCCTGTTGCCCCATGGGAACAGTCCAGTCCGAACTACAAAAGCCATGTCCTTCCCAGAACGGAATCAAGCATCCGAGGACCGGACCGGTTTCGAGGTAACACCTCTCATCAGCCCGGCTAGCTTGACTCCAAGTGGTGTGGAGTGCCTGGGACCCACGTCTGGGCATCCCCAGCGCACTTAGGGCGGCAATTGCAAAAACAACAAGTGATGGACTGAATGTGGATCAATCTCACACAATGCCCCAGTCAAAAGATCCGGGCCCAAATCCATCGTTTTTTTGCACTCCACACCACCCTGGGTTAGACAATGGCGATATGCAAATCAGCTCTGACCCTGTTGCCCCATGGGAACAGTCCAGTCCGAACTACAAAAGCCATGTCCTTCCCAGAACGGAATCAAGCATCCGAGGACTGGACCGGTTTCGAGGTAACACCTCTCATCAGCCCGGCTAGCTTGACTCCAAGTGGTGTGGAGTGCCTGGGACCCACATCTGGGCATCCCCAGCGCACTTAGGGCGGCAATTGCAAAAACAACAAGTGATGGACTGAATGTGGATCAATGTCACACATTCCCCCAGTCAAAAGATCTGGGCCCAAATCCATCGTTTTTTTGCACTCCACACCACCCTGGGTTAGACAATGGCGATATGCAAATCAGCTCTGACCCTGTTGCCCCATGGGAACAGTCCAGTCCGAACTACAAAAGCCATGTCCTTCCCAGAACGGAATCAAGCATCCGAGGACCGGACCGGTTTCGAGGTAACACCTCTCATCAGCCCGGCTAGCTTGACTCCAAGTGGTGTGGAGTGCCTGGGACCCACGTCTGAGCATCCCCAGCGCACTTAGGGCGGCAATTGCAAAAACAACAAGTGATGGACTGAATGTGGATAATGTCACACATTCCCCCAGTCAAAAGATCTGGGCCCAAATCCATCGTTTTTTTGCACTCCACACCACCCTGGGTTAGACAATGGCGATATGCAAATCAGCTCTGACCCTGTTGCCCCATGGGAACAGTCCAGTCCGAACTACAAAAGCCATGTCCTTCCCAGAACGGAATCAAGCATCCGAGGACCGGACCGGTTTCGAGGAAACACCTCTCATCAGCCTGGCTAGCTTGACTCCAAGTGGTGTGGAGTGCCTGGGACCCACGTCTGGGCATCCCCAGCGCACTTAGGGCAGCAATTGCAAAAACAACAAGTGATGGACTGAATGTGGATCAATGTCACACATTCCCCCAGTCAAAAGATCTGGGCCCAAATCCATCGTTTTTTTGCACTCCACACCACCCTGGGTTAGACAATGGCGATATGCAAATCAGCTCTGACCCTGTTGCCCCATGGGAACAGTCCAGTCCGAACTACAAAAGCCATGTCCTTCCCAGAACGGAATCAAGTATCCGAGGACCGGACCAGTTTCGAGGTAACACCTCTCATCAGCCCGGCTAGCTTGACTCCAAGTGGTGTGGAGTGCCTGGGACCCACGTCTGGGCATCCCCAGCGCACTTAGGGCGGCAATTGCAAAAACAACAAGTGATGGACTGAATGTGGATCAATGTCACACATTCCCCCAGTCAAAAGATCTGGGCCCAAATCCATCGTTTTTTTGCACTCCACACCACCCTGGGTTAGACAATGGCGATATGCAAATCAGCTCTGACCCTGTTGCCCCATGGGAACAGTCCAGTCCGAACTACAAAAGCCATGTCCTTCCCAGAACGGAATCAAGCATCCGAGGACCGGACCGGTTTCGAGGTAACACCTCTCATCAGCCCGGCTAGCTTGACTCCAAGTGGTGTGGAGTGCCTGGGACCCACGTCTGGGCATCCCCAGCGCACTTAGGGCGGCAATTGCAAAAACAACAAGTGATGGACTGAATGTGGATCAATGTCACACATTCCCCCAGTCAAAAGATCTGGGCCCAAATCCATCGTTTTTTTGCACTCCACACCACCCTGGGTTAGACAATGGCGATATGCAAATCAGCTCTGACCCTGTTGCCCCATGGGAACAGTCCAGTCCGAACTACAAAAGCCATGTCCTTCCCAGAACGGAATCAAGCATCCGAGGACCGGACCGGTTTCGAGGTAACACCTCTCATCAGCCCGGCTAGCTTGACTCCAAGTGGTGTGGAGTGCCTGGGACCCACGACTGGGCATCCCCAGCGCACTTAGGGCGGCAATTGCAAAAACAACAAGTGATGGACTGAATGTGGATCAATGTCACACATTCCCCCAGTCAAAAGATCTGGGCCCAAATCCATCGTTTTTTTGCACTCCACACCACCCTGGGTTAGACAATGGCGATATGCAAATCAGCTCTGACCCTGTTGCCCCATGGGAACAGTCCAGTCCGAACTACAAAAGCCATGTCCTTCCCAGAACGGAATCAAGCATCCGAGGACCGGACCGGTTTCGAGGTAACACCTCTCATCAGCCCGGCTAGCTTGACTCCAAGTGGTGTGGAGTGCCTGGGACCCACGTCTGGGCATCCCCAGCGCACTTAGGGCGGCAATTGCAAAAACAACAAGTGATGGACTGAATTTGGATCAATGTCACACATTCCCCCAGTCAAAAGATCTGGGCCCAAATCCACTGTTTTTTTGCACTCCACACCACCCTGAGTTAGACAATGGCAATATGCAAATCAGCTCTGACCCTGTTGCCCCATGGGAACAGTCCAGTCCGAACTACAAAAGCCATGTCCTTCCCAGAACGGAATCAAGCATCCGAGGACCGGACCGGTTTCGAGGTAACACCTCTCATCAGCCCAGCTAGCTTGACTCCAAGTGGTGTGGAGTGCCTGGGACCCACGTCTGGGCATCCCCAGCGCACTTAGGGCGGCAATTGCAAAAACAACAAGTGATGGACTGAATGTGGATCAATGTCACACATTCCCCCAGTCAAAAGATCTGGGCCCAAATCCATTGTTTTTTTGCACTCCACACCACCCTGGGTTAGACAATGGCGATATGCAAATCAGCTCTGACCCTGTTGCCCCATGGGAACAGTCCAGTCCGAACTACAAAAGCCATGTCCTTCCCAGAACGGAATCAAGCATCCGAGGACCGGACCGGTTTCGAGGTAACACCTCTCATCAGCCCGGCTAGCTTGACTCCAAGTGGTGTGGAGTGCCTGGGACCCACGACTGGGCATCCCCAGCGCACTTAGGGCGGCAATTGCAAAAACAACAAGTGATGGACTGAATGTGGATCAATGTCACACATTCCCCCAGTCAAAAGATCTGGGCCCAAATCCATCGTTTTTTTGCACTCCACACCACCCTGGGTTAGACAATGGCGATATGCAAATCAGCTCTGACCCTGTTGCCCCATGGGAACAGTCCAGTCCGAACTACAAAAGCCATGTCCTTCCCAGAACGGAATCAAGCATCCGAGGACCGGACCGGTTTCGAGGTAACACCTCTCATCAGCCCGGCTAGCTTGACTCCAAGTGGTGTGGAGTGCCTGGGACCCACGTCTGGGCATCCCCAGCGCACTTAGGGCGGCAATTGCAAAAACAACAAGTGATGGACTGAATGTGGATCAATGTCACACATTCCCCCAGTCAAAAGATCTGGGCCCAAATCCATCGTTTTTTTGCACTCCACACCACCCTGGGTTAGACAATGGCGATATGCAAATCAGCTCTGACCCTGTTGCCCCATGGGAACAGTCCAGTCCGAACTACAAAAGCCATGTCCTTCCCAGAACGGAATCAAGCATCCGAGGACCGGACCGGTTTCGAGGTAACACCTCTCATCAGCCCGGCTAGCTTGACTCCAAGTGGTGTGGAGTGCCTGGGACCCACGTCTGGGCATCCCCAGCGCACTTAGGGCGGCAATTGCAAAAACAACAAGTGATGGACTGAATGTGGATCAATGTCACACATTCCCCCAGTCAAAAGATCTGGGCCCAAATCCATCGTTTTTTTGCACTCCACACCACCCTGGGTTAGACAATGGCGATATGCAAATCAGCTCTGACCCTGTTGCCCCATGGGAACAGTCCAGTCCGAACTACAAAAGCCATGTCCTTCCCAGAACGGAATCAAGCATCCGAGGACCGGACCGGTTTCGAGGTAACACCTCTCATCAGCCCGGCTAGCTTGACTCCAAGTGGTGTGGAGTGCCTGGGACCCACGTCTGGGCATCCCCAGCGCACTTAGGGCGGCAATTGCAAAAACAACAAGTGATGGACTGAATTTGGATCAATGTCACACATTCCCCCAGTCAAAAGATCTGGGCCCAAATCCATCGTTTTTTTGCACTCCACACCACCCTGAGTTAGACAATGGCGATATGCAAATCAGCTCTGACCCTGTTGCCCCATGGGAACAGTCCAGTCCGAACTACAAAAGCCATCTCCTTCCCAGAACGGAATCAAGCATCCGAGGACCGGACCGGTTTCGAGGTAACACCTCTCATCAGCCCGGCTAGCTTGACTCCAAGTGGTGTGGAGTGCCTGGGACCCACGTCTGGGCATCCCCAGCGCACTTAGGGCGGCAATTGCAAAAACAACAAGTGATGGACTGAATTTGGATCAATGTCACACATTCCCCCAGTCAAAAGATCTGGGCCCAAATCCATCGTTTTTTTGCACTCCACACCACCCTGAGTTAGACAATGGCGATATGCAAATCAGCTCTGACCCTGTTGCCCCATGGGAACAGTCCAGTCCGAACTACAAAAGCCATGTCCTTCCCAGAACGGAATCAAGCATCCGAGGACCGGACCGGTTTCGAGGTAACACCTCTCATCAGCCCGGCTAGCTTGACTCCAAGTCTGGGAAGGACATGGCTTTTGTAGTTCGGACTGGACTGTTCCCATGGGGCACAGGGTCAGAGCTGATTTGCATATCGCCATTGTCTAACCCAGGGTGGTGTGGAGTGCAAAAAAACGATGGATTAGGACCCAGATCTTTTGACTGGGTTGAATGTGTGACATTGATCCTCATTCGGTCCATCACCTGTTGTTTTTGCAAACTCGCTATAAGTGTACTGGGGATGCCCAGATGTGGGTCCCAGGCACTCCACACCACTGGAGTCAAGCTAGCCGGGCTGATGAGAGGTGTTACCTCGAAACCGGTCCGGTCCTCGGATGCTTGATTCCGTTCTGGGAAGGACATGGCTTTTGTAGTTCGGACTTGACTGTTCCAATTGTTTAAAAGTAAATAACTCCCGTTAACCAATAAGGTAAAAGTCGGGATTATAGCACGCACCAGTGTACCTTTCAAAACACATGCTACATTAGAGCGGTTCTGGTTACATGACCCGTGCAATTGGATGTGCCTACACATCAACAAGTGATCCCGTGTTTCTGTACACTCATCTCTATTCATATATATTTCTTTCCCGTCCCTAAGGCATCTATAAGTGAAAGGGAGCGACAAGGATTCATGCAAGTAGGAGGTTCTGAGCCGCTCATATCTGCCTATGTCAAAATACTTCATGGAATTTCAAAACTGAAAATGCTCGAAAGGTAGAGTAATTAATCCGTGGATTAGCCACCTTGCAGCTGTGGCTTCTGCTAATAAAAGGCAAAGACTCTAGGCGTTGAATGTGGAACATCGAAAAAGAAGCGTGTCTCATGGAAAGCAAACGTTGTTTGTCAGTCAAATTTAAGGGTGCAAAGAGAGAGGAAATATTAACATAGTTTCAGGGCTTTAAGTGGGCCGGGTCTCTTCGGGTCTGAGCACCGGCAGTTTTTTTAAGGTAGGCTCGAAACAGGTCTCTATCGGGTTCTGTTTTGAGCCCTGGCACAGGCAGACTGTCTTTTTTCCCGGACTGCAGTGACAACCTGCTGTTGCTGCAGTTCGAGAAAAAGTTCCTGGGCATAAAACAGAGCCCGATACAGACCCCTTCAGAGACTGCAGGCAGATTATGTGCACTGCTGACACTGCTGACACTGCTCAGTTCTCACTAGTGAAGAAGTGACGGCATGAGGTCATGCTAGGTGAGCGTTGCAAGGGAAGGGAAATCCCTTAAAGAGAGTCATTTTCTCTGTGGATTTTCCTTCTCTTTCTGAGACTCAGGTACAGCAATATTGTTGTGGCGTCACCAGGACTGTAAGTGGAAGCTTTCTGAACATTATCGACAGGCCAAAGTTTCTGTTTATTTAACTTTTGCAACTATCAATCATTGTCAAAGCCAATAGTCCTCACTTGTTGTAGGTATGCTGTTACTTGTTGTATCATATTTAGATGCAATGACACAAATAGCAAAATACAAGTCGGGCAGCACACTATGCTAAGCACAGATTTTTCGTTTACGAGTTTTAAGCCACGGCCCAGATTACATTGGTCATGCCCCTTTGAAAGACCCCTCAGTTTTTTTATCCCATTTAAAGCCCTGCATAGGTCCAAGGCACTTTTCCATGCATTAGGGTCTGCAAGGTCCACGCAAACTGCATAACAGAACGCAATTGATTTTGTCCATGGTATAAAACAGATACTCCATGATGTACTATTTCAACAACAGATGAAAAATATTATTGAATGCGTAAATTCGGGAGGAAAGGGTATTAATGCTGTTGTCCACAACTGCCTTTTAGATCTACCGTTAGACGGGCCCTTTATGAAATCATTTAAGTCAATCTCGTCAGTTAGTTTTCATGGGTACACATAAAGTTACTCTCGGGGGCCAAATTTACAGTGTGGATAGTGGCCGAAGGCCCCTCTGGTGGGTGCGGGGTCAGAGAGGAAAGGGGCGGGGCTAAAGCAAAACAAAGACTTGTGACCATGAGGTTGTACACAGGTCCCTGCAGCAGATGCCTTCATCCACTGTGCTACTAGACCCAGCATACATACATCTGTGTCCCTCCTGCCCTCCCTTTCCATATCTCTCTCTCTCCTGCTCGCTCTCTCTATCTCTGTCTATCGTGCACTTCCTCTCCATCCTGCCTACCCTCTGCTTCCTAACCTTCCTCTTCCTCATGCACTCCCTCTCTATCCTGCCCTCGCTCTCCCTCCCTCTTTCCCCTGCCCTTTCTGTCCCTGCTGCCCTTCTTCCTGCTCTCTATCTCCCTTCTGCCCTCCCTCTCCCTTCTGGCCTGTCTCATGCTCTTACCCTCCCTCTCCCTTCTCATCTCTCTCTCCTTTCAGCAATCCCATTCTATCTCTCTCTGCCTTCTGCCCTCAGTCTCTCTCCTGCCCTGTCTCCATGCTGCCCTCTCTCTCTCTCCCTCCTACCCTCCCTCCCCCTCTCCATCTCTCTCTCCCTCCTGCTCTGCTTCTCCATCTCTCCCTCTCTCCTGCCCTCTCTCTCCCTCCTGTCCTGTTTCTCTGCTGCCCTCTCTCTCCCTCTCCCTCCTGCCCTCCATCTCCCTCCTGCCCTTTCTGTCCCTCCTACTCTCTCACTCCCTCTCCATCTGTGTCTTTCACTCCTGCTCTCTCTCTGCATCTTCCTCTCCCTCCTGCCCTCTCTCTCCCTCCTGCCCTCCCTCTCCCTCCTGCCCTGCGTCTCCCTCCTGCCCTCCCTCTCCCTCCACCTCTGTCATTAGTTTTGTGCAAGTAGTGATTGTCAAAATGTTGGAAACAAAACAAATCACCATAATTAGCAGAATCTAAATATAAATCTAGTAAGCAAATTATTCACCCAAAATCATTTAAAAACAAGCTTAACTCACAGTGTGATCTTGGTGATCCATGGTGATTCCTTTTGGCAAGTAAGACGCCTAACAGACATGCTGCGTAAGATTCTCTAGCAGTACATATCATAAAGATTGCATGTAGCATCCTGGACATGTGTGTAAGATCACACTGTAAGTGAAGCTTGATTTTAAATAAATCTAGGTGTATAATTTGGTTATTTGATGTGTTTAAAAATCATTTCTTGAAGTTAGTTAGGTTTTAGGATATCTACTGCTAGAGAATCTTAGGGAATATGTCTGTTAGGCTTGTTATTGGCCACAAAGGCTCTATTTTGAGTAATAAAGATGTGTGTAATATGGTAATAAAATTTGAGTTTTTTTGTTTTTTTTTAGTGTTTGCTGCTGAAATCCAAGAATCTGCAGTGTAATTGATAGAGTTTTGAACCTTCAATACCATTTATAAAGGTGAGTTGCCAATTTGTAAAGGGGATCTATTTTTGTGCAGATTAAAATAATAAGCAAAATTTCTCAGAATGTTTGCACTATTTCTCTTCTGTTGTACCATTTTATCTTTTATGTGTACCATATCTGTATCTGCTTGCACTACTCATGTATGTTGTCATACTATTTTACTGTCTCTCGGCACCATCTTTATATGGGACTGGTCCATGTGTTCTTTTCTTTGCAGTTCTGATTCATCTATCCTCTGACTGTAACAGTTTACTGTCTGCGTGCATTAATTCTTGCTAAATCTGCATTATCTCTCTAATTCATGCTGTACCATCTGTCTGCACCCGATCTTGTGTATTTTCAGAGGCCTATTATGATATGGCTGTTGGTGTGTGGTATGCAGTCCTACCATGATAAATCTTTTCCCTCTCTGTCTGCAGTTTCGCACTCCCTGGTTGTACTGTTTTCTCTCTGTCTTCTCTATCTGCGCCTCTGTGTGCTTAATATAGCCTCTGGATGTAACATTTCAGTGTCTGTTTCTAGCATTTTCTCTCTGTTGTACCATTTTATCATCTGTGTGTACCATGTGTGAGTCTGCTTGCACTATCTCTGTCTGTGTTTATACCATCTCACCGTCTCTACTGGCAAAAAACATACCATATACATGTAAGCAAGAAATAACATTCCTTTTTCAATTCAACAGCACACCCTAGATCTTTATTGCACAGTATAGAGACTTTTTGGCAACAAAGAGGTCTAACAGACATTCTGTATAAGATTCTCTAATAGTATATCCTGAAGCGTATATGTCTTCCAAACATGATTTTAAAACATATCAACTAAGCAAATTATTCACCCACATTAATTTAAAATCAAACTTAACTTACAGTGTGATGTTAGACACATGACCAGTATGTTACATGCAATCTACCATGTCTGAGTCTGCCTGTACTATGTGTCTCACTGGTGATATCATCTCACTGTGTCTGTACATCTTCTTTTTTTTTAACTGCTCAATCTGTTTTTTAAGTTGCAGCAGTACATCATCTATCATCTGCCTGAGAAGGGTCGGGATCCGGTGACTGCAGATGCCACTGTGAGGAACTGGCTGACCAATTCAGTGGACCATGTGCTTCCACTTAAGAAGATGCTTATCAGGGATAGGAGAGTGGGGTCCGCCCCATGGTATACCCTAGAGCTCAGAACCCTGAGAAAGAACTGTAAACGGGTTGAGAGGACATGGAGGAGGAATTTGGGGACAGATAGCAGGGAAAAATATCGCATGGAACTAAGGACATACAAACTTGCAATACGTGCTGCAAAGGCCTCCTTTTATGGGGAGAGAGTTAAGCACGCTGCGTCCTCATCCAGGGAAGCTTTTCTAGTGATGAAGGAGCTTCTT
Organism: Lissotriton vulgaris; assembly: GCF_964263255.1. Taxonomy (NCBI): domain Eukaryota; kingdom Metazoa; phylum Chordata; class Amphibia; order Caudata; family Salamandridae; genus Lissotriton; species Lissotriton vulgaris. Next base: position 67,064,320 of record NC_141694.1, read on the forward strand.
AAATCGCCTGATCCCCCACTTGTCCACGACAGACCACAGGAAAAATGTCTGGAATTGGCCACTTATTTTAAGAATAAAATTGACACCATTGTAAGCTCTCTTCCCCCGGTTATGGGGACTCCGGCCTCTTTTGGGGACTCGAGCATCTCGGAAAAGCGACTTACGTCATTTGGCCCTGTAACCTCAGGCGAAGTACTGAAGGTCCTCGGGAGCTTGAAAAGTGGCTCACCCCGGGACCCCGTCCCAATGCGGTATTTAAAGCAGGCCGTCTTGTCAATAGGAGAGCCCTTGACCGATTTGGTCAATCTCTCCTTCGCCCACGGGACTGTGCCGCCTGACTGGAAAAGTGCGGTCGTCAAAGCGCTTCTGAAGAAGCCCGGCTTGGACCCGCTGAACCTGGCCAACTTCAGGCCCATTTCCTTGCTACCAGGGGTTAGTAAGGTTGCCGAGAGGTTGGTAAACCGACAGCTATCCAACTTTCTCGAGGAGAATGGCCGGTTGAGGGACTCCCAGACGGGATTCCGACCGGGTCATGGAACAGACACGGCTCTGCTAGCAGTGGTAGAGGAGGCCAGAAGCACTTTGGACGCAGGGGGGTCAGTGGCAGTGATCCTCCTGGACCTTAGTGCCGCCTTCGATACGGTCAATCATGGAGTGCTGATACAACGTCTAGCAGAGTCAGGTGTCACAGGAGTGGCCCTGGAATGGTTGGCCTCCTTTCTGGAGGGGCGTACCTTCGAGGTTTGGGAAGGAAACGTAAAATCTCCCCCCCTCCCACTTCACTGCGGGGTGCCCCAGGGCTCATCCCTGAGCCCCACGTTATTAAACGTGTATATGGCACCCCTGGAGGGTGTGGTGTCTCCGTTTGGCTTCAAGACTATAAGCTATGTGGATGACACCCAGCTAATGGTGGGTTTGACACAGCTGGAGAAACAGCCTGAGATGCTCCACTCATGCTTGGGAGAGGTGTTTGATTGGATGTCCAGGTCATCGCTCAAACTGAATGGCTCAAAAACAGAGCTGATGATCTTGGGCCAGTCAAGTTTCGCCCTCTCGCCGAGCAGCTGGCCCAACTGCATGGGCACCCCGCCTGACCCAAAGAAGGAGATCAAGAGCCTGGTGGTCTGGCTGGAGCCGGGTTTGTCCTTTAGGACACACGCCAAGAAGACCGCTGGCGTGTGTTATGGAATGCTCTGGTCGGCCCGTAAGGTTCTTTCCCTGTTACCAGAACTCACTCGGAAGCTGTTAGTCCAAGGTCTAATCATCTCGCACCTGGACTACAGTATTGCGCTCTTTCTCGGAGCGCCGGAGTCAACGTTCAAGATCCTGCAACAAGTGCAGAATGCGGCAGCAAGGTTGCTGCTGAACGTTCCGGCTAGGCAGTCAGCCAGGCCCGCTATAAAAGCACTCCACTGGCTCCCTATCCGAGAGAGAGTCACCTTTAAGGCCCTCTGTATTGCCCATAAGAGCATACAGGGGACAGGACCAGCCAACCTGAAAGATATGATCCGGCCTTACAAGCCTACAAGAGCTCTACACTCTGACAACAAACACCTCCTTCAGACGAAGAGAGTTAGGAGAGCTCGTTCAGGCGGCAGGAGCTTTTCCATCCATACAGCGCGGGCCTGGAACTCCCTCCCACTCTCACTACGTTCTGAACCAAATCTTCTTAGGTTCCGGAAACATTTAAAAACCTATTTATTCCCGGTATAACTTTAGGTCTTTTGCTCTGCATGTGCAGCTCGCTCTAGGTCTCTATAAGCGCTGGGATGCCCCTGGGTATCCGTGCCCGGTACAAAATTAGTTAATAATAATAATAATCTATTCTCTGACTGTAGCAGTTTACTATCTACCTGCGTTATGTTATTCTTTCATGGGCACCATCTCTCTATATCTGTGCCTGTACCATCTGTCTGCACCCTTTTATATGCATTTGCAGAGGTCTATTATGATATGGTTGCTCATGCTTAGCATGAAATTTTGTACATGCTGTGGAATTTAGATGCTCAGTGTGCTGTTGAAAGGCAAAAGCAACTGTCTCTGTGGCAAGTAGTAATCTGTTTAGTGAATTTTCATTTGTACATTGTGAGTCCCACCTTCAGTCTGTATACAGTTTGAATACCAGTTTATAGTGGTAAACTCAGAAAATCCATCCCTAGAAATAAATTATAAAGTCTTTCAACAGTTCTATGGTCCAGAAAACCTATAAACAAAACTCACAGTAAGATCCCTTTTGACTGCAGTAATTATTTAAATAAATGATAAGGGATAGTGTTAAGTGTCTAGGATCACAGTGTGAGTCTGTTTTCAAAGAAGAGGAAGGTGGTACCTTAATCTATGTAGTTAATGTGTTTCAAAGTATGGTAATGTATGTACTTAAAAAATTAGTAAAGGTAGTTTTTAGTTATCTATTCATGAAAAAGATATAATTTAGTCTTTATATTTTTTTGGAAGGACCAGCAACAAAATCTATTTGATATAATGGAAAACCATCAAGAAAACGTTGATTTATATTTTGAAATCGCAAGTGATTTAATAGAGGAACTGATTGATGGAGTTATTGAAGAGGAAACTGAAGGTGGAAATGAGAATTTCATGGATGAGACTTTGGACAGTGCTTTTTTAGAAATGGTTGAAGATTTGGAAGGGGAAGATGAGAATTTTGAATATGAAGGAGATGAAATACCTGATGAAGTTATGTTGCAAGTGTTATTAGAATTTGAATTGTTAAATGAATACATTTATAATTTATAATAAAACATTTTTCGAGTCAGTCTTCTTGTACTATTGATTGTTGATCTGCTTAATGAAAATGAGAATAAATGTTTTGATGAAGTGTGTTAGAGATTATAGTCAGAAATATTAATTGCACTATGATCACCTACAGCGCCTGAAAATCAGTGTACTGTTCTTAAGCCTGAAAAATTATTATCAGCAAATACGTCTATAATGTTGACACAGCTATGCACTGTCATAAAGTAAGAAGCAGCATTCACTACATGATTTCCTACTCTGTTCAGAGACTGTTGCTTTGTCTTTATTTTACTTATAAAGTAAACCAGTGGTTATAATTTCTATGTTATATGTTAGTAGAGGTCTATAACATTTTTTTATTCTTTCATAACAGATTGAAATTTTGAACAGAAAGAAAAATCAATATGCCGACCAAAAATGAAAAAAGAAAGCACCTTAAACGGACATACCATTCCAAGAGAAAAGAATTAGAAGAATTACGTAATCAAGAAAGGACGGATAAAAACAAGAGTGCTCCTGGTAAGACAAGCAAGGATTTCATAAAGAAATTATCTCAAAGGATAATGTGGGAAAGGAAAAACAGTTTTCAATATCTACAAGGAGAAATCAGAGAAAAAAGAAGAATGTTTCCCAACTCTGCGGTGAACAAAATGTGTATAGTGATAGACGTACTAATCAGTTTGTGGAAATCAGGAAGTGTATGTTTTATAATAGTGTAGTTTCGAATTTATTAAAAAAGGAAAACATTTCTAAAAGAAAATCAGCTTTTTATAGAAAAAAAATGTATATATTGAGGATATTGTTGAACGCGCGTTTCAGACAAAAAAGAAGTTATTTATTTTAGTCATTAATAGAATAAATACACTGAATAAGGCAATCAAAGTTTAAAATCTAAGAGTAAATGGAAAAGACATATAAATAGAAGTACTTTTTGTAAAGTTTTTTTTGGAAAATGGATGCATACTTCAAGTTCTGAGCCATTTTTTAATGAAGAGAGTTACTTTCAAAGTAATGATTTGTTGCATGCAGTTGACACCAGGGATCGAGCATATGAGGTGAAGGACGGTTGTCCTATTAAAAAAGAAAAAATGATGCTTAGAAATGCAGAAGAGGTGATAGCTGATGAAGTTTTAGAGAGACGTCCTAACGTTCCTGTGTACAATTTGAAATGTAGTAGTATTTGCAGTGTACGACAGGATTCAATTGATTTCTTTTGCAATTTCTTACATAAGTATACTAAGGAAAGTCTAAAGAAAAAGATTGTAATGTTACAAGAATTAGACCGTTGCAGAGTGAGAGACAAAACAGGTCTGCAAGGGCATTCTCTGGCTTGTCTTTCTAAAAAAATATGCCAGAGTGTTTTTCATCATTTCAGGATGTTAGCAGTGCAACATACCGAAATGAGGAAATTAGTGAGAAAGTTGTATTATGTAAAAAGTCCAGCACTTAAACTTAAACAGTTAAATAGTGCTCTTTTGCATGGATGTGAATTAGATGTTAAGAAGATTTGTGCAGAAATTGAGGTTAGTTACTTTGGTCCAGAAGAAGACAATGCAGAAACGGATACAGTAATAGAAGGAAATGTGCTAGAAAATGTCCGAAATTTTAATACTGAAAATTTTGAACAGGAAATAACAAAGTTTAAGGTCATTGCAGGTGAAAAACCAAATTTTCCTTGTGTGTGCTGTCGACGCACTCATTACAAAAATCAAACTAGGTTAGTTGATTTATATTTAAAAAGTGAAGAGGAAAATAATAGTGAGTGGAAAGATTTTGCAACTTATTTGTTTGTAGAAAACTGTTTTGATTTGGGTTTTGATCAACGTATTTGTAAATATTGTTATAATAAATTAAATTAAAATAGAATGCCTGCTAGAGCTGTACATAATAATCTTGAGTTGATAAATATTCCATCTGAACTGAAGGATTTAAATACCTATGAGACTATTCTGATTAAATGTGTACATCCATTTCAGGCTATTGTTCGTATGGAGCCTAAGACAGGGAAATTAAATCCTTCAGATTTACAAAGAGGATTAAAGGGTAGAGTTGTATATTGGCCACTTGATTTAAAGAAAAACATTGAGACAATTGGTGTTGAAAATGTAGAAGAGGAACGTCTAGTTATTCTAGTTAATGGTGTGCCTACAAAGAGTAAGAAAATCTGGCAAGATTTAGTGGATGTTTGAAAAGTCAAAAAGGCAACGTTTTATTTGGTCAAAAACAATAAATACTATAAAAATGTATACGTAGAAGAAGAGGAAATAAGTGAAGAAGAGGATAATGATTTGTCTATTGGACAAATTGAAAAAGTGGATCTGTCCAGAAACGAAGAAATTTATGAACATTACAGTGTTCATCCACTGCATTCCAAAGAAGCAATGGGGAATGCTATTGAATTATTTCAGATGAAAAAAGCAAAAGGAAGTCCTATTAATGTATGGGAAGAAAGCTTTGAAGCTCGTTGTTTTCTACAGTTATTTTCAACAGGTCAAGGTGATGACCGACCTATGCAGATTCCTGCATCTGAATACCATACAACAAGATTATATGCAGAAGATCCGAGATTTCGTCAATGTATTCCATATTTGTTTCATCTTCTGTTTGAGAGTGACTTATCTGGACTTTCTTATGCAGTGAACCATATCCTAAAAAGTGGAGTGCATCTGCAAAATGTTTCAGCAAAGGAATTTATGGATAAAGTGCAACAGAAAGACACTGTTTTGGAGTCTCATCTAATTAATCTAATGGCATGTCAGTGTGGTACTAATGAGTATTGGTACCGTCGTCATGGAGATTTGAAATGCATGCTAAGAAACTTAGGAGCACCTACATGGTTTTTAACTCTAAGCTGTGCTGAGTATGCTTGGGAAGATTTACTTGAATTTCTTCGGGAGGCGAATGCAAATATAGAAAATATAGATTACAAGACACCTGGAGAACTGTGCTCTTTGGATCCGGTTAATGTTTGCAGATATTTTAATCATAGATTTGAAGCTATGATGTCTTTTATTACAAACAAAAAAAAACTCCTCTTGGCGAAGTTCTGGATTTCTTTTGCAGAAAAGAGTATCAAGCGAGAGGTGCTCCTCATATTCATATGCTATTATGGATCAAGGATGCTCCCAAATTTGGAACAGACTCAGATGACACTGTACTGTCTTTCATTGAAGAATATGCAACATGTGAGATACCTAAAAGTACAACTGATAAGGACTTAAGAGGAAAAGTGTTACGATTTCAAAGCCATCGTTGTGGAAAATATTGTCGACGAAAATTCAAATCAAAGGATAAATTCTATACCAAATGTCGTTTTGGATTACCACGACCAGTAATTTCAAAAGGAAGAGTCAACAATTTTATGTCACCTTTGCGACATACTATCACAAGAAGATCACCCAAAAATACCTACAATTTAAGAAGAAGTGAAGAGTCCAAATACATAAATGACTATAACCCAGTCATTTTGTCCATGTGGAATGCTAACATGGATATTCAATATGTTGCAGACAACTCTATTGCTGTGGCTCGATATGTAACGTCTTACATCACCAAATCTGAAAAGACGGAACTAAAGGATATGTGGGAAGGCATTTCTCATGAAAAGAGCCTAAGTAAGAAATTGTATACCTACAGTTTGAAGATGTTATTTCATCGAGAAATTGGAGCATATGAATGTTGTGATCGATTATCATCAGCAAGTCTTTATGCAAAATCTAGAACAATCCTGTGGGTGAGTTTAGGTCTTGCGGGAACACGAAACCGAGTTTTGAAACCTGTTCAAGAAATTGAATATTTAGCAGAGAAAGAACCAAACAGTACAGACATTCTGAAGACAAACATGTTGGATACATACTATCCAAATAGAAGTAATCTGCTTGAAAACATTTGTCTGTATTAAATACTACAAAACTACACTTTTAAAAGGAATATTACAGAGAATATCGATAAAGGTGTATACGCTGTGATTGGACATGAAGGATGTCTGGTGAAACAAAGAAAAGGACATTTGATTAATCACCGAAAACTGAGTTGCGAAACTCCTGACAAAAGATAATTTTACTATTTAGCTCTTTTGCAACTCTTTAAACCATGGCGTACAGAAGAGGAACTACTTGGTGACTTTGATAGTTATGAAGATTCATTCAACGCATCTAAAAATAGTATAGAATGTCCTATTTTTAGTAATTATCTGCAAATGTTGAACAACGAAATAGAGCAAGAAGCAACAATTGCAGCAGAGATTGCTAGAGACAGTTCTCAAGATAGTCTAAGTTCTGCTTCGTTGAGTCAAGATCCACTAGGACAACCAATTATCCAAAATGAAGCAGCCAATGCCATGGATGAGGTCGAAAGAGCAATGGAGCAAGCTCAAGAGGATGTAATAAACTTAGAACACTTGGAAAAGCAACGTAATCTTGAGCAAAAACAAATATTTGATGAAGTGATAGAGCAGATTGAGCATGGTTTTCGTCATGAGAAAAAAGAATGGTCATAAATGTCATTTCAACCTGTACGACTATATGTGAGTGGAGAAGCTGGAGCTGGTAAAAGTTTTCTAATTAAAGGAATTGCCACATATCTACAACAAAGAACTGAGTCATCACTTTCTTGTGTTGTTACTGCTCCAACTGGGTTGGCAGCACACAACATTAAAGGGATTACTTTACATCGTTTATTGATGCTGCCAGTTGAACATGAAAATAAATTACAATATCACAAGCTATCTGGAGAAGCTTGTTGTGCTTTCTAGAGTCCTTAGGTAAGCATGGTATCACATTTAATGCTTGCTTTTGTTCATTTAAGAATGCAACAGATTCTTAAAACAGAGTATGATGTGTTATTTGGAGGCAAACATGTCATAGTTTTTGGAGATCTACTCTCGCTAACTCCTGTAAAAGGACAACCTGTATTTAAAACTGTTACACATGAAGACACCAGAAAGTGCCTGGGAAGTATTGGAAAGGTTAACATATGGTCACAATTCAAATATACTGAACTCATTCATAATATGCGACAGGCAAAGGATGCTAAATATGGAAATATTCTTCAAGATATAATTGGAAAACTAAGTGAACATGCGAAAGAAACTTTACAAACACGATTACTTACCAAATTGTTTCCCAATCAAAATAATGTGGCAGAGAAAATATATACTAAAGAGGCAGAAGATAAGTCAGTTATATGCTTGATGCCAACTCTACAAGAATGTTCAATGAAAAAATGCTGAAGTTAGAAAATCAAGAAATTAAGAAACTGGAACCTAAAGATAGAATAGAGCATGAAGGAAGTACTATTATTTTGTCAGAAAGGTTGAAGTTAAAATTGGATTCTCTACAGAAATCTATATCTAAAACTGCTGGCTTAGAAAAGAATCTGTATGTATGTTTAAATTGTCTGATTATTTTACGAAGAAATTTACATGTGGAAAGAGGTTTGGTGAATGGAGCAATGGGTAATGTTGTTGGTTTTGTGAATTACCCAAATAGAGATGAGATTGAATTTTTAAGAATCAAATTTGATAGAATTGAGGAAGTTCAACAATTCAGTTGTTGTTCAACTCGATTTTTGCTTATGAAAGACTTATATGTCCGTCGCAAACAATTTCCTATTTGTTTGGCATATGCAGTGACTATTCACAAATCTCAAGGTTTAAGTGTAGATCGTGCTTTGGGAAATATTGGAAGTACTGTGTTCAAAAAGGGTATGGCCTATGTTGCTTTATCTCGAGTTAGAACTTTATCTGGACTTCATCTAATTGATTTTGATGAGACAAAGATTAGTGCAGATCTAAATTGTGTGAAGGAGTATAACAGGTTAAGAAGAGAATATGCTCCAAGTTTACCTCAATATCCTTTAATTGAACAGTGTGTGGTAGGTCGAAAAAGGAGATATGATGAAAAATGTAGTGAAGTAGTAGAGAAACGAAAAAAAAAAAAAGATGAACCTGTGATTGGTAGCAAAAAGAAAAAGGTTACTATTGAAGAGATTGTTGTATTTAAATTTGAAAAAGTTCTGGCGTCAACTGCTATGCAAATGTAGTGGTTAATGTTGTTTTTTTTCTTAAAACTTTACAGCAACAGATTGTAGAAAATCGGGAGCAAACATTTTGTTGTTCATTAAATTCTGTGTTTGAAAAAATGTAGCAGTGATAATAGTGAAATAGCAAGTGTTTCAGAACTTCGAAATGTTTTAGACATATGTGCTGGACTAAATCAATTTTCTCAGAATATTCAGCAAGATTGTCAGGAATTTATTATGTATATGCTTACAGTTTTAGAAGATGAAGGTGTAGATATTGATAGTCTTTTTGGCCTTTCTTATAAATGGCAACATAACTGCGACAATTGTTCATTTTCAAGTAGTACTGACATACACACAGTAAGATTTATATATTTAACATTACCAGACTGTAAAGCAGTGTCCTTCAATAAACTAGTTAAATATGCGCATCAAAACATGGTCTGCTCTCAATGTAACTCAGAAATGTTATCACCATTATTTATCCATAGATATGGACAGTATGTAATTCTAATGTTCCAATGATGCAGAGCTGATCGAACAAAATTGACAACTTAAATTAAAAATGTTGTGGCTTCTCAAATATCAATTTCTAGAAGAACATTTGTAACTGTAGCAATTATCTTTCATGAAGGTCCTTCAACAACATCAGGACATTACACAGCTTATTTGAAATCTCCAACAGGCTGGACACACTGCAATGATAGTCAATTGACTTTTAAGAAACGTTTGCCTTTTATAAATTCTTATCTGGTGTTTTTGCAACCCAAATTTCAGTAAAATTACTTGGTGTAGGAAGATTAATGCTGTTACGAAAAGAAACTCTGTTGTTCAGAAGTATCGTGTGACTGAGAGTGTCCAAATTTAAAAATGAAACTTGTATTTGGCATAGTGATAGTATCAGGTACAGGTTTAATTAATGTTTGATGGTATAGAACACGTTGGAACTTTTTATTCTAAAGCTCGGGAAAAGAATGGTTCAGAGTATCAATCAATCAATCAATCAATCAGGAGTTTGTTAAAGAGCGACTACTCACCCGTGAGGGTCTCAAGGCGCTAGGGGTGGGGGGGAGGGGGGGTGCAGGTTCCATTCCATCAAGGAGGGGGTCTATCGAAGAGCCAGGTTTTGAGGTTTCTTGCGAAGATGGGGAGCGATGTTGTCTGTCTGAGGTGGAGCGGAAGGGCGTTCCATGCTTTGGCCGCGAGGAAGGAGAAGGAGCGGCCTCCTGATCTGGTCTTTCTGGTGCGAGGGACCACGGCATAGTAAAGCTGGGCTGATCGTAGGGTCCTTTGGGGTGCGTGGAATTTGAGTCGGCTGTTCAGGTATGCTGGTCCGGTGCCGTGGAGGGCCTTGTGTGCGTGGGTGAGCATCTTAAAGGTGATTCTCGCCTCGATGGGGAGCCAGTGGAGTGTGCGCAGGTGCTGGGAGATGTGGCAGTGTTTTGGCAGGTTGAGGACCAGTCTTGCGGCGGCGTTCTGCATGTTCTGTAGCTTGCGGATGAGGTTTTTGTTTATTCTGGCGTAGAGTGCGTTGCCGTAGTCATTTGGGAAATAAGGACTTTACTCATACTATTTGGCCACGCGAAAAAGCATGAGAGAACAAAATGACTACTTGAGATAAATGTTGGTAGAACATGCTTGCACGGAAGTTTATTGAGAGGTATTTAAAAGTAAGTGATATTGTTTAATTAGTTTGTGATTGTTGAAGATGTAGTGTCCTTACACAAGAAATTGCGCATTAGAGAAAAACATTTAAGACATGTTTTTTTCAAGTAATTACATTATGTATACAGATGTTATATGGGTTTTTTAAACACAATCATTTTGATTGTGTTTTTTTTGCCCGCTGTAATATGATGAGTAGTATTGAACTGACTGCTTATAGTGAAAATCAATATATTCTGAGAACAGCAAAAATAAACCATGTAACATGTTGTACAAGTTATTTTGTTAGATTGCATTCAGAAATATTTATTATAATGGATTTGTTTATTGTCTTCCACAGATATTACATTTATAAGGTAAGTACAACTAATAAAAAAAGCTTTTTCATTAGTTTCTTATTTCTCTTTCTCCATATACTTCCCTCTCTCCCTCTCTCTTACCCTTACTCCTTTCATCCCCTTCCTTTGTCAGTGCCGTTCTCTCACGCTCACTCCCTTTAACTCATCCACATTTGGTCGTTTACCTTTCTTTCCTGCTACCCTGAGTCCTTTTCTGTCACTATTTCCTTCACTCCGTCTATCTCTTCAGTTTGTTACTCCCGTTGTCTCATGGTCACTCACCTTTATCCACCCTCTATCACCTCTGTTTCCTCAACCTTAATTCCCTTCTCTTACCCTATCTTAATACTTGTTCCCTTACTCTGCTTCCATCACTTATCCTCATTTCCCATACTTAAATCCATACTTCAGTCCCCTTACCCTACTTTATTTCTGTTTATCCGTCCCTTACACTCCTTCCCTGTTTCTGCCCTGTTCACCTTCTGTTACTCACCCTTTTTCACTCTGTTTCTCTTAGTGCCCTTCCCTTATTTTATCTATCTCCTTAACACATTCCCCTACCCTTAGTCTGTTTGTTTTAGACACTGTTTCTTTCATCTTCCATCACTCATCATACTCTCCTTTCCTCCCTCATCATACTTTCCTTTACACAGTCATTCTTTCAGTGCCATTCTCTCTTTCACTCAATTATCTTAGTCATTGATTTATACACTACACATTCTGTCTCTCTCTCTCTCCCTCACTCTTCCTTTCTTTCACTTTCTGTTTCATTCACTCATACTTTGTTTTGTTTTATGAAAAGTAGATTATAACCCTATTTTTTCTTTTTTTCCACTGATAGTATGTTTTTTAAACAAGTTTACTATTACTTTGTTACTATTTCTTAGGTAAGTATGACAAACAAAAATACTTTTCCATCACTGTCTTACTTCTCTTTCTGTCCTGGTCATTGTTAAATCTATCTCTTATTCACCTTCCTTAACTCTCTTTACTTTCCTTTAGTTTCCTTTACTTATTCTTAATATTTCCCTTTCTATCTTGTTTACGGTCTTTCAATCATTATTAATACTGTTTTTTCAGCCTCACTCAGCTTAACTCCCTTTTTCTTTCTCAGTCCCTTACTTACTTTAATTCCTCAGCGGCAGATTTAGAAGCCCATTGCACCTCTTTTATACTGCCTGTGTGTCAGTTTTGTTACGCAGTGGCAGTGCAAAGAAGTGACATGGTGCAAGGAGATGCATCACGTTTTAAAACGGTCCAGCACATAAACCAGTGTCAGGTTTCATGTGGGCATTTCCACGCAGGAGTGGCTGTTCTGTCACAAGAACCCCCTTGAAAAGTGATTCTGTGAAATCTACAACATTTTACTGAGTCACTTCACCAACGCTGATGTGTCAAAACATTGCACCTATTGACGTAACTGTAAAGGTTGATGTACCACGTTACAGATAAAACAAGTTTGAAAAGTGCTGGAGTTGCGTCGTGCATGGAACACAATTTCAACACTTTGCCAACTTTCAGCCCTAGATCTGATACGCATCTGTTTATTCCTCCGACATGATACACCGATTTGGAAATGCGGTCCATCATGACTGGTACAAAGATTCATTGTATGTCGCATCTTTCCTGGCGCATCTGTGCTATTTTTCCAAGATGTGTTGGGTAATATAAATCGGTGTCTCTGTTGCATTCCCTGTGTACGCTTTCCTAAGTCTCTTCATTCCCTTACTCAATTTTTAAATCACTTATTTACCACTTTTCACTTTCACTTACCTCTTTTTTATCATCCTCAAATCCCCTTCCTTCATCATCTTTCTATTTGTTTTACTTTCACTCTCCTAACCCTACTCTATATATATCTCTCTTTCTATCTTACTCTTCTTTCATATGTCCATCCTTAGTCCCCTTTTGTGACTCCTTCACTTTTACTTTCTTTTCCATACTGCTCTTCTCATAATTCTTAATTTCCATTAAATGACTACCATATCTTTAGACATCTTGGGGCAGATTTATAAGCCCTTTATGCCTCTTTTGCGCCGCTATTGCGTCACTTTTGTGATGCAGCAGCGATGCAAAAGATGCACCATGGTGTAGACTATATAGAACGTGACGTATCTGTAAGATGTGTCACGTTGTAAAGACCTGCGCCTTAAGGAGGCGTTCTGGTGCAGGGGGGGACGTTCCAGCACAGGAACGCCTGCTTAAAGTGGGTGAGTGAAATCTACAAGATTTTACTCAATCACTTTTAGGCCAATGCTATGTCAAAACTAAGGGTGGGCGTAAAATCCGTTTCGCGGGCTAATTTGCGGATTTTCCGCGATTTCGCGATCAGCGAATCTCGCGAAATCACAGTAAAATCCGTAAATCAGCGGGGACGAATTTTCAGCCAAGCAAGGGTTACAGCAGCAGGTGCAAAAGTTGAACCTAATTTCTTTGTAACCTTTTACAAAAGGGTTACAAACAAATTAACTTCAACTTGGACACCTGCTGCTAATTGCTTCCTGGCGCCTCGTTGCCTACTTGCAACTATTCTCTGACCCTGCTCTGACCCTTGAAGCAGGGTCAGAGAATAGTTACAAGTAGGCAACGAGGCACCTGTCCAAGGAATTAAACCTCATCAGGAAGTACTTACAGATATAAAAAACAGGAAGAAGGGAGAAGATGGCAAATACACCCATTTTGAGTTGTCAGGAGGGGTTAAACTAAAAAAGACCTTTACAGCACAATTGTCATATGCATTTTGCTAAAAATAAAAAGCTGTATGTTCTGTAGGGGCAACTCAGGAATCTGGCCCTTCAGAGATCCGGCCTCTCTTTCTTTCTCTCGTTCTCTCTCTCCCTCTCTCTTTCCCTCTCTTTCTCTCTATCTATCTATCTATCTATCTATCTATCTATCTATCTATCTATCTATCTATCTATCTATCTATCTATCTATCTCTCTCTCCCTCTCCCATAAACGACTGCATGGGTAACTTCGCTATGCAAGCGGCTCGCGAAGACGCAAAAATCCCTGCGAACACGCAAAAAAACCTGTGAACACGCAAAAAACCAAAAATCCGCAAATTCGCACAAATTCGCGAATTTTGCAGATCGCGAATTCGCAAACCTGCAAATTCGCGGATCGCGAATTCGCAAAATTTGCCCATGCTTAGTCAAAACCCTGCGCCTGCTTGAAGCAGGCGTAAGGCTTGAAGCAGCATTAGTTGAATGGGCCCCCCAGGAACATTGCTGGAGCTACATCGCTCATGCGAAACAACTCCAACAATGCGACACCTTTACGGCACACATGCGTCACGCATGTGTGCTGTTTTTGCCCCATGGTGCACCACATTGTAAATGTGACACATCAATGGTGGCGCACGGGTGGTTTTTCTTGTCGTAGGTTACTTGGCGCATCCTTGATGATTTGCAGAGATGCGCCATGTAACGTACATTAGCCCCCTTGTTTCAGTCACTCTTTTACTTCACTTTCTTCAGTCACTACTCTTCCTTTACCTCACTCATTTCCTCAGTCCCTTACTATATTTTTGTCATTAATTTCATTTACTCATTTAAACACTACACATTCATTCTTAAGAAAGATGACACAGGGGCATATTAGCAAGATGTGCGTTAAAGAACGCACATCGCACATTTGACTATCGTCGGCTATCGCCGGATTTTTTCGCCTTGTTAGCGCGTTATTATCAATGCGAACACATAGGCGATAGTAAATCCTGTGATAGCCGGCGGTAGTGAACATTAGCGCGGGAAAACAAGCGTTGCTTTCACGCTCTAATGTGTGCCTTGTTAATAAGGGGGGTGGATTCAGCTTTATAATCCACACCCCCATGTTAACAATGCCTAACGCCCGGTCAGAGCAGGCATTGGGAGACCTGCGATAAACAAGTTTATCCCAGGTCTTTTTCTCTCGAAGCCTGTATTGGTGATAGGGTGTTCCCACCTCCAACCACATTTTGCATGTGGTTGGACGTACGCCCACTTTGCATGTCATTAACGATCTGTGTGGCTGACATGCAAAATGGGCTTATGGCAGGCGTTGCAATGCCCTTTTTAATAAGGCGCTGTAAGTATCGCCGCTTTCTCGGCTAATTGTGCTGAGAAAGAGGCAATACTTCAGCTTGTTAATAGAGCTCTTTTTGAAAAAATGAGTTAGTTCTGAAAATAACTTTTTTTTTTGTTTTGTTGTTTTTTTTATGTATCGAAAAGGAATACTTTTTGAAAGGGTTTCCTCTTGAAAGAACAGTGTTACATAACGTGCAAGTGACTTTCGGGGCATTTACTTTTTTTAGTTCCTCAGGATAAGTAAAAAATTTCCATATGAAAGATTCCTTCCTTTTTCTTTGAGGCAGCCGATAATTTTCCTCAGATTCAGAAGATGAATTCTGTGTTGCAGCCATTTCAGAAAATTCTCCGGAAAGTTGTAAAGGGTTCTTCTCCCATGAGAGTAAAACAGATAGTGAGGGAAGTAGGTGGGGTTTTTGAAAATTCCAGAACAGAAACTACTATGAACCAATAAAAAGTGTTGTTTTCGAGTCACATGACTTGACGTGCGTGCACCAGGACGTGTATGCTGTGCGATCATCCAGTGACGCACGTCGTTTGAAAATGGCGGTTTCCCCGATTTACATAAAAGTTTCAAAACGTGAAAAGGAGGCAAGGTAGACAGTCCCTGATCCCCTAGAGTTTCTCAGGGGGTCCAAGAAGAATCTCGACGGGCCCAAAAACCCTTTCTTTTTTTTGTTGAAAAAATAGCGGGGTGCGTGCATACGGTCGCGCACGTCGGTTTAAAATGGCGTTTCGCTCCAATTCACATACAAGTTTCAAAACGTGAAAAGGAGGCAAGGTAGATACTCCCTGACCCCCTACACCTTCTCAGGGGGCCCAAGAAAAATCTCGATCGACAAGCCAAAAAACCCATTTATTTATTTTTAAAGCGGGGTGCGCGCACCCGGGCGCGCACGACGGTTTAAAATGGCGTTCTGCTCCATTTACAAAAAAGTTTCAAATCGTGAAAAGGAGACAAGGTAGACACTCCCTGACCTACTACAGCTTCTCAGGGGGTCTAAGAAGAATCTCGACAAGCCAAAAAAAACATTTTTTTTTTTTTTAAATAGCGGGGTGCGCGCACCCGGGCGCACACGTCAGTTTAAAATGGTGTTTTGCTGCATTTACGTAAAAGTTTCAAAACGTGAAAAGGAGGCAAGGTAGATACTCCCTGACCCCCTAGAGCTTCTCAGGAAGTCCCTAAACAACTCCGCCGGGCAAAAAAACTTTTTTTTTGTGTTGAAAACATTTGCCGAAATTCATTGAAAAAACCATAGGTTGCAGCCACGATATAGTTAGGAATTAGCATTTAAAAATCTTGCAAATTCACTAAAAAAAAACATAGGTTTCAGACACGTTATAGTTAGGAATTAGCATTTAAAAAACCTTGCAAATTCTCTGAAAAACCATAGGTTTAACCCATGTTATAGTTACGAATTAGCATTTTAAAAACCTTTGAAATTCACTGAAAAAACCATACGTTTTACACATGTTATAGTTAGGAAGTAGCATTTACAAAACCCTTTAAAATTCACTGAAAAAACCTTAGGTTTTTCACACGTTATAGTTAGGAAGTAGCATTTACAAAACCTTTGAAATTCACTGAAAAAACCATAGGTTTTACACACATTATAGTTAGGAAGTAGCATTTACAAAACCTTTGAAATTCACTGAAAAAAACATAGGTTTGACACATGTTATAGTTAGCTGGACATTTCACTCATATAAAACCATTGAAATTCCCCCGTTATAGTTACTTCAGCTAACTAAAACTCGCACGCCTGCAATGCACTGCTGGCCATACATCAGCTATACCTTTTTTTAGAAAAAAGTGTGTGTAAAAGTTATTAATGCTTTTTCTTTCCAAAATTAAAAGAATAAAATTATTCCTTGAATTTTGGAAAGAAAAAGCACAGATGGACTTTCGCACGCTCCTTTTCTTCTAAAGTTTGAAAGTTTGATGTTACCAAATATGGTACCAAGGCGAGTGACTGCTGTAGATAATATGCCATGCCCACCAGCAAACAACACCCCACCTACCACGCAGAAAAAATCATGGGGCTTAAAGTGGGCAGGCACTGTCCACAGCCCCCATGTAGTGGCCCTTTTGCAATGAAATGGGCAAGATCGCCCCCAAGAGGGCATGGCAGCCACAAGTGACGCACAGCTGGAAGAAGACTCAGCCATGGAACCTCATAGGGATCCAACAGAGTGCCTGCACCAGGGGACAAATAGTCTGGCAGCCTCCAAATTCTAGAGAATGCCACTATTGTTACCGATGAAACCACAGGACTGAATACTGTCACCTAAAAGCATATCACAAACAGAAAGAAATAATCCCTGGGCAGTCCCCACAGAGTATCCATCTCCAAAATCAAACCCATAACCTTGCCTCTCTCCCTGGGGTGACCAGGAAATGTGAGCTTTCACTCCCTGGCACAGGCACAAGGCACCCACTCCAGCACAGCCTGTAGATTCATGGGGTGCTGATGGGCGATCTGCCCACAGATCTCTGCCCCAAACTGGTGGTGTGTGTTGGTGTAGGAAGCTGGCTCTGTATATACTATATCAAAGTGAGGTATAGTGTGCACCGAGTCCAATGCGTCCCCATAAGTATAGCAGAGGCTAAATTAGGTAGATTTAATAGCTCTCTTTGTGGTCGAACAGTTACGCTTATCCAGAGGGTGTGTTAAGCAATGATTGTATTTACTCAATCAAGACTGATTACACACATTCAGAGAGAGAATCCAGACATATTGGGTAAGTATAAAAAGGTATACTTATGTTTTATTTCTAGATCCAAGCAGGACCTGGTACAGGTAAGTAACATATGCTCTCTAATGCAAGACTTTACAAAGAAATGCAGTTGTGGTTGAATTTGCAATCGTTACAGGTTTGTATATGATTTTAAAACAGTTCGAATTACACAATATTTACTTTTGGAATACTTTTGTATTGCTTTTTTTTGGTATGATTTTTATTTTATTAAAGAAAAAAGGAACTTATACACAAGGCAAAAAGACAATACAATATATTTGGACATGTGTTCAAGGAGAGAAGGTAACTGCAATACAATATAATACATACGTCATTAATGCAAGGGGGGGCCAGTGAGGAAACAAATCAGCGATCATAAAAGCTACACAAGACTTGGAATGCCGGTTCAGGGTGAAAGGGAAACCTCCGGGGTCTCCACTAATGGAGGGGTGCATATATTTCCACGGTAGGAGTTCCACTGGCTCCAATTTTTATTCCATTTTCTGGGTCTACCCCGTGCTACATACACCGTCTTCTCCCTAAACATACACCAGTCCATGTTCTCCTTCCATGCCAGAACCGTGGGCAGCCGTCGGGAGCCCCATAACTGTGCGATGTCTCTCTTAGCAATCATATTCCCAAGGGTCGCCCATTGCGTTTGTGCCACATCATAGTCATTCAGTTCCCAGACATTCAACAGGCAACGCCTAGCTTCGGGCAATAATGCCACCCCGTGACTCTTTCCATCACAACATGTACACGATTCCAGAAGACCACCACCCCCGAGCACGCCCAAATTATATGGAGGAAGGTTCCAACCAGACCACAACCACGCTTACACAACCCGTCTATGGATATAACCCATCTGAATCAAGCGCGGGCCAGTGACATATATCCGATGCAGGATTTTAAGTTGAACTAGTCGGAGACGGGCCGGAATCGCAACCTCCTTAGGCAAGGATAGTGCCGACTGCCAGTCCTCATCATCTAACTCCAAACCATCGCTAGTCCAAACCTCCCTGAGCCGCACCAGCAGATCCGTTCGATTATTAATCAATTTCTTATATATCAAAGAAATAGTGCTGTCGGGGACGTAGCCGTCAAGCACTCGATCTTCTAGTGGGGAGAATTTGGGGATGTCGGTACCCTCAGGAAAAACCAAACTCAATGCGTGGGTAATCTGTGCGTAACAGAAGAATTCCCTATCACTCAGCTCATACTCTATCTTCAGTGCCTCGAAGGTCTTGACCTTACCTTTGACCCACAGATCACTCGCCCTGCTGATACCAATCATATCCCACTTTTCAAATCCTTTCGTCTTCCATAGGCAACCCAGTCTTTCAGACGCATAGAGCGGAGTCGCACGGGTCAATCGATCCCTCCATCCCGTTGCCGCATTCGCATCGTGCCACACACGTACCGCTATCTTGGTGGGTCCCGAGAGTTACCTTCCCGCTGCCTTGACATATAGGGCCCTGTTGTAGTTCCCACCCGGTAACAAGAACTTATCCATCTCGAATGCAGGGTTAGATGCTGGTCCATACATTCCATGGTTAATCGCTCCCAACTGAGAGGCCCAATAATACCGCCTGATATCCGGAAGTGCTATACCTCCGTCATACCAGGGAAGCGTGAGCTTGGCGAGGGCAATACGCGAGCGGCCATCCCAGATCAATCGTCTCTGTAGACTCTCCACCTCCCGAAAGTAACTCGCAGGAATTACATCAAACGTATTTTGGAGCGCGTATAGAAATCGCGGTAAGGACATCATTTTAAAAAGAGCTGAACGCCCAAGTGGTGAAAGCGGTAGCCTGAGCCAGCCAGCAACGTCCGACTTCAACCTCTGAAGAAGAGGGAGCAGATTACGATCATAATGAGCCACGGGAACTAAAGTTATAAAAATCCCCAAGTACTTAATTCCTGTCTGCGACACCTGGATGGGACATCCGCGTGGCAAAGGGGGGGTATCACCCGAAAGCACATACACACAGGACTTGGACCAATTGATCACTAGGCCGGAGTTCCTTCCAAACGAGGTAAGCACATCAAACAGTACATTCAACGACTTGCAAGAGGACGTGAGGTATAACAAAATGTCGTCTGCATAGAGCGATATGCGATCCTTGAAACCAGGGGCCCACTGAATACCCTTCATCGAAGGCTCCCATCGCAGCCAGGCAGCCAAAGGCTCCAGGGCAAGGGCAAAACGAAGTGGGGACAACGGACAGCCCTGCCGCGTAACCCTCCCAAGAACAAAAGTCTTAGACACTCGACCATTCACTACCACCTGCGCCAATGGCTCCTCATACAGAAGTTTCACGCAGCCAATGAAACCAGGGCCGAAACCAAATTTCGTAAGAGTGGCCCAGAGGTACGGCCACTCCACCGTATCAAAGGCCATCGTAGCATCCAAAGAAGCCAAGATGGTTTAAGAGCGAAATGGGCCTGTAGGACGCACAGCGATCCCGTGGTTTACCCTCCTTGTGAATCACCACGATGGTAGCAAGACGCTGATCACGAGGAAGGGAGCCGATGTCTCGCGACTCTTGAAACATATCACAGAGATACGGCGACATTCTGTCAGGACGCAACTTGTAGAGTTCTATGGGAAGACCATTCGGGCCCATACCTTTGCCCGAGCGCACAGAGCGAATAGCGAGGGCCACCTCGTCAGCTGAGAATGCAGCGTCCATTAGGTCCCCATCTGCATCCGAAAGTCGAGGCAATGCAATGTCACGCAGCAACAGGTGGGAGTCTTCCTCCGGTCTATCGGATACTGGGGAATACACGTTTCGGAAATGTTCTGCGAAACACTCGACAATCTCAGTGGGGTCAGTCACACACACTCCATCAGGTTTCTCAATCACAGGCACCACACGACTCGCCCTATCTCCCTGATCATACAGTCTGCCCTGTTGCTCTCTACTCATCACTTTGGTGGCATCTGTCACCAGGGCCCTATAATCCAGTTGTTTGAGGCTGAGGGCATGGAGCTTGTTACGCATCACACCTAGTTCCAAATCCTTTTCTGGCTCAGTTATTTCAGTCTCTAAACGTACCACCTTTACGTGTTTACTTTTCTTGGCACCAGCAAATAACAATAATGCCTGTCCTCGGATGACCGTCTTAAATGCCTCCCACAGTGACACAGAAGAGGACACTGACCCCTCGTTCTCAACAAAATACTGATCAAGGGACTTAGTCAACTCAGTACGGATTTTGAGGTTACGAAGATACCAGGGATTGATCGGGGCAACCAGTCTCTCGACACCCATATCAGTGCCGATCTGGAGCCACAGTGGGGAGTGATCTGATATACCCCGGGCCAAATGCCTAATCTCCCAGACAGAGGAGGCCTGCACTGCCGGCATCAAAACATAATCAAGTCTTGAGAGACTGCCGTGGGCTCCGGAGTGGAAGGTGTATTGTACCTGTCCCGGGTGCATCAACCTCCAACAATCTACCAGACCCAATGTCTCCAAAAACCCACCTAACCAAGACTGTGACCTGGTGAGGTCTCTGAGGGGGTAGCGATCTACACTGCCGGAGACAACCGAGTTGAAATCTCTGCCCATCACCAGGATACCATCTGGAAGCCCCAGCACCACACGCCCCAGATCAGCAAAAGTCGAGGCCTGTAGACCCGGCGGGACATATACAGAAATCAGCGAGACAGTCCTCCCCTCCCACCTCCCCGTGAGAGCAGCGAAGCGCCCCCTGTCATCAAGGATCATGTTATCTATCTCCAAGGGGAGAGAGTTCTTGACCAGGATGCCCGCGCCCCTAGAACCAGTAGTGAACCCAGAGTGTACAGCAAGACGATATCCTCGCCGATTCATGGCATGATAAGTGTTTCCAATCAAATGCGTCTCCTGCAACAACACAGCATCAGGGGAGAGGCGTCTCAGCAGTTGCAACACTACTCCCCGCTTTATCCTATCCCCCAACCCGTTGACATTCCAACACAATAGTTTCAACCCACTACCCCCCATCCCTGAAATGAATGCAGAATCCACCCCATAGCGAAAACAATACCCAGATCCAGGAATAAAACAATACGTTGCCTTAAGAAAAAATGAAACATACCCAAACTCCCCCCCCACCCCCCATCATTGACCAGTTACAACACCCCCCACCCTGCACCCCTGCGTTAGACTCAAAAGCCACCCCAACTTGCAGTGTGCCTGTCGCCTTAACATTAAACTAGTCTACAAAAAGAAACCCATAGGAGGAAAGAGTCCCACTCCCCCCGCCACCCCCGGGTATGCCACCTTAAATCACATTAACATGAATGACACCAAACCAAGCTGTATGGTATGTTAATTGTTCAGAAATCAGGAACCACAATGTAATTCTTGCTCCGGCACGCCACCCTCTGTTCCACCCGAGTGCTCCGTCCGATCACTCCGCCTTGGTAATGTATCCAGCCAGTCACTCACTCTTTCGGGGCGATCAAAGAAAAACGTCCGGTCCTCATATTCGACATGAAGCCTGGTTGGAAATAGCATTGCATATTTCAAGTCCATGTCTCTCAGCCGTCGCTTCACCCCCTGAAACTCCATCCTCAGCCTCTGTACGAACTGAGTAAAGTCCGGGTAGAAGCTCACCGTTGTGTTTTCAAACTTCACAGGACCGCCCACCCGCGATGCCTGCAGGATAGCGTCTCTGTCTCTAAAGTTGAGAAATCTGGCGATAATCGGCCTCGGAGGGGCACCCGGCTTCGGCTTCCCACCCGGAGCTCGGTGCGCACGCTCAACAGCAAAGAATTTACTTAGTCCTTTGGGGGCGAGGTAATTTAGGATGAGGTCCTTCACAAGGAGATCTGCAGCGGGATTTTCCGATTTTTCAGGGACCCCAATAATACGTACATTATTGCGTCTGGCCCTATTTTCGAAATCCTCCAGCTAACGAGCCATGAGATCATGGGAGGATTGCAGATTGCGAACCTCCATCTGTAAGTCGGACACGTCGGTCGTGAGGCTGGAGGTCTTCATATCCAATGATCTGACCTTCTCATTAGTCTTCGATGAGTCTTCTCTAATCAAATTGACGTCAATGGCTACGGTGTCAAGCTTAAGGGCGAGAGCCTCATATTGCTGGCCAATGGAAGTCTTAATACCAGCAATGGGGCCCATGACATCCTGTAGAGTCAGCTCGGTCGACGCAGTCGGGTCGTCCCTTGCCTCTTCCAGAGTCCTATTCGCACCACCGGGGGACCCCATGGGTTGGGTATAACGATCCATGACATTCGTTTGAATAGTTCCCCTCCGAAGAGGCGTCTTAATTTTTCGCTTCTCGTTGTCGGGCCTGCCCGCCATGTTGGGCAGTGTGCCCCCGAGGGGCCTTTGAGACCTGGTGAAAATGGCCCTTCGCGGTTAACCCACCGGAGTCTTTGAAAGCAGGCACCAGTAGCTGTAGCTCAACACCCAGACACCCACGACCGTTGGCACACAGCGGATTCACAGAGTTCGGCTAGACCTCGGGCAACCAGATCGATCTTGGGATAGGATAAGATCGAATACCCAAAAGCGAAACCGAAAGTTAACTCCAAGGCAATGAGCAGAACCCCGCAGGCCATTGTTGTTCAACTACTGCCTGGGCATCTTCACGACTCGAGCCCCAGGCGTCGCCATGGGGTGGGCCTCAAAAGTTCAGGTCGCCGTAATAGTGGTTCCCGAAGTCCGATTCGATTTTTGAAAGCAGCTAATCGACCAGCTGAGTTTCATCTCCAATGCCCTGTCTTCGTGATCAGGATATCATTCAGGATATATGCGGGAGGCGGCGAGGGTCCCGGGAGCCCTGTGCTCGCGCGGCCATCTCGGATGCGCGCAAAGCTCCTCCCCCCTTGTATTACTTTTTGATTACATTGACTACTCGGGGTGCTATGCCTAGATAACACACTGGGGATTTTTTAAGGTTTGCAGTTTAGTTACTTTTTCTTCCATACAAAAGTTCAACTCAACATTTTTAGCAACAAAACTCGTAACATTGGTTCCTATGGGAGAAAAAGGATTAACAGTTCTTTGCTAAGTAAATGGCTTACAAGTGGGAGTTTTAGGGGTTAGGACCAAGGTTCCCAAAGTCTAGGTAGGCACTCAAGTTGCACCACAAGCGGCACTGGGGTGGCCGGGTGCAGAGTGCAGGGGCCCAACGTTAACCTCAGGCTAAGGGGGCCTAAGGTCAGGGACTGCTCACAAGCAGGCCACTTGCGTGTGGGTGCAAAGCTCCTGGGGTTAAGGTCAGCACTGCAGTGGTCAACAATCCGCATAGGAGCTGCACCACCAGCGCCACAGGATCAGCTGGTTACAGTGTGCTAAGGAGACGTCGAGAACCCTGTGACTTCCAATGGAGACCTTCTTGTTCGGAAAAGATGCTGCAGGACTTCCTGAAGGTAACCACTAGCTGGAGAGGTAAGTTGGGTTCATAGGGATGCCTGGACAACATCGGTTGGGCCACTCAAGGCCATGGAGCTTTAGCTGTAGGGGTGTCTTTTGGCATCAGGTTCTTCTAACCAGCTCTGTTCTTAGTCAGGGGACCCTTTAGGTTGAAGCTGCAGGCGTTGTCATGAAGCTTGAGGGAGGTCGAGTGCCTCCGAGTACCAAGGGTTAGACTGAGAAGAACGGTTTCTGCTCCAGCTGGCCGGGATTAATGCGTCAAGCGCTTGGACAATCCAAGCGCAGAAGATGTTGTACCCAATTGTTTGTTTGTCTCTATATGTTTGTCTGTACTGTTTCCTTCCATAGGTGCATTTTAATTTTTCGGTCTCCGGAATTGAGAGACCCTGAAGGGAATTCATTTGTTTTTTTGTGTTCCCTTTCACTTTCACTTTTTTCAGATGGTTTTTGATTTCACGTCCCTTGGTAGGGTGGACCTTAGAGTGTCCATACTGCCGGGATATAGTCCACTTTAGGTCCTGTCGAATGCCAGGTAAATAAAACCGACATTGGCAGAAACATGTTGACCATCACTTAATATTACTGGAAACAGACCAATCAACTTAGTTGGTCTTGGTTTCTGACACATTTTTAATATGTATTATTGATCAGCTAATAAAACATTTTTTGATACAACTAAGGCATTTTTAAACTCACCATTTACATGTTCACTAATCACTGACACTATCACTTAGTTCCCACATCTTCACATTACCCGCTCCGCAGTAATTCTGGTGTTGAAGCACACTGGGGTGGCACTCGGTCACTCCCAGTGGGGCCCAATGACGAAGCATGTCACCGACCAGGTCGGTGAGTGAGGGCTTTCTAAACACACCAAATAGGTGTTGTTTTTCTTCTTTTTTCTTTGTGCTTGACTACTCCTTTGTACTATAGTTAAAAACACTCTTTCGTTGTTGTTCATGATGTCAAGTGGGGAATAAGAGTGTTGCTTGCTCCCTACCTCTCTTCTTGTTGATACACAGATATCAGCCTACCCCGATTTCACAATGGAAGTGCAATGTCACCACAGATTGTTTTCAAGAATCAAGCAACACCTCTGGGTGCTGATCTTCAATGATGCGCTCTTATTTGCTGCTAAACTACGGGTTGTCAATGGGGACATGACCAATATTTTCCAATTTCCTGAGGTCACCTGGACATGGCTCCATGCAAAGGATCTGCTGAAATCGACAAACCCAGAGCCACTCGAGGATGCTTGGCTAGGCCCCAAGCTGCGACGGTGCAGACGCCATCCTCCGGGAACACAACTTATCAAAAAACATGTAGCGGAGGAGCAGGCCAATGCGGTTGTGGAGGCCACCTTAACAGCTCAAACCCATTTCCCCTTCTTCAGGACAGGCATCCTTCGGAGTCAGGATCAGAGTCAGAGGGACCAAAGGTCACCCCAAAGGTGGGAGGTCACCCCAAGATCAGCAAATGATCTGTGAGGACCAGCCAAAGGCTACAGCGGCAGCCCAGTGCTGGTTAATACCCCTGTGAGACCTGCTGACAACATGTAAGTAAGGCACCATGGGCGCAGGACTATGAGGTGTTTACATCAACAGGGCTCACACAACTGTCTTACTAGACATTGCCGTTACAGCACAAGTGCCGGCTGTATCCCCTATTCAGATGCCACGCTACCCACAAACTCCTTTGTGGACTCTGTCTCAATGCTTTTTTCTTTTCTTTTATTTATTTGATGTTATCTTTGTTGAATAGTTATGGGGTGTTTTTTCTGGATGGGGCCCGGGGGCAACTCTCCGGGGGGGGATGGTGTTTTTATGTTATTGTTATGATTTAACAAGTTGCTCTACTAGTGTCCAAAATGCAACTCACCTCCTGCCAAAATGCTCTGAGTCTGCTCAACACTGCACAGGAACTCCTGGGTTGGCTGGGTGGGGGGATTGGAAAGCGAACTGCACACCCTTTCCCTTCAATGTATGTCATGGCTCATGTGGATAGCACACAGGCAAAAACACATGTTCCCCAAAATCATTTCATGACTTGGAACGTACGGGGCATGGCCATGCTGTCGAAGCACCACCACATTTATGCTTCCTTTAAGAGACGACATGTCCACTTAGCAATGCTTTAAGAAACACATCTCACCACCACTGATTCACACAAGCTCCGTTGCAGGTTTCAGGACCAGGTACATGGCACAGTGGCCTCATCTTTTCCACCTGCGGTCCTCATATGGCAAGGGTTACCATATGTCATGAACACTCAGAAAAAAGGCACAGGGGATAGATATATGGTACTAGAGGGCAGCTGGATGGTTTGCCCCTAACACTGGCTCCGATATATGCTCCCAACACTTGCCAAAGTGAATTCTTTGATACCCTAACCCCAGTACTCTTTAGAGACCCATCCACCCCTGCTTTTAGGGGCGGAGACTTTAACTGTGACTTGGACGTGGTTCTAGATCCTTCCATACCCCCTCTCTGAGTAGCACCACGCAGACACGCTCCTCACCATCTTCGCTAATGGTTGGCTCACATGTGACTTCAGGATACTTGGTGGCTCACACACCCAACAGGCCATGAATACTCTTTCTATTCTCCTTTACATGATGTCCACTCCAGATTGATCTCCTATTCTGCACACCCCACCTCGGCACCCAACTTGCCGGATTGGAATACCTGGCATGCACCCTGTCTGACCATTCACCATTACTGCTCATCATACAATGGGGCGTTCATGTCTGAGGCACTATCCGAATCCCCGTTCCGGGCAGAACTCACACAATACATAGAGCGCTACTTCACGCTTAACATTGGCCTTGCATCTTTCCGTGCTGTTGAGTCGGAAGGTGGTAGTGCGGGGCATTGCTTATCAACCTCATGGGGATATGTAAGAGATTATCAGAGGACCTTCTGACCATTGAAAGCAACCTCCTCTCCATGAAAGTACAGACAGCCAATCAGGCAGCCACCACTGATCAACTCCAACTATTGCGCAGGCAGTGCAATGAAGCGGAACAAGTTCTGAGCAAACATAAGTAGCGCTTGGCCTTGCCACACCCTGATGGAGATCGCGCTGGAAAACTGCTGGCATGGCTGGCACTAGATGACCAGCAGCGTACCCCCATAGGTGTAACATGATCAGTAAGTCTGGCCGGTGACCTCCTATCTGCTCACGGAGATTTGTGCACTCCGCATTATGCAGCGCTTGTGGAGTTCCGAAAAACTTTCCCTCACTCGCGTTCGTCAATGTCAGGTTGGTGCGCGCACGTGAGAGAATCCACTTCCCGGCGAGAATTTTCCTTGTTTGCGATCGTCGACATCAAGTTGGCCAGCGCAAGCATGGAAAATCAACCTCCCGGCACAATTTCTTAACAAAGGCGGCCAGTTTTCTCATTGCTAGTCGTTGAGTATGCTGGCGACTGCTCGTGTTCAGAAACTGTCCACTGGCTTTGAGAGAGCTCTAACTCGAGTAAAAATCTACTCAAGTGGCAGAAAGGAAGCAGCGCCCTCTTTCACTGTGCATGGTGCCGTTCGCGCTGATTGCATAGTGCATAGTGCAGACAAGCACCTGGTTCTGAAAAACACTGCGAACAGCATTTATCCAACACACTCCACCACTTGCATTCTGCGTAGCAGAACTCCGCAAACTCCACCTAGGCTTAATGATCGTTCAATAGTGAGCTGCTGACCACACAATTAGATATCAACGGGGCCTTCCAGGATTACTATTGTGAGCTTTATTCTGCCCCAGCCATATCCCAGACCACCTGAGGTAAGATCCTGGGCACTGTTGGCCTACCCATTCAGTATTATATTACATTACATTCCCCATCAGAGAACTCAAAATCGCCTCAACATCTTTAGTGAGGCCAGGGAGCACGGTTGCTTGCTTGCCAGACTTGCTCCACGAGGTCCTTACAGTAGTCTTACCTAAACCTAGTAGGGATCCCCTGAACGTTCGTTCATATTGTCCCCTATCCTTGCTCAACATAGATTTCAAAATACTGGGCAGGATCCTGGCTAATCGTCTTATTCCTCTCGTACAATCGCTGGCCCACACAGATCAATCTGGATTCATTCTAGGCCGCAGCACATTCTTGAACGTATGTATATATGTCCCCTCCTGCGCCTCCTGCACAGTACCCCGTTGGATGCACACGACCGGGTTGCTGTGTCATTAGATATAGAGAAAGCATTCAACACCCTAGGATGGGAATCATTATTCTCAGCACTCACTAACATGGGGTTCAGCCCTGTATTCCTAAACTGGGTGCTCACCCTCTATGCAGATCCGGAAGTGCACGTTAAAATGGGACAGGTCATCTTCAACAAGTTCACCATTCGCAGAGGCATGAGACAGGGCTGCCCCTTGTCCACCCCCATCTTTGTCCTCACCAGGGAGCCTCTGCCCTGTCAGCTCCACCAGTGAGCAGTAGACTGGGGCATACGCGAACGGGTCATGCACCACATAATCTCACTTTATGCTGACTATGCCCTGATTTTCCTACAGGACCTGGGTTAGTCCCTCTTGAACCTCATGCAAAACTCGGATCACTTGAGTACACTCTCCGGTTTACGGTTAAACAAGCCCAAATCCTGTGTGTTACCTCTGGCGCACGTGCCGATCGATGACCGTCTGGCACTCCCGGAATCGCTTCTGTGTTGGTGCTATGACACCTTCAAATATCTAGGCATGCAGATATATCACATTGGACGGGAACTCAAAGAGGGCAATCTGGAAAAGGCTATAGGTTCCATTCACCTATAACTTCCCTTCTAGCTGTTAGAATGGAAATTGTTTATCCTTATGCTGTTACTAATTAAGTTAGCATTTGCTGCAGCATTTTCTATGTGGGTGCCATTTTAGGCCGTTCGAAACTGATTTAGTTTAATTCCAAGAAATGTACCTTTTAGTTTTGTTTCTGCCACATTAGGCTTGTTTCAGTAATAAGCACATTGTTTATGTCAGCACTTAGCTTTCTCACTAAATAGAGGCCCTCTCCCCCTTGTCTGGTGGCAGGCTCCGAATGGGGCAACCTTGGATAGTGTAACCTTGTGTAAGATTTGAGCTCTGAAACCGTTTTTTCTGTATTTCACTGTTTAGCTGCACCTGCTTGGAAAATTCCCTATGGGCATGTTTTAACCCAGTTACAGACCCGGCTGCGCTTTGAGTGTATGTTAATAAATAGCTATTGGTTTGTATTCTCTACTGTCTGACCGACTCTTCATTTGGTACGGAAGGCTGAGAGGTGGTCATAAGTTACCCAGGTGGCCCTAAATGGGTCACTTCCTTCATAGCGATTGCTTCTATTATCCCCACTAGGTTGGGTCGCAATTTCCAAAATGCTTATACTCCCACGCCTCTTGTATTACTTCACAGCCCTACCCATTGTGCTCTTCAGGATCTTTTTCCACGACCTACATGGGTTGTTGCTGGAACTAATTTGGAGCACAGGCCACAGTCGGTTTGCACTGTTCATACTGCAGCGCCCACACACTGAGGGGGCTAGGGGCACCCAACTTCGAGCTTTATTACACCACGGCACAATTACAGCGGCCTATGACCTGGATGGGTCCCCATCCTACCCTGAATCCTCTCTTATACGGCAGCACTTCAGGGAACAAACGTTTATACCTGGCTCTAGGATCCCACCATTTGTCCTGTACTCAAATTCCAACAAATGACGGTAGCCTGCTCCTGCTGGCATGGGTATCTTCACACCAAAGGTCGAATCCTTCTGTAATCTCCCTTGATCCTCATCTGGAACTTGCCGTTACCATCGGGGAACTCTGTGGAGCACTGACTCAGTCCCTTGAACCGACGTATCAATTACACAAGCAGGTGATCTGAACAACGAGGAAAAGCTCATGCCTCTCCCAGAGACAGTTGAAATGCATGGAGTGAACTCTGGCCAATTCCTAACAAATTACATCGTACGACAAGTGGTCCAAGAGACATGGGGCACTGGGGAGGCCGAATCGCCAATGTCTCAGGCTGTGTCCATATTTTTGACAACTAACACTACATGTCATGCTATCACACTTCAACGGTGGCACAGCTGTCTACACACCCTCTCACCCCCACTGCTGAATCCTGCCTACTGGGAATGCAATCTTAGGCGAAGGGGCATAAACCCTTGCACTGCTTCATCAACCTGACCTTTGTTCTGTTTAATTGGAACATAGCCATGGCTTGAAAGTCCCCTGCTGCACTGGAGATTTGGAGATGGCTTTGTGTGCTGTTGACGTGGACCAGAGCCAAGGCACACACTCTCAGATTACTCCACATGAGGGGTGACACCTGCACGGGGTGCGAAGAATGGGAGACGTTCTTAATTGCAGTTGAAGTTAAGACTGATGAACGTACACACTCGCCCATAACTCTTTATTGAGTGACACCTTGATGATCATACCGTCATTCCTCATCAAACCCAATGCCATTTAACTCCTGCACCACTTCCGTGCACCCCTTGCAATGGCCTCCATCCATCCGCCTGAACACACTGACCTTCTCTAGGGATCCAGTCATCCCTCTACTCCTTTACTCATGGCATGTCTGATGACTAACTGACCCATCCACTTGTCATCAATATGAAAGGGCAAACGTCCACGTCATCCTGCAGCATTGCTCGCCAGCACAACTGAGATATAGGGGTGTGGACTCAGTATTCCATAATTTACACTTCACGGACTGTAGAGCTCTCCCACTGTTGTACTGTTGTTTTCCTTACCTTCCTCCTCTCTCCCTCCTCCAAACCATCTCCCTCTCCCAATTTCTTTAAATATCAGGGGGCCACTCAAAACAACCTGTCAATCTGTATGATGTACTTGATCTTTAAAAACTAAACATGTATCTTGATGCTTCACTGCACGTCAGTAACACACTGAGAGCTCCACTGTTAACTGTTGCATATTCTAAAGTGTGATGTTAATAAAAACATTTACCAAAAAATGCATCTTTGGGCCCACCTTTTGTAATGACAAGTGGACCCCAGATATGGAATTCCAGTGCAGGGACACTCACTGCAAGCACACTAGGGTAAATGAGTTCCCTGGGAGGAGCTCAAGCCCCAGAACAGACACCTAATGCCAGTAAATCTGGAATACCCTGATTGATAGGTACAAATGGTTGAAGGGAAAAGGACAACCCCTAATTGATGGAACCTAACACTGTATTCTTTGTGTTTCAATGTCATAGGAACCATGCCGCTTGGCTCTAATGAGCACTGTGAATTAATACTGCTTATGCCTTACCTGTAATGGGGCAACTCCAAGTTGATGGATATGCATTGGCAGTGCAGTGAGCTTGCCTACACATGGTGTGGCTCACTGGTTAGAGGCGGCAGACCCGTAAGCAGAGGTCGGCCTGGGACCAGGGTTCGATTCCCGACGCGGCAGGGTCGTGGACCAGGGTCAGCGGGCTCGATAATTCTCGCCTCGGTGCCTACTCCAGTCAGGGACCACACTCGGCAACTCTGGGCATTAGCTTGCCTCATCTTCACAACGGCCCCTCCAGACCGCCGGGGATGCTTGGTCGCACCTTAGAGATACCCATTAGGGACCATCTCTCAGGGTGAGCCAGGACGGGTTCCCCAGCGGTCGAAGCGCGGAGATACTCCTCCGGAAGTTGATTCTAGCGCTATATAAACCCACAATTAAAATTAAAATTATTACACATAGCTTGTCCCCGGTTGCCAGGACCTCTGCTCTCTGGTCACCATACACACGCCAACGTTGGTCATCCCTGGTAAAGGTCTGTCTGACTTGTGCTAACATCCGCTTCAGAAGAAAATAGCTCTGATACATCAGGCTTATAGAAGAAGAGCTGCTGATTATTTTGGCTGGGCTCAGCACAAGGACTTTCCAGAAAAATTTAGACTGTTTTCTGAAACTTAAGTAAACGCAAGGGGTTGATACCCTTCTTCACTTTGCAAACGAAGGTGAAGCCCGCTGGTTACAAATAACCTGATGGGGAAAGATGATAAACAACACTGAGCTTGGCCTAAACGTATAAGTGAGAGCCATCCACATTATTGTGATACAACATTAACACGTTTTGGACTTGATGACCACAATGGAGGGTGGGGTGTGTTATGCTTTTATTTCTGGAAATGATCTCAAAAATGGAACTCTCACTCTTGCCATCCAAGCACTGCATCGTATGCAAGTTAATATGAAGAAGGAGGGAGATGCTCATGAGTAGGACTGGTTTTATAGTATTTTTTCTTGAATTCTCTTAAGCATGTCCAAACTATTCATGTCATTACTTCCAGCTCTCATTATTCGTTGTGTGGTTTCCTACAAGTGGGGGATTTCTGTTGTGAAAACGCAGACCTCAAATTAGATAGTATGCAAATAGCTAGACAAAGATTAGCAGACAGTCCATCAACACAACGTATTGAATAATGTGACTGTCACGATGTACAAGGAAACTTATGTAGTTGAAAATTCATCTAGAGGGGGGATTGTGTGGGAGTTTTCTCCTGGGCACTGAATGGGAATAGTGAGTTCAAGCAAGATGTATGTCTGCGTTAATTGCCTCGTAAACTTCACCTCACCAATCGCGCGTAGCGTTCTCTGTCATTCCTCTCCAACCTCTCATCAGTGTGGGGAGAACGGGCCTCCAAGAGCAGCTTTGAGCCTGCAATGCAGGAGGATTTAAATTATAGTGTCCATTCCGCTGCTTGACACAGTAAGGCCTAGGCACCAGTAGAGGCCACACATTTGTGCGCTGTCCCTCCGCTTGAATTATATTGTCCATACTTTCCCAACCTTCCTATGGCCATTGGCCTTACAAGGCTAGTCTGGGCACTCACAGAGTGATTGAAGTAGAGATGCTATAAGGCTATAATAACTACCAGTATATAAGTAGGTCCTGAGGAAAATGGCAGTATTCAAGGAGTCCGTAGGAGGATCAGTACCTGCTCCCTCTAGATGAGAGGTTTTTAGGAACCATAGATGCTTCTTTACAGAGGACAGTCTCAAATGCCCTGGAACCTCTGGGCAGGGAAATTATGTTGCTGGCCACCCAGTGCAATATGAACCCCCTGCTGGGGAAGGACTACTGTCCCTCATGGACCTTTGAGCACCTGAAAGTTCCCAACACCAGCAGCAAAGCCACTGCTAAGGCTGTTCCATCCTCCTCTGCCCCATCAGACACTTTTGAGAGTTTAAGACCGGCTGTTCTTAAGTGACGGGCTCAGGCTTTTGAGAATGATGGTGAGATAGAGTGTGATAATCTTGAACAAGAAGGCCTTCCCTAGACCAAGATGATGAGTTTGGAGATTAACCCGGTCCGAGTAGACCATAGTGACTGAAGGGTGGTTGCCTAAAGCACCAGGATAATGGCAGGCCCTGACAGGGTAGGAGGTAGTACTAGATGCTTGTATGGAATGTTGAATCCAGATAATATTTGTCATCCGTGTTCAACGGATTCGGCCTCAGCACTAAAAGTGGCAGAATATGTAGACAATAGAATCAGGAAACCTCTGGACAAAGAGGGGAGGGGCCTACTGAAAGTGGAATGTCCGCTGCAAATTTTGGTCGAGAAGCTACCCCAGCCCCCAGACATTGATGGGAAAATGGCCTCTTTTGTAGCAAAGTTTATCAAAGACCCTAAGAAGCACAATGATCAGTCATGACGGGCATGCCAGAACAAACTCCTAGACACTTTAGGCCCTCTAACCAAAATACTGGATATTGCAGAGGAAGCAAAGGATGCTGGCATCTTGGGAGCTCATGATATACTGTCATGCTGGCCACAAAGCGCCTTATGTATGTTTTAGGCAACACCAACTGTGCACTCTCAACAGAGAGGAGAAACTTTTTCCTCATGCAAAGAGAATCCAAGTCAGGGGAATTGGCTACTATTGAAGCCAGTGCAGAAGCAGATGGGTCCTTCTTTGAGGACTCCTTTATTAAAGAGGTAGGTTGATTTGAAACCCCTTTTTCATCACTCAACAAAGCACAACATACCATTAAGAAGATCCTGGGCACAAAGATTGTTGGAGGTGCGGTAGAGGCTGTGGGCGCTCCACCAGCCCCATGAAACTTCCAGTCTCCCAAAAGTATCAAGGCCAGTGTAAGGATCACAGGAAATTTTGAGGCTTCTTTCCACCCAGAGAAGCCAGAAAAACATGTGGAGGAAGATGATGATTCTCTGGTGCCTGCAAGGCACCAGGTGGATCTTTAGGTAAGGGTTACCCCTTCTTCCCTAACAAAGATGGACAGCAGGTTGGCAAACTTTTTCAAAATGGAGGGAAGTAAGCAGAGATGCTTGGCTTCTCCAGACAGTGGCAGGTTTTCATATAGAGTTTTACTGGTCCACATTGCACAGTCAGAAACCTACCCTGCTCTTCTTCCCAGAGGAATAATCTTTACTGCTAGATCAAAAGGTACAGGCCAGGTTGGACAAAGTGCCATTACCCAGACTTCTCTTTACCATAAGGGCTTCCTCAATATTCTGTTTTAGGTTCAGGAAAATGATCACAGGCTCAGACCATTTATTAATCCACTGGGTTTTAATAAGTGGCTGGTGTATCACCATTTCAAAATGGCGGGGATCCACAACCTGAGGGACCTTCTGTTGCCAAATGATTTGATGGCAAGGTTAGATCTAAAATATGTCTTTTTCACCATCCCCATACCTGCGCTCCACACAGAAATTTCAGTGGCGGCATCAGGTGTACAAGTTTGTAGCACTGCCAGTCAGGCTTTCTCGCGCTCCATGGTGCTTCACCATCATACTCAAATCGTCGGGGTGCTCCTGTGTTTTAGGAGATTCTGAATGATTGTCTATCTGGATGACATCCTCATCATGGCAGAGGATGCAGGCCACCTGCATCATGATTTAACCTTGGCTGAGTCACTCATGCAGGTGCTAGGCTTCAATATCAACAGAAAGAAATTGATGAGCAAACCTACACAGAACATTGTTTTTCTAGGGTTTGTCATAGATCTAGTACATAGACCTTGCGTCTCCAACAGAGAAAGATGACCCTCATTCGGAATAAACTACGGAAGTCTTTGAACTGGGAGATAATTTGACTAAAGTACCTGGCCAGAATAGTGGGACAATGGTCAACTTGCCCTCTCTGCAGGGTCATCCTCAAACTGTTTGCCTTCACCCTGTTGTTTTCTCAACCCGTTTTTGTTGGCATTTAGGACTCTGCCCACTTTTCCACTGCTAATCAGTGCTAAAGTGCTTCTGCTATCTCCCTTAAACATGTTGAAATTGGCTTATACTCAATTGACACATTTAATTTACTTGTAAGTCCCTCGTAAAATGGTACTACATGTACCCAGTGCCCATACATTAAATGCTATTGGTGGGCCTACCGCACTTAGGGACCCTTTCAAACATGTGTCGGACCTGCCATTGTAGACTGTGTGAGCATTTTTAAACTGCAGTTATGACCTATCAAAGTTAACCTTTGGTCAGGCCCAAACCTTCCTTTTTAGGGCTCGGGCCTCCCCTACACGTAGTGTAGGAGGAGCTTGCGAGCTCTTTAGTATTTAGAAAAAAAAGTTTCAGAAAGGACTCCGGCTGGGACATTCCTTAGATTTTTATGGCATCTGCCTAGTGATTCGTCTTCGCTGTGCTGTGTATTCAGTAGCGTTGACGTGATAGGCTGTATGCAATGTACGCGTGCCCGAGTTGGCATTTTCTGTTCGCGAACGAGCACGGGAGAGTGATTCATCTTAATTAGGAGCTGTCAGAGTGCCCGTGTAATGCAATCCAGATGATGCGAGCGCGTTCACAGCGGTGAGCGCGTTCAATGTAAAATGACGAGAGGCAGCAGGCGAGGCTCACAGAAGATGACTCATACATGCTCGTCCAAACTGTAGTTCTTTTTTTTTTTCGTCTCTGAGCGTGGAATGCGGCCGGATTGCCAGGTGTCCACAGAAAGCTCGACTAGCCGAGATACTGGTGACAATACACAAAGAGTTAGTAAAGGTTCTCAAAATAGTTATATTTCCCACTAGTTTAATGTTTTCAGAGCGAAACGGAGATTTTGCTGTAAAAAGTACTCGTTCATAAAGCCTGCACTGTGACTTGATCGCGTCCCTGTGTGCTGAGAAACACCCGCCAGAAAAACTAACAGTCAAAGTGCGTGCATATGGAATACGGAGATTGGGCCCGGGTCACCGTAAATAATAAAACAGAGATATGCGCCTGGCAGAGTTCGTTATCCCCACTTTACCTTCAGTATCTTCTGCCAGGAGCAGCATTGCCCAGAGCAGGAGCGCCACCTTCTTGTCCATGGCTGTACTGCAGAGACCTCGGCACTGACGGCTCTTCTGGTTTTCTGAATAGTGGGGCGAATAGTGAGGACAGGAGCATTCCTGCGGCTGTATTTATTGTGCACATCCCCAAAACTCCTATTTCCTGATTGGATGGAAAATGTTTGCGCTGCAAAACAGCGTTTGCAGGGAAACCCCCGATAACTAGGACCCATTGTTCCTATTTCACAGAAAGCCGCGAATTATTGGAAAAGGGAAAACCTTTACTTTCGTTTTCATAGGTTGCTAGTTTTCACCCGCAGCCCTTTACAACATCTATTGCAACATTTGAAAAGGCATTATAAGAAGCAATGCAGCTTTCGATTTTAGTACACCCCCCTCCCCCCCGCCAGTGGTCGAAGTGGGCGATGGGGATGGGAGGGTCTATGGGGCACGACGTGGCCATACTTTTTTAATTTTAGAAAAACGGTTCCCCAACTTTTGTGAAAAGACAACCGTCCCGTGGCAGGTAATTCAGACAGTTGACACGCTTCCCCTGAAGGTAGGGCAGAAAGTCTCCTGTGCTGTGAAGCCGAAGCGCAGACAGCTGAATAAGCCTTCTTGCCAGGGTGCCTGCTGCCTGGAAGAAATGTAAATGTGCGCAACCGGTCAATCTGCACATGTAAAGGGTGCTTGGAAGCTGGCTTTATTTGATGAAATCACTTGAAGCATCCTGGTGAAATACAATTATTCTTTTTGAGAGGTATTGCAAGGGAGCTACCACCTATGCTGTGAAATGTGTGCTAAAAGACAGTTATAAAAAAATTGCTTCCTGCTGACACAGATTTATTCTTTTTGAGAGGTATTGTGAGGGAGCAACTAGGTAAGCTGTAAATGTGTGGTTTTAAGACAGTTATATAAAATAAATTGTACTACATACTGTCTTTGTATTACAAACTTCTATATTTTGGCAGCACTTTTTTAAATCTTGAACATTTTTGCACACTTTGTAACAGTCTATCTTATTCTGTGTGTAATGCAAGTTTAAAATAATGGCTTATATGTTCATTGTTTTTTCTGACATACTGGTACATTGTAGCACTAAATATACACAAGCCACTATTCTCCAACACACCACATGATTCAATTCTGTGGCTCTCTGGCGCAATTCATTAACTAATAGAGTTTTCATATTGTACAATTATTTTTTACTGATTACATTAACTTGCATTTAATTTTCATTTAAGCTGTGTGGTCTGAAGATGAAAGACCATAAAAAGTTGCAGAATATTTTGTTTTTTTAGACACTCCTTTGACCACCTCCCCACGCAGAGTAGTGAGGGCAGAGTGCAGAGGGCAGAGTACTGAGGGCAGAGTAGTGAGGGCAGAGTAGTGAGGGCAGAGCGCAGAGTAGTGAGGGCAGAGCGCAGAGTAGTGAGGGCAGAGCGCAGAGTAGTAAGGGCAGAGCGCAGAGTAGTGAGGGCAGAGTAGTGAGGGCAGAGTAGTGAGGGCAGAGTAGTGAGGGCAGAGTAGTGAGGGCAGAGTGCAGAGTAGTGAGGGCACAGTAGTGAGGGCAGAGTAGTGAGGGCAGAGTAGTGAGGGCAGAGTAGTGATGGCAGAGTAGTGAGTGCAGAGTAGTGAGGGCAGAGTAGTGAGGGCAGAGTAGTGAGGGCAGAGTAGTGAGGGCAGAGTAGTGAGGGCAGAGTAGTGAGGGCAGAGTAGTGAGGGCAGAGTGCAGAGTAGTGAGGCCAGAGTAGTGAGGGCAGAGGGCAGAGTAGTGAGGGCAGAGTAGTGAGGGCAGAGTGCAGAGGAGTGAGTGCAGAGTGCAGAGTAGTGAGGGCAGAGTGCAGAGTAGTGAGGGCAGAGTGCAGAGTAGTGAGGGCAGAGTAGTGAGGGCAGAGTAGTGAGGGCAGAGTAGTGAGGGCAGAGTGCAGAGTAGTGAGGGCAGAGTGCAGAGTAGTGAGGGCAGAGTGCAGAGTAGTGAGGGCAGAGTAGTGAGGGCAGAGTAGTGAGGGCAGAGTAGTGAGGGCAGAGTAGTGAGGGCAGAGTAGTGAGGGCAGAGTAGTGAGGGCAGAGTAGTGAGTAGTGAGTAGTGAGTAGTGAGTAGAGTAGTGAGTAGAGTAGTGAGTAGAGTAGTGAGTAGTGAGTAGAGTAGTGAGTAGAGTAGTGAGTAGTGAGTAGTGAGTAGTGAGTAGTGAGTAGTGAGTAGTGAGTAGTGAGTAGAGTAGTGAGGTGAGGTGAGTAGAGTACAGAGTAAAGTAGTGAGTGCAGAGTAGTGAGTAGAGTAGTGAGTAGTGAGTAGAGTAGTGAGTAGAGTAGTGAGTAGTAAGTAGTGAGTAGAGTAGTGAGTAGTGAGTAGTGAGTAGTGAGTAGTGAGTAGAGTAGTGAGTAGAGTAGTGAGTAGTGAGTAGAGTAGTGAGTAGTGAGTAGAGTAGTGAGTAGTGAGTGCAGAGTAGTGAGTAGAGTAGTGAGTAGAGTAGTGAGTAGTGAGTGCAGAGTAGTGAGTAGTGAGTAGAGTAGTGAGTAGTGAGTAGAGTAGTGAGTAGAGTAGTGATGAGTGAGTAGAGTAGTGAGTGCAGATTAGTGAGTAGTGAGTGCAGAGTAGTGAGTAGTGAGTAGTGAGTGCAGAGTAGTGAGTAGAGTAGTGAGTAGTAAGTAGAGTAGTGAGTAGAGTAGTGAGTAGTGAGTAGTGAGTAGAGTAGTGAGTAGTGAGTAGAGTAGTGAGTAGAAAGTAGTGAGGTGAGTAGAGTAGTGAGTGGAGGGTAGTGAGTAGTGAGTAGAGTAGTGAGTAAAGTAGTGAGTGCAGATTAGTGAGTAGAGAAGTGAGTAGTGAGTAGTGAGTAGTGAGTAGAGTAGTGAGTAGTGAGTGCAGAGTAGTGAGTAGGGAGTACAGTAGTTAGTAGTGAGTAGTGAGTAGTGGGTAGAGTAGTTAGTAGAGTAGTGAGTAGAGAGTAGAGTAGTTAGTAGAGTAGTGAGTAGAGTAGTGAGTAGAGTAGTGAGTAGTGAGTGCAGAGTAGTGAGTAGTGAGTAGAGTAGTGAGTAGAGTAGTGAGTAGTGAGTAGAGTAGTGAGGTGAGTAGTTTGTAGTGAGTGCAGATTAGTGAGTAGAGAAGTGAGTAGTGAGTAGTGAGTAGGGAGTACAGTAGTTAGTAGTGAGTAGTGAGTAGTGAGTAGAGTAGTTAGTAGAGTAGTGAGTAGAGTAGTGAGTAGAGTAGTGAGTAGTGAGTGCAGAGTAGTGAGTAGTGAGTAGAGTAGTGAGTAGAGTAGTGAGTAGTGAGTAGAGTAGTGAGTAGTGAGTAGAGTAGTGAGTAGAGTAGTGAGGTGAGTAGAGTAGTGAGTAAAGTGGTGAGTGCAGAGTAGTGAGTAGAGAAGTGAGTAGTGAGTAGAGTAGTGAGTAGTGAGTAGAGTAGTGAGTAGAGTAGTGAGCATAAAGTAGTGAGTAGAGTAGTGAGTAGTGAGTAGAGTAGTGAGTAGTGAGTAGTGAGTAGTGAGTGCAGAGTAGGGAGTAGTGAGTAGAGTAGTGAGTAGTGAGTGCAGAGTAGTGAGTAGAGTAGTGAGTAGAGTAGTGAGTAGAGTAGTGAGTAGTGAGTGCAGAGCAGTGAGTAGAGTAGTGAGTAGAGTAGAGTAGTGAGTAGGACATCACAGGCAGCAGCTGTGCAAGCTTCTTACACTCACAAGGAGACCACAGGCAGCTGAGGTGCAATCTTCTCCCACTCACAAGGACGACATCACAGGCAGCAGCAGTGCAAGCTTCTTACACTCACAAGGAGACCACAGGCAGCAGAGGTGCAAGCTTCTCACACTCACAAGAAGGACATCACAGGCAGTAACGGTGCAATATTCTCACACTCACAAGGAGATCACTGGCAGTACACACCACATGAACACACTCCATAACACATAGCAACAATACATTGGCATTTACAATGCCATTAGCTCAAACTCAAATAAATCCGAGCCCGATTGCATTTCTAATGCTTGTTAATACATGTAAGGTACCCCTAGCATAGTGCATGGTGCAGTGTATTTAAAAAGTTTAACTTAAATTCATTTTTCACTTCTGCAAGGTCACCCTCTCACATAGTATAGCATTGGTTTACCCTATTACTTTTAATAAGTGATAACTTTCAATTGGGAACAGGTAGGAATGTTGAGTTTGGTGCCTAAACAATTGTAATTTAAAAACATCTTTAAGTCACAATTCTGGAAATGCCAATTTTATAAAGTTAGCGTTTTCTTATCCTAACCATTTGGTGCCTGCAGCCTGTATCTTGGCTCACATGATTAGGTGTAGCTGGCACGTTTGTTTTTCTGTATTACTCTCAGACAGTGAGATAAAGGGGCAATTGGTTTTGGCGGGATGGGCCATCTCTGACTTTATGAGGGGGGAGCGGTCACCTACCACACTTGCACACAAAAAAGACTCTGCCTAGCACACGACAAAGGGTTTTGAGAGTAAGAACTCGGACAAACTGGGGCCAGGGCAGAGGGACAGGAAATTCCAAAAACCTCTGGGGTTGGAAGCCTCTAGAAACATCTCCTACAACAAAGTAGGTACCAGGTATAAAAGGTGGACCCACATACCCAACTCTTCAGCACACCTCTGGAATTGTGGAAGGCTCAGATGGACTACTATGCTGCCTCCAGCAGGGTTGGGGGGCAACACCCAGTTCGCCCCCCAGCTGGTCACTCCACAGCTTCAAAAGAGTTCCCAACTGCAACAGTGGGTCTGCTGGGGCCCAGTCAGCATGCTATCTGTCTACAGCATAGGGAATGCAGCAGTCAGGGTAGGTTTATTAGTGTGAATCACAGGGCCACCAGAGGGGGGCACCACAAAAGGACTGTGGCCGTGATCAGCCTCTGTCCCTCAGGAGGCGAAACAAGGAGGCGATTAGTGTTGTCTAGAGACAAGAGGGGGCTGAGGAAGGCTCTTCACTTACATGCCATACACAAAATAGTGGGAGGGAGGCCCAATTTGTCCCAAGGCCCAGAGCTACAGATGGTGCGCTGATAAGAGTGAGGGATGAAGCTCCAGCACTTGGCCAAGTCAGGTCTGGCACCAGAGGGTCCCCCTACTGTGGAATCTTCACACTCTCCCCAGTATCGCTCCACAACATCTGGAATAATTAGGTCCAGATGCGCCCTCGACTGCTTTGCTCCAGACAGCAGAACTCAACATCTGCGATGAGAGGTCACAATGAGGCCTAACCCCCTCTCTTCTAGGCTCCAACAGCGGGAACAGAGAAGATCAAGGCCGCCGCCCAGAGGGGGCTGCGAGACCATAGGCAAGAGGGAGCCAGCTGACCTGGAGCAGCATAGGAGTCTGTAGACACCCCAAGCGGGCAGTGGGGCGTGATGGCAGCATTTATCCCTGTGGTTCCTAGAGGGAGGCCTTGACAGGCTCTGTGCCTGACCCAGGTGCTCAAAATGGTGGGCAGGCGGAGCTCCTCTCAGCACTGGGGCTCAATGCCGCTCCTGAGGTGCTGCCAGCTGGGACGTCAGACCCGCAACTGCCTCCAAAAGACTCTCAGATAGTTGCCCTGGCAGGTAGAAGTGATGCAGGTAGGATCAAGTGTTTTTAATGACGTGAACGGCCCACAAGTTGACTCATTCCTATTTTAGCCACGCCCTAAGATTGTCATTTTGGACCTGTAGGTTACACTAAAATCTCTGCAATAAACTTACATTAAATCACTGAACTATATTCCTGGAATGTAAACCTGTTGCCTGCCAGTGCCAACCAAATATACTGTACTGAAGGTGGTACATTAAAAGTCTAGTCTACTTTATGTAATTTTAACACATTCCTCAGGGAAATTAGACTGTAAAAATAATGTTTGACCCAATTGTCTATCGTGGGTAAACTGTCTCCTCCCCAGACACACTGCCTCTTAACAAAACCTGGGGATTTGAGCCTAGATGCATATATTCTGGATTAAAGCCTGAATGGCTCTCAAGAAATGCCACTAACACCTCTATGTATTTCGCCAAATGAGTTGAATAGTGTACCGGAAAATGCACCATTTGGCCCCATTTAAATAAAAACATTCTGTGAGAGATAAACTCCCTCCTCCTGGAATCTGTCCGGGAGAATCAGACTTGTTCACTATTTTGAGCCCACAATAAACAAACATCTGACTTTACACTAAGTTAATAATTTAAAATTACAAGATAGGAAACAACCTAAAGGGTGGGTGATTGATAGCTTATTACCACAGGGCTTCAATGAAAGCCCTAAGATTTGAAGTGCTAAATTAGTGCCTCAATAGCTACTTCTATACTTCAGGGTGTTTAAATAGTGGTCCATCTAACTTCGAGTGATGATGGAGCCGCTGCACCTCACAATGTTTCCTCAAACCCCTTGACCAAGATGAACAGGTGTTAGCACCTTCTTCCTCGGCCTAAATGTCTCATTGTCGAACACCATACCTGGAAGTGGAAGATTCCAGCATAACCATCCTGGAATTCCTGCCCAGGAGGGACCACTCGATGCAGAAGCTTATCATTGAGGGTAAGGGATCCAATGGCAGACAACAACCAGCAATCACCTACAACACAAGCAGAAATGTGAATGAGAAGATGTAAAGAAAGAAAGGACAGGTGTTGAGCACAAGAGCGAGAATTTCTGACAAAATCAACCACTACAGCATACAATGGCTCATTTTAAAAATGTCACACTTAGAAAAACTCATGTATTAAGTTGTAGGATATGGGAGTGATGAAGAAAATAGTTAAATGTGGATGCACAGGATTCCCCACAGTGGTGTAAGGCAAAAAGTAGGGTGTGACCTCAAAGACTATTCATGAACCAAAGGGGGCTGAGTAAAAGAAGGGGGAGTCATCGCCCATCTGAAAAATTACTTTTTATTCTTAGTAATGCATTTCGTTCAAAAGGCTTTTCAACTTTGGGAATTACTCCATTCCATTATCAATGGTATTATTGTCTTTGGGTAATATGCATTAGTCACATATTTATTGCAAACAAAAGGAAAATGTGTTTTAAATATTAACTTTGTGAAATAAATCTGTACTTAAGTAATGGCAAGCATTGGCAGTCAACAGGTCTCATTTGTGAAAGCTAACTGGCTTTGCCAATGCTCATTTTTTTGCGCAAGATAGTGGATGCACGCACATGTTCGGTGGCCATTTGGGAATGGATTTTCATATGCTATAAGGGATGCTTTTGAAGAGGCCACTCTAGATGTGCGCAAATCCACTGCTGCCATCTTCAAATGGATTTTTTGACGCTCTAAAAAAATCTATTTAAAGATGGCCACCGCAGTGTTGTCCGTAATTCTGCACATACACAGAACTATGCACAGGGTAATGGGACCTTTGTGTATAGGGGCTAAGCCTTCCCACCACCTTCGTGCCCACAAACCCAGGACTGACTAGCTATAGTGTCTCACTCGCTTTCCTACTCTCAAATGGAGAAACCAATGATTAGACACCCCAGAGCACAACACTGCCGGATCTCTCAGGAATCGCGGTAACAAGACACACCTTTTCGCTCACATTCTTGTACTTGTCCACAATAAGATCTGACAGAAACATGAAATTAGTTTAAAATATTTATTTTAAATAACATGCTCTAAAATGCAGTATATGAGCTATCGCCAGCAGCAAAATCCATAATATCAATACAGTTAGCACTGCAGCAAGGCCATGTATCATAAAGGGAGATATTATTTTATAAAGACAGTGGATAAAGGACTATGGGGCATATGTAGGTAGCAGTTTGCAAATCGCAAATGCCGAAATTCGCCGAATTCCGGTGTTTGCGAATCGCAAACGCCGTTTTGATATGTAGGTGCCACTTAGCAAAATAAGGAATCGCAAAAATTGTGATTCCTTATTTTGCTTATAGCATTTAAGGAATCACAATTTTGCGATTCCTTAAACGCTATGTAGGGGTGCTTTAAAAATTGCGATTTTTCCATAAGGAATTACAAAATACCACCTACTTCAAGTAGATGGTATTTTGCGAATTCCTTCAAAAATGCATTTTTAAAAAAAAATCAAAGTGCCATGTGGCGCACAGACATGCCCTTAGGGCATGTCTGTGCGCCACATTTACTTACAGGCACATTCCAGGGGTGAAACAGGTGTCCTTTGGACACCCTGGCACCCTTGGAATTGAGATTCTCAAATTGCAATTTTCTCTCTTAGCCCATAGGAATGAATTGGACACTCATTCTCAAATAGCGATTCCTTAAAAATCGCTATTTGGGAATCGCAAAATAGAAATTACCTACATATGCCCCTATAAGGCCTAACCACCTCCCCTTGGCAAGCAGAAGTATTATTATATAGTAGAAGATCTCTGGGCTTTGTCAGCATGCTCCATACCTCAGGACATAGATCGTATTTTTACATCACAGGGACTGGCGTAACAAAACTCGAGGGGGGGTTCCCTGCAAAATAAGGCACATGGAGGGGCCCCCTCTGGCTCAATCAGGAGCTCGGCAGCCAAAGTGATGTTCTGAGGAGGACCCCTGGAGCTTGGGGTCCCCCCACACAACAGGGGCTTCGGGGGCCTGTGTTACATCCCTGATCACAGGTGTGCATTGCTCT
The DNA here is from genome assembly GCF_964263255.1 of Lissotriton vulgaris. Classification (NCBI taxonomy): domain Eukaryota; kingdom Metazoa; phylum Chordata; class Amphibia; order Caudata; family Salamandridae; genus Lissotriton; species Lissotriton vulgaris. Next base: position 67,109,099 of record NC_141694.1, read on the forward strand.
TCTCCATGGGAAGGTCCCTCTCCAAGTGTGTGTTCCATAAACATTCATCCCATAATATCCAAGTACGATCACCCAGCAAAAACAGCTGCAATAGTATGTTTTGTCTAAGTGCTAGGGCCTGGCCAGAACAGAATAACAAGAGTCACTGTTAATTGACCTTGCTCACTATTTTCAGACTAAATTCAAGGAGCAGGCGGTGAATGAGCACAGCAGAGAGTTCTCATGTGAAAGGCATAAACAGTTGTGCAAAAAAAACATGCCGTGTCATGTGCAAAAGCAGCATCATGGCTACCTGGCTCATGCTAACTTAAAGATGTTGATCATGACTCTAGCAACCACGTGACAACCAGTGGCGGTTCCTTCATGGGGCGTTTGGGCACCGCCCCCCATGCTTTCTCGCCGTGCGAGAAGGCAGAACAAATGGTAGTTATCATATTATATAACTACCATTGTTTACCACTTTTGGGCAGCCTGAGGCCGCCCAAACAGACAGTATTAACAACAGTGGGAAAGCCACTCCCCCAAGCCACTCCCCCTGCCCTCGAGTAACACCACCCACTCACTCTCCCTGTTGTCTCTGTATGCTGCAGCAGCAGCATACAGAGAGAAAATGACATAGCCTGGGGCAGCCGGCCACACCAATCAAAAACGCGGCAGGAGAGGGAGGCTGCCTGCCGTGCCGCCTTCCTGATGACGTGCTGCCTGCAGGACTTGAAAGCGAGGACAGCGGGAGTCGGGACGGAGTCTCTGGAGTCTGGACGGTAAGTTTACTTTTACTTTATTTTATTTTAAATATATTTGTTGTGTCCAAACCCCTCCCACCTCCCCCCTCATTCCCTCAGGTCGTCACAACTCAAGTGCAACCCCATTTCCAATTCCCCTCGCCCGTAATGCTGGCCATGCGTGGAAGACATGCACTGATAAGAAAGCTGTACACGGACTGTAAGCAGGGAATTAAGATATAGACCAGTAGAGCACACATAAAATACTTACTGTCACTGTGTAAGAGCAGAACAGAATGCAGAGTGTCTGGAGGGTCAAGGAATGACCATGCAATGAGTGGAATCGGTGCACTCATGAGCATGGACCTTGCACATGAGTGGAAGTGGGTGCTTGTGCAACGGGTCCTCCTACCTGGGGACAGAAAGCAAGCACTGGGGAATGGCAGAACATCGGAGAGGATGTGTTGCACGTTTTCGGGGTGATGGCTAGCAGGGAGGCAGGGGCGTCCAAACTGAGAAATCAAAAGGGCACCAAAAATAGCACAAATGCATGCACAGAATTTTATAGGTTATTGCGCTGGACAGCTTCGGTAGTGTTTGATTTTCAGTGAGTTGTTTGCTCGTTTGCCTCCGGTGCAGTGATGCTCATGCAGCGTTGGGTAGCGGGCGTGTAGTGTGATGAGTGCTTGCTCGGAGTTGAGGTGCTCTGTTACTATTAGCATTAGAGTGTCAATGTAGGTTGTGCGAGGGTACATATCTCTTCTATAGTTGTCACCGTTAATGATTGACGCTTTCCAGAGTGTGCTGCTGATTTGTAAGTAAATAAATTCCTTATGGGGTAACACAGTATCCCTCAGAACCTGGGCAATACAATATTAATAACAACAACGGTTCTGTCGCGTGTGAACCTGATTGCTTCAGAGCATGTACACATGTTTCAATCTATATTCAGGCATAATTATATTGCTTATTATGACTGTTAAACTAAGTTATAGAGTGCAAATCCAAACAATAGTGGGGGTCAATAAACGTTTTAATCATTGAATTGTATTATCATTCATGACTTAGTTTTCACTGAATTTTCATTAAGACCCTCCGGTTATGCATAGAAATTAGAAGGAATTTTGGAAATCACGGGGGCCAGTCTACAACTTAATGGCACTCTACGCTTCACAGCCGAGTGGTCGCTCCCTTTGGCCCGGTATCATTTTCATAACGCTTTGTGCTTTGTGCTGACATTTGTGCTCACTGTACTGCCTGCTGTGCGCTGTATATGCCGCTTAGCATTTTGCTTAATTGTCGTGTCATTTCACTTAGCCAGCGCGACTTTGCTGCTCTTCGACTTTTCCCCAAACGCCCTCATTGTGCTTTGTGCTGATATTTGTGCTCTGAACTGCCTGCTGTGCGCTGTGTATGCCGATTTGCATATCACTTTATTTCTGTGTCTTTACACATTGCCAGCGCGACTTTGCTGATCTTTTCGACTCTTCCCCCAAGCGCCCTCCATTTTGTTGTTGTTGTCCTGTAACATAGCCCGCCCCGCCTCCCAGCTGAGACGCCCTCGCCCCTCCCCTTCCACCACCCATATATGACAGTAGTTCCCGCGCGCAGCGTTCACGCGCAGCGTCCGCGCCCAACCCGCGCCGAAGGTGCGCCAAAGGTAAGCCCGTCTACGCCCGTCCGCGCCTGGACCGCGCCCAGCGCCAGACCCCCTGGTCCCCGTCCCTCCCAGCCTCCCCGCGTTACCTATGATGCTGCCACCCTCCTAGCCCTTAACCCCGGTCGCACCCCCAACTGCGTACAAGCCGCTCCTGGACGCACCCATGGACCGTTCTCCTGCCTCTCCTGCAAATTTAGCGGCACCGACAACATCCCCGCTACGACCACTCCACAGACTCCCGACCCCAACCACCTAGAATGCATCCTCATCAACACCCGATCAGTCCACAGACACGCCATCGACCTCTGGAATCTACTAGACACCATCTCTCCAGACGTCGCCTTCCTAACAGAAACATGGATGAACGCTTCCTCCGCCCCTGACATCGCCATTGCCATCCCAGAAGACTATAAGATCACACGCAAGGACCGCACCGACCATACAGGAGGAGGAATCGCTATCGTCCATAAGAAATCAATCCGCATCTCAACCAGCTCTGATGCCAACCTCGCCAACTCCGAACACCTTCACTTCCAGATCCACATCGACCCCAAGACCACACTCAGAGGCACCCTCCTCTACAGACCACCAGGACCCCGCGCAAAATTCAGTGAAGACATCACAGACTTCATCACCCCACACGCGCTCCCCTCCAAAGACTACATCCTTCTGGGAGACCTCAACTTCCACCTTGAAAAGATCATCGACGCAACACTGCCACCCTCTTGGACAACCTAGCCAACCTCGGACTTAAACAACTGGTCACTACCCCCACCCACATCGCAGGCCACACACTCGACCCAATCTTCACCTCCAGCAACCACGTCTCCTTCAGCCACACCACAGATCTCCTCTGGACTGACCACAGCTGCGTTCACTTCACCTACAACAAGCCGAAACCCATCAACCACCTCCAACCAACTCTACAAAGAAACTGGAACAAAATCACCACGGATCAGATCTCCACATCGCTCCTTCGAACCTCCCCAGCCCTCTCCTCTAACGCCAACGAAGCCGCCTCCAACCTCACCCTTTGGCTATCCAACACCGCCGACACCTTAGCACCACTGAAAAAACGTCAACACAAACCTGGCAACAAGAAGGCTTCATGGTTCAACGATGACCTCAAAAAGTCCAAGAAACTGTGCCGCTCCCTTGAAAAGGCCTGGAAAAAAGACCCAACCACCAGCACCAAGGACGCCTTCAAAAGCGCCACCCGCACTCACCACCAACTGATCCGAAAAGCCAAGAAAACAGCATTCAAGGATCGACTTGACAACAACGCCCACAACAGCAAGGAACTCTTCAACATCGTCAAGGAATTTTCCAACCCCTCGGCCAACTCCAACGACATCACCCCCTCTCAAACCCTCTGCGATTCTCTAGCCTCTTTTTTCCACAACAAGATTGCTGACATCCACAACAGCTTTGACAACCAACCCGGAAGCCAACCCACCCTACCACTAGCTGACCATCCTCCCCCCGTTAACACCCTTAACGCCTGGAACCCAATCTCCACAGAGGACACCATCCGCCTGATGAATTCCATCCACTCTGGATCCCCCACAGACCCATGCCCTCACCACATCTTCAACAAAGCAGACTCCATCATAGCCCCGCACCTCCGAGACGTCATCAACTGCTCCTTCAACTCCGCCACCTTCCCAGAAGACTGGAAACACGCTGAACTCACCGCCCTTCTGAAAAAACCAACAGCAGACCCCACCGAACTCAAAAACTACCGCCCCATCTCGCTTCTTCCATTTCCGGCCAAAGTCATCGAGAAAGCTGTCAACAACCAGCTCGCCGCCTTCCTCGAAGCCAACAAATCACTCGACCCCTCACAATCTGGCTTCCGAGCCAAACACAGCATTGAGACCGCCCTCATCGCAGCTACAGACGACATTCGAACTCTACTGGACAATGGAGACACAGTCGCCCTCATCCTCCTTGACCTCTCAGCAGCCTTCGACACAGTCTGCCACAGCACCCTCTTACAACGCCTCAGTAACATCGGAATCCAAGGAAAGGCTCTGGAATGGATCACCTCGTTCCTCACCGGAAGAACCCAGAGAGTCCGCCTCCCACCATTCAAGTCTGAGGCCTCTGAAATCATCTGCGGCGTACCACAAGGATCCTCACTCAGTCCCACCCTCTTCAACGTATACATGAGCCCCCTCGCGGCCATCGCCCGCCAACACAACCTCAACATCATCTCTTACGCGGATGACACTCAACTAATCCTATCTCTCACCAAGGACCCCAGCACCGCCAAAACTAACCTACACGAAGGAATGAAAGAAGTCGCCGAATGGATGAAACAAAGCCGTCTGAAACTGAACTCAGACAAAACAGAAGTTCTCATCTTAGGTAATTCCCCCTCTGCATGGGACGACTCCTGGTGGCCGGAAGCCCTCGGAAATGCACCCATCCCGACAGACCACGCACGGAACCTTGGCGTCATCCTGGATGCTTCACTCTCAATGAACAGACAAGTCAGCGCCGTATCCTCTTCCTGCTTTAACATTCTTCGCATGCTCAGAAAAACATTTCGCTGGATCCCCACCGAAACAAGGAAAACAGTCACCCACGCTCTAGTCACGAGCCGACTGGACTACGGAAACACCCTCTACGCAGGTACCACCGCTAAACTCCAGAAGAAACTACAACGAATCCAAAACGCCTCAGCCAGGCTCATATTAGACATCCCACGCAACGAACACATCTCTGGTCACCTTAAAGACCTCCACTGGCTACCCGTCAACAAGAGAATTACTTTCCGACTGCTTACCCACGCACACAAATCACTCTACGACATCGGACCAGACTGCCTCAACTCTCGACTGTCCTTCTACACCCCCTCCCGCCAACTTCGCTCTTCCAGCCAAGCCTTCGCCACTGTACCTCGCATCAACAAGACCACCATGGGAGGCAGATCCTTCTCATACCTGGCTGCCAAAACATGGAACTCACTGCCCGCTTACCTTCGCCTCACCCAGAATCACCTAGCGTTCAGAAAGCAGCTTAAAACGTGGATATTCGACAAATAATCCTCCTCCCCTTCCTAAGCGCCTTGAAACCCTCTGGGTATGTAGTGCGCTATACAAATTCTATGACTTGACTTGACTTGACTTATCGAATCCAGAGTGCCCTATTAATTGGCTATGATGTTGGATTCTGTTGGCTGGTCCTCTATTGTTTTTCGTCGACGTTTCGACCCTGCTGACGCCTTAATTATGGGTCTCTGACGGGTCTTCTTCAGGACGGGGGAAGGGTGGTGATGTTGCGCCTTTGTTCCATTTGTTATTTGAACTCCACGGAACTACGTTGGTTATGGTCTTCTTCTAAGCTGGCGAATCACCTTAGCATTCAAGTTTGCGCCTCCGGTGGTCAGCTCGAATCGACGTTTCTTATTCCTTACATTTTCATAGTGGTACCCAGACCGGGTAAGTTGTAGACTGGCCCCCGTGATTTCCAAAATTCCTTCCTTTCCCATATCCTTCACTTATGTGTGTATAACTCACGTACTATTATGTCACGCAGTCACAATGTTTTCACCATATGTCACTTTTTCACCTAAATGAATGCGCCGTAGATTGTGATTAATTTCTATGCATAACCGGAGGGTCTTAATGAAAATTCAGTGAAAACTAATTCATGAATGATAATACAATTCAATGATTAAAACGTTTATTGACCCCCACTATTGTTTGGATTTGCACTCTATAACTTAGTCTAACAGTCATAATAAGCAATATAATTATGCCTGAATATAGATTGAAACATGTGTACATGCTCTGAAGCAATCAGGTTCACACCCGACAGAACCGTTGTTGTTAGATTTGTAAGTAAAAGCACGTTTTTCCTACTCTTATTTTTTGGCCTTTATGACAGATAACCAGTGGAGTTTATACAGTACGTGCTTTCGCCAATTTGGAAAAAAGGCTGCACGGATGCGAGCAAAAATTAGCTGTTCAGAAGTGCTATGTAAACAGCGGCGGTTCTTCTATGGGGGCGTTTGGGCGCCGCCCCCCCTGCTTTTTCACCGTGCGAGAAGGCAGAACAAATGCTAGTTAGCATATATTATAAGTTATATAATATGATAACTAGCATTTGTTTGTGCCTTCTCGCAGGCCGAGAAAGCAGAACTTCCGTGTTTACAGTGGGAGTGTTACTCGAGGGCAGGGGGAGTGGCTTGGGGGAGTGGCTTGCCCACTGTTCTTAATACTGACTGTATGGGCACCCTGAGGCCGCCCAAACACACAGTATTACCAACAGTGGGAAAGCCACTCCCCCAAGCCACTCCCCCTGCCCTCGAGTAACTCTGGCCTGTTCTCTCTGTATGCTGCAGCAGCAGCATACAGAGAGAAAATTACGTACCCTGGGGCAGCCGGCCGCACCAATCAGAAATGCGGCGGTGGAGAGGGAGGCTGCCTGTCGCGCCGCCTTCCTGATGACGTGCTGCAGCGCAGGACAGGACTTGAAAACGAGGAGGCGGGAATCGGGACGGAGTCTCTGGACCGGATGGTAAGTAAGTTTATACTATTTTATTTAAAATATATAGGTTGTCGTTTATTTACAAACCCCTCCCGCCTCCTCCCTCATCCCCTCAGGACCCCATTTCCAACCCCCCCCCCCCGCCGTAATGCCGGCGAATTAGAGCCCGCCATTAAAGGCTGTTCACCCACAGCGTGAGTCATCTGATGTGTGACCTGTAACTGGGTGGTGCGCCGTGTTCTAAGTGCACCCAGAAGGGGTAAAAACCGGGACAAAAGTAATAATTAAAACCGACTTGCACACTAGGAGAGCATCAAAGAATACAAGCAATGGTTAAAACTACAGTCGGACCTGCTAGTGCAATATGGTTGGTTTTGTGCACTTGCCCGATGGGTGGAGTGTAAATGCTCTTAGTTAATCGTGTGTACCATGGACATTGGCTGATTAATAGCAGGCTAGGTGACCTGGTTAGCGAGTACAAGGGGCTGTAGATGCTAACCCCATGGTGGGAACTATGGTGGCCCGTGGTGGTGCGCGTATGGGTAGTGCTCATGGGTAATAGCATGCGGATGTTAGCGCCAAAGTAAAAAAAACGTTTGAAAGAAGGTAGACTTATGGTGCAAAAGCGCACAATCATTACATGCGTCCCTGCATTCAAATGTCATGGACGTCAAAAGCAACAATACCTCCATGAGAATATAAGGTAAGGCTCAGCAAAATGTGCATACTATTTTCACTGTTGGTGCCGGTTGGTAAGCCGGCAGAACCCACGCTTTTGTGTCAATTTGCTGCCGTGGCATAGTATGCCAGTAGCGCCGTAGTGTGAGCTAATAATTAGTTCGGCCGTGTTCGCATGTGGTGCATGGTGCCGGTAACACCGTAGTGGGTGCATTTGTTACAAGGCGTTCGGCAAAATATGCACGTAGCCTAGATGGTAATACCGGCTCATGGGCGAGCACAGCGGCATGCGCCGATGTGACAGTTTAAAATAATATAACCAAGACCTCAACTAATTGCCAGAAATCAGACCTGAAGCAGAGGGAGCCAGAGAAAAACAAAGAGAAAGGGAGAGATACAGAAAAGTGAGAGTACAGTGGCACGAGAGAGGTAGACAGACTGGGAAGTTGGGGATAAAGAGAGAAAGAGAGGGAGAGATATTGTAGAGGGCAGAGAGGGAGGGAGGAATTGATGGGGCAGAGAGAGTGTCCGAGGGCAAGAGAGGCCACCAAAGAGAGAGAGGTTGTACCTTGTTAAAATAAGATTGGCACTAGTCTATTGGCACATTGTTCAGAAGCTGCCCTGAAGGATTGCTGTTCCGCTATGATGAAGCAGCCAAGCACATGTGCAGATGGAGAGCTGCAGTGTAACTGAAAGGCAACTTTCTCCATGTGGTGTTTAGAGAATAATATGGGCCCCTATGTTTTGCTAACAAGGTGATTAAACCAGGCTGAGAACACTATCAGTTAAAGCATGATTTTCATAGTGCTCCACTAGTTTCAAGGTGCTAGAATTGGGTCACACAGCAACCTTATTCGAAGACCCACTGTCCCACTAACATAACAGACAGTGTGCACTGCACAAAAAAGCATTCCCAATGCTTCCACACACATTTTTCTATAACCGTCACTGCAGGATTGGATTGTGATCAAAAGTAGGCACAGGATATACCAAATAAGCAGCTATGTCAGTCATCATATGAAATCTCTTTATTGATGTCAGAACTGTGCTTTCACAATTGCCTTATTAACCTTTCTGCTTGCTCAAATATGCTTTAAAATGCACCATTTGCCCAAGCTTTTTCATTTCTTTGCAGGGGGGATAATCCCCTCACACCCCATTATAACAGTCAAGCTTGCTCGCTACTAGTCACTGATCCCGAACTTTTACGCCCTACCATTCTCAAATGTCACCAGCCGCCACTGTATGTAAATGATTTGCCTTTGGCTCAGTCCTTTCCAGTGGATGTCAGCAGTAATATTCATTGTATAGGGGCCCATCCCTGGAGCCCCTAAAAGTCACAGGGAATTTGTTACACAGATGTGGACTAAGCTGATGTTCAGAAACAGGGTCTTGTGAGAGGTCAAAGGTTTCACCCTTCCCGCTCCCTGTTCCTTTATTTTTCTATAACAGCAAAAAATATGTCGCAAAAGTAGCGGTGGGAGCGCTGCTACCAAATGTACCCTTTCAGACAAAATGGTGGACACTGCTCATATAAATGTTTACACATTTAGCTTTAGGCACTGGTATGGAAAGGGCCTTAACTTCTCGTCTCAATACATGACATGAACTTAAAGTGGGCTTAAGTCAACCCCTTGCACATGACTGGGTGGCTCTACCGTCTATCTCAGTTGTCTCATCTTGATTCAGTGGTTTTCTTCCTGTTTGTCCCTCACAGGAGAATTTCAGTCTTGCACTGTTTTGATGGATGAGTTGAATTTTTCTTTGGAATACTAGCGACCTTTGAAATTGAAGGAATACAAGCTCAGTTTAGTACAAACTATCACTTGTGAAAGAATAGCACACAGTGGGACAGAGCACGTGGTAGGCAGGCGTCTGATATGCATCTGATTGGACTGACAGTTTTGCCAGTCACTGTCTTTGCTAGAACAGATTCACATTTGCTTTATTAATCTTCCTGCTTCCTCAAATGTGCTTTAAAATGCATCATTTGCCCACTCTTTTTTCAAAAATTTCTCAAACCCCCCGTAGGTGATTACAGTGCTGTACGACAATTGTTTTACGCCCTACCACTTTCAAATGTCACCAGTCGCCACTGGTGACAACAGATGCACACACATCTTAGGTAGACATCTTTGAATGGATTTCCTAAAGAACACAAAAAGATGCTTATCATGCGTTCATGCATGAATCATAGGTTAAAAAAAATCAGTGGTATGTGTATAGTGTCTACACAAAGTAATAATAATAATCAACACTTGAAGGCCAATTGCTTTTAATATATTTTTTTCAAAATAAGTCACCCTTACTGCCTTTTCATAGTAAACAGATCAGACATTGCATCTGACATAAATGTTCCCAATGTACCAAGCAGGCTTGTAGCCTTTATCACTGGCTTGTAATCATGATCAATTCTCACCTGCTGTATACAGCATATACATGCCATAAGAGATCCCTCAGACATACTGTTGTAAAATTACAAACATTGTCAAAACTACAGTTGACAAGACAATGTGCAGCCCTTCTAAAGAGGGGCTAACAAGGTTTCCCTCAGCACAAAGCTTCAGCTGCCAGAGTTTATCAGAGAGGAAACTTTTGCCATTTAATGGTAATTTGTGTGGTTCCAACTAAAAAAACACTTGCCTACAGTCTTTAACGCTTTGTAATACTAATCCTCCATTAAAGGCTTATTGTACTCAACATATGCTTTTCATAATAAATATTGCTGGCTGGCTGCCTTTGATGTAACTTTTCATAATAAATGGATCAGACATATGGCATCTAACATAACTTTTCTCAATGAGCCAATCTGGCCTACAACCTTTAATGTTGACTTTTCACCACCATCAGTTCAGGCCTACAGTATTAAGTATAAGCTTTCCAACAAAGCAACCTTCAGGAATACATTTAGAAAATACAAATCAATAAAACGTTGAAAGCTGGAAAAACAATCATTAGCAAAAATATTACCAAGGTCAGATATTATACCTATAGGGGGGGGGGGTTGTCACAGGGAGCAACCAACACCAGCACCTTTGTGGTAAACGTCATCTGTGAGATTCAGTCTAACAAAAATACCTGCCTACAGGCTTTACCACAGTGTAATAACAATCCAATCTTAAAAGGCCCATTTACTACCTTTAACATGGGATTTTCACAATGAATATGTCCGAACTACTGTCTTTGTCTTATCATTTAATTAAAAAACAGGCCAGCATTGATCTTTGGCTTGTTACGAGTAAGTAATTTTATTATGTTTGATTAATATAGCTCTTACATAAAATGCACTTTAAAAAACCATCACTATTTAATTCCAACAGTAAGCATAAAGATAATAAAATCAGATCTAAAATGTATAAAAATTCTAGTATTGTAGTCTTGTTACTCTACTGCATCAGTTTCAGGTACAAACATTAAGTATATTGCTGTGGTGTAAACAACATCGATTTAATGCAGCTTCTACAAGGGGAACAGAAGCTTCAGTTCTAAAAAAAATTCAATTAAACTTCTCTGAAAAATGTATCAGCTTTGAAAAGGCCCCTGATTTGGGGACTATTAAAATAGTGCTTAAATGCGTCCTTACAACCACTGACTTTGTTTTTAAGAACATTTGTTTCAATAAAATCTGTCTTTCCCTATACATTCCAGAACAACAACAGGTGATAAGAGGCACGATTCTTGCTCATAACTGCAGAGTCTGCACCTATAATTCTGTGACTTGTGGACTCCCAGGATCGTCTCAGTTCTTTGTTGGGAAGCAAAAGCAACTTGTATACCATAACCAGCTCTAGCCTACTGTTTTGAGTGTAAATTTTCCCAGAAAACAAAAAGAGGAAATGAAGCAATTTTTCCGTGGAATTCCAGTGTGTAGCGAGTAAGATCACCATGTAGGCAGAGCCTTAGCCTCGCTCTCAGTAGGACTTGTGAAAGCTCCTTTTGTAAAGGTTCCATAAGAATGAGCAGCGGCTGCGTGGTCTAGCCAGACCTCATAGGTCTATCAGACAGAGGTGGTGAGCCACTCCCCGTTCCATAACCAACCCTCACAAACTTTTTATCATGCCTTGACTTCTGACTTCTAGTAGGGCCGCCTACATATCTCATGCACAAGCTACAAGTCGTCCAAAATACAGCAGCAAGGTTAGACTTAAGTGTAAATAAAAAGGTCTCCATCTCCAACCTAATGCACAAACGTCACTGGCTACCCCTGTCGCTGCAGCCTCCTTCTCTGCTCTTGCATCGTTGTTCTTCCAGTTCTCACCTCCATTTGCGGTTCTCCTAGAGGACCTGACACAGAGCCCAGGAGGAGGGGTTTTGGTACATAACAGAAATTCAAGTCACAAATTATCATAACAAACGCTTGCTTCATCCAAATCCTCCTAGCAAATGAATGAAGTCATGAAAGAGGCAATGGGGAGGGGGCAAATGAGGAGTGGGAGAGACCTAGGAGGGAGCCGGGTTTGTAGTATCTGGAGGAGTCTGAAATACAGATCCATCTCTTGGAAGAGTATTTAATTTTTTTCATGGCACCCAGTCTATACAGAATAAAAATATACCCTAAAATGTTGAAGTCCAAGCTAACATCACATGGCGCTTATGGACGCAGCCTGAAACATTGAATATTGTATACTTTTAAAAGAGAGTTAGTTCAAAGATAGTAATCTTCCCTACACAACACCCTTAGCCAGTCGTTTATTCAAAGTCAACACTGTAAACCCCTGTATATTTTTGATATTCTTTGTTTTCCAACAATGATATAGTGTCATGTGTGTTAGCAAATACGGAACCCCATGGCGCCTGATGGACTCCGTAGAACTGTGACATAGCAAAGTGAATGCAGGTTTAGAATACTGAGTTTGTGGTAACACGTGGATCTCTCAAAGAGTTTGCGGTGGTCCAGCAAACTACTCATATGTGCCTCAGTCTAAGTGTGGAAATAAAGTTTGTTGTATTTGGAGTCAGCCAGCCAGTTTAAAGCATTTGAAGACAATAAAAGCTTCTCTGAGAAGTCTACACATCGTTGGCCAAGAACCTGCTGGGAAGGCCGTAAAGAGAAGTAGTGCGCTATTATGCAATCTAAAGCTATACATCATATGGAGTGCGAAAGCTAAAGGTGGATGCAACCAGGTTTTGAAAGGACAGCAAATAGCAACAGCAAATTGCAAGATAACGCTGTCTTCGGAAGCGCTGAGAGGCAGAGATCAACCAGATGTCAAACAGTACCCAGAGAAGCGATCCACATACAATAAATGGTCAGACCGATTACTGAGAGCCCATCATACCACAGGTGTGAGTGAAGAGGTGCCTGGGGTTGTGTTGACGGAGCTGTGCTTACCTGAAGCAGCACACCACCATAGCTTGCGGGTGGTGGCTCAGAACAACTTCAAAATTCTCCAGGAAAGTGAAGGGCTCCCATTAAGACCAAGAGGGAGTTCAAGGTTCCACAGACTGACCAAGATGAACTAGAGGTCAGCTCAGGGCCTTAGAGATGTTATGGGTGAAGTAGGTCCTAGTAGACAGCAGGCAGTGTCAGAGAGAACTCCACCCTCAGTGTCAGCCAGTCTCCTAAATGGTTACAATGCAATTGCCTTCTTGAAACAACCACCACCAATTGATGCCACCACAAAGAAAAATATTGGTGACAGATGGGCTGCTTGGATAGAGAAATGTGATGTTTCATTGATGCAATAGAAGGAGCAGATAACTATAAGATTATCAAATACCTTAAGAATCTTGCTGGTGAAGAAGTCATAAAGAAAATACCTGAGGTGACGAAATGCTATACTGTCAAAGCAAAGCAGCCTTGAATCTCAAGTTCAATGCAAAGCCAAATGTAGATTACGGAAGATGCATTTTCAGTCAAGGACAACAGCTGGAATTTGTTGAGGGACTGGACACGCTCATCAAACACTGCAAGTTCAATTAACTTAACAGTGAGGAAGCTCTCAGAGTTATTGACAGAGGCCTGTCAGATTAATTCAGATGACAAATGCTGAGAGAAAATCTTAGTCTGGGGTGAGTTCTCATGGCTGCCAGAGCTGAAGAGTGTGCTAATCGACAAGCTGCTCACATGGAGGCCGAAGGTGCCCAGAATTAGTTAGCCATGAACGTGAAAAGTAAGCTATAGCACAAGGCAGGGTCAAGTCAAGTCAAGTCAAAGAATTTATATAGAGCACTACATACCCAGAGGGTCTCAAGGCGCTAAGGGAGGGGATGAGGATTACTTGTCAAATATCCACGTTTTAAGTTGCTTTCTGAATGCTAGGTGGTTCTGGGTAAGGCGAAGGTAAGTGGGGAGTGAGTTCCATGTTTTAGCAGCCAGGTATGAGAAGGATCTGCCTCCCATGGTGGTCTTGTTGATGCGAGGTACAGTGGCGAGGGCTTGGCTGGAAGAACGTAGTTGGCGGGAGGGGGTGTAGAAGGACAGTCGTGAGTTGAGGCATTCTGGTCCGATGTCGTAGAGTGATTTGTGTGCGTGGGTTAGCAGTCGGAAGGTGATCCTCTTATTGACGGGTAGCCGGTGGAGGTCTTTCAGGTGGCCAGAGATGTGTTCGTTGCGCGGGATGTCTAATATGATCCTGGCTGAGGCGTTTTGGATTCGTTGGAGTTTCTTCTGGAGTTTAGCGGTAGTACCTGCGTAGAGGGTGTTTCCGTAGTCCAGTCGGCTCGTGACCAGAGCATGGGTGACTGTTTTTCTGGTTTCGGTGGGGATCCAGCGAAATGTTTTTTTGAGCATGCGGAGAATGTTGAAGCAGGATGAGGATACGGCGCTGACTTGTCTGTTCATTGAGAGTGAAGAATCCAGGATAACGCCTAGGTTCCGTGCGTGGTCAGTCGGGATGGGTGCTTTTCCAAGGGCTTCCGGCCACCAAGAGTCGTCCCATGCAGAGGGGGATGTACCTAAGATGAGGACTTCTGTTTTATCTGAGTTCAGTTTCAGACGGCTGTGTTTCATCCATTCGGCAACTTCTTTCATTCCTTCGTGTAGGTTAGTTTTGGCGGTGCTGGGGTCATTGGTGAGGGAAAGGATCAGTTGAGTGTCATCTGCGTAAGAGATGATGTTGAGGTTGTGTTGGCGGGCGATGGCCGTGAGGGGGCTCATGTATACGTTGAAGAGGGTGGGGCTGAGTGAGGATCCTTGTGGTACGCCACAGATGACTTCAGTGGCCTCGGACTTGAATGGTGGAAGGCGGACTCTCTGGGTTCTTCCGGTGAGGAACGAGGTGATCCATTCAAGTGCTTTTCCTTGTATTCCGATGTTTCTGAGGCGCTGTAGAAGGGTGCTATGACAGACTGTGTCAAAGGCTGCGGAGAGGTCGAGGAGGATGAGGGCGACTGTGTCTCCATTGTCCAGTAGAGTTCGAATGTCGTCTGTTGCTGCGATGAGGGCGGTCTCAGTGCTGTGTTTTGCTCGGAAGCCAGTTTGTGAGGAGTCGAGGGATTTGTTGGCTTCGAGGAAAGCGGCGAGCTGGTTGTTGACAGCTTTCTCGATTACTTTGGCCGGGAATGGAAGGAGCGAAATGGGGCGGTAATTTTTGAGTTCGGTGGGGTCCGCTGTGGGTTTTTTCAGAAGGGCGGTGAGTTCAGCGTGTTTCCAGCTTTCCGGGAAGGTGGCGGAGTTGAAGGAGCAGTTGATGACGTCTCGGAGGTGCGGTGCTATGACGGAGTCTGCTTTGTTGAAGATGTGGTGAGGACATGGGTCTGTGGGGGATCCTGAGTGGATGGAGTTCATCAGGCGGATGGTATCCTCAGTGGAGACTGGGATCCAGTCGTTAAGGGTGTTCAAGGGGGGAGAATGTTCATCATATGGTTGGGTGGGTTGGTCTCCGGGTTGGTTGTCGAAGCTGTTGTGGATGTCTGCAATTTTGTTGTGGAAGAATGAGGCTAGGGAGTCGCAGAGGGCTTGAGAGGGGGTGATGTCGTTGGAGTTGGCCGAGGGATTGGTAAATTCCTTGACGATGTTGAAAAGTTCCTTGCTGTTGTGGGCGTTGTTGTCAAGTCGATCCTTGAATGCTGTTTTCTTGGCCTTTCGGATTAGTTGGTGGTGTGTGCGGGTGGCGTTTTTGAAGGCGTCCTTGGTGCTAGTGGTTGGGTCTTTTTTCCAGGCCTTTTCAAGGGAGCGGCAGAGTTTCTTGGACTTCTTAAGGTCATCGTTGAACCATGAGGCCTTCTTGCTGCCAGGTTTGCTTTGACGTTTTTTCAGTGGTGCTAAGGTGTCGGCGGTGTTGGATAACCACAGGGTGAAGTTGGCGGTGGCTTGGCCTGGGTTAGAAGAGTGGGCTGGGGTGTTAAGAAGGAGCGATGAGGAGATCTGGTCGATGGTGATTTTGTTCCAGTTTCTTTGCAGAGTTGGTTGGAGGTGGTTGATGGGTTTTGGCTTGTTGTAGGTGAAGTGAACGCAGCTGTGGTCAGTCCAGAGGAGATCCCTAGTGTGGCTGAAGGAGACATGATTGCTGGAGGTGAAGATGGGGTCGAGTGTGTGACCTGCGATGTGGGTGGGGGAAGTGACCAGTTGTTTAAGTCCGAGGTTGGCGAGGTTGTCCAAGAGGGTGGTGGTGTTGCGGTCGTTGAACTTTTCAAGGTGAAAGTTGAGGTCTCCCAGAAGGATGTAGTCTTTGGAAGGGAGCGCGTGTGGAGTGATGAAGTCCGTGATGTCCTCACTGAATTTTGCGCGGGGACCTGGTGGTCTGTAGAGGAGGGTGCCTCTGAATGTGGTCTTGGGGTCGATGTGGATCTGGAAGTGAAGGTGTTCGGAGTTGGCGAGGTTGGCGTCAGAGCTGGTTGAGATGCGGATTGATTTTTTATGGACGATAGCGATTCCTCCTCCTGTGTGGCCGGTACGGTCCTTGCGTGTGATCTTATAATCTTCAGGGATGGCAATGGTGATGTCTGGGGCGGAGGAAGCGTTCATCCATGTTTCTGTTAGGAAGGCGACGTCTGGAGAGATGGTGTCTAGTAGATTCCATAGGTCAATGGCGTGCCTGTGGACCGATCGGGTGTTGAGCAAGATGCATTGAAGGTGATTGGGGTCGGGAGTCTGTGGTGTGGTCGTAGATGAGATGTTGTCAGTGGCGATGAATTTGCAGGAGTAGCAGGAGAAAGGTCCATGGGTGTGTCCGGGAGCGGCTTGGACGCAGTTGGAGGCGCGACCGGGGTTAAGGGCTAGGAGGGTGGCGGCATCGTAGGTAATGCGGGAGGGCTGGGCAGCGCGAGGGGCAGGGGGTCTGGCGCTGGGCGCGGTCCAGGCGCGGACGGGCGTAGACGGGCTTACCTTTGGGGCACCTTCGCCGCGGATTGGGCGCGCTCGCTGCGCGTGGACGCTGCGCGCGGGAACTCCTGTCATATATGGATGGTGGAGGGGGAGGGGCGAGGGCGTCTCAGCTGGGAGGCGGGGCGGGCTACAGATGACCACAACAACAACACAGACAAAATGGAGGCGGAGGGGGGAGCACAGCGGAAATGCGCAAAAACAGGAAAAGCGGCGATTTTAAAATTTAAAGTGCAAAGTTAACACAGCGTCTACCAGGCACACAGCAGGCAGCAATAATTGGCAGAATTAGCAATGAGGCAAAGCAGCAACGATACCGAGTGACACAGGAGGACACTGGGGAGCGACCACTCAGTCCAGGGGAGAGGAGCGAGTCACGGCGCTTTCCGGTGGTGGAACGCTGATCTGGTCAGTGGGAGTGCGTCTCAGCTGGGAGGTGGGGCGGGCTACAGATGACCACAACAACAACACAGACAAAATGGAGGCGGAGGGGGGAGCACAGCGGAAACGCGCAAAAACAGGAAAAGCGGCGATTTTAAAATTTAAAGTGCAAAGTTAACACAGCGTCTACCAGGCACACAGCAGGCAGCAATAATTGGCAGAATTAGCAATGAGGCAAAGCAGCAACGATACCGAGTGACACAGGAGGACACTGGGGAGCGACCACTCAGTCCAGGGGAGAGGAGCGAGTCACGGCGCTTTCCGGTGGTGGAGCGCTGATCTGGTCAGTGGGAGGGCGTCTCAGCTGGGAGGCGGGGCGGGCTACAGATGACCACAACAACAACACAGACAAAATGGAGGCGGAGGGGGGAGCACAGCGGAAACGCGCAAAAACAGGAAAAGCGGCAATTTTAAAATTTAAAGTGCAAAGTTAACACAGCGTCTACCAGGCACACAGCAGGCAGCAATAATTGGCAGAATTAGCAATGAGGCAAAGCAGCAACGATACCGAGTGACACAGGAGGACACTGGGGAGCGACCACTCAGTCCAGGGGAGAGGAGCGACACAGAGTGATTTCTCCATATTTCTCCATGGAAAATATGTTGTGTTGCAGGTGTGGATTTCCGTTGCACATGAAGCTAAATGTTCTGCCATTTGACAGATCTGCAAAGGCTGTGGGAAAGAGAACCAATTTGTAATGGTTTGCAAGGCAAAAGAAAAAGTGAGTGAGTCACGGTGCAAAGACAAATTGGTCGCCCGAATGTTTCAGAAACGACGTTCAATGCACTCCCACAAGGCCAAGCGACCACACCACTTGAGGTAAGTCGACACAAAACAAAGTCCATCGTCATCTAAATCTTAGTCAAACATTTCTTCAGTATCAATGTCAAGTGAAAGTGAAGAAAATGGTTGTGCAATGTCGGTATTTACCTTAGAGAAACATGCGCATGTTGGACTGGTCTCATGTGCAAAAAAATTACAGATCAAAGAAATGGTTGCTCAATATCTTTTATTATCAACGATGGTGCGTCAATAAACATTATACCTTAGGAGAAATACAATATATCTCCAATGCCTCAACTTATACCTTCGAAAACTAAATTGAATGAATGGGCTGCATCAATGCCATTAAAAAGTTGAGGTTAATTTTTAGCCACAAGGAAACACAAGAAACCAAAAGTACAAGCACCCATCTGTGTACTTCAAGGTACGGCGTCAAGTTCCTGTTTACTCAGCTTCAGCACAGGTGCTGATATCCATTCGTGTTCTTCAAGGTGGGGTGTCAAATACCTGTTTACTCAGCTTCAGCACAGCTGCTAATATGGGACTGACATCATTGAACAATAACATGAATGCTCATCACAAAATAGTAAGTCAGTTCCCTTTATTATTACATGGGTTGTGAAAACACAAGACTATTAAACTACAATTACACATTAATGAGGACACCCATCATATTGCTCAAAGACACAGAAAAAATATATTTCATTTTACAGGAAGCTGTTGAAAAAGTTTGTTTGTTTTGATAACTTTATTGCGGTCATAGACCATAAAAGCACAGATAGAATATGTACATAGACAAGATAAAATACATAAATAATTAAAAATACATGGTTAAAAAGTTATTAAACAGTAAGTTATCAAAAGAGAGGTAACAAACATCGCAATTAATCACAATTTATCGCTATTCATTAGAGTGAGCCTTCTGCGCCACATACCATATAAAAACCGGGAGACCGCAAACACAACAAAAGGGGAGGTGTCATATCTTAAAATTCTAACAGCTTGTGCACATTGCCTTAGACCAAAACTTCTGCATAACGGTGCCAACCAGCATCTCCGTATTATACTATAAGCTGGGTAGAAGAATAAAACGTGAACGATATCCTATTTAATATTGTTGCAGACAGAGCAAATTCCTTCCTCTCGTCCATCCCATTTACAAGTAAATGCCCTAATAGGTAGACAACCATGTCTTAATTTTGTATAGAGTTTTCTTGCAAGGGGAGGCTGTATTAAGTCCAAAAACTCCTCCCTCTTGGACACGAGTTTTACCTGCAAAAATTCTGTGGACAATCTGCCCAAAGTTGTCGAGCTATACAGCAGACTTAGGTTGTAATATCTCAAGTAGGCCAAGAGCTCTATTCTCTTCACTTCCGGGCAGTTCACCTCCAGGGTCTCCCATAATTGGGGCATACCAATTTGATGTACAAGGGCTTTAATATGGGCTAACCAGGGAATATTCTTGTTCTTCAACTGCCCCCAAACTGCAGTGAATTCAGCTCTATAATCCTCGAGCTCAGGTACTGTCCAAAGCCTTCTCCAATACAGGAGAGATCGAGCAGCTAGCAGTTCTGAGATGGACTCTTAACCTAGATCTAGTCTCAGGGGTGTGAGCGGGGTGCTCTGGGGGAGGCCTACCAAATTCCTCATAAAGGCCTGCTCCACCTTAAGAAGGCTTGGTGTACTCTTATGGCCCCAGAGTTCTGCACCGTACATCACAGCTGGTCTAGCTTGTGCCCCATAAATCTCAAGGGCTGGGGCAACTGGCTTAAACAGGGTTGTTCTCTGGAACTTGCCAATGCCCCCTACGATCTGCGACAACCTCAGAGCAGATTTGGATACCTGTGGGCCCCAACTGAAATCTTCAGTCAGGGTGACGCCCAGGTATACAAAGGTTCTCACCCTTTCCAGCGGGACACCATTTAATACAGGGTTAGGGCGAGTGTGCTTTGGGAATGAAAGATCATAAACTTCGTCTTTGCTAAATTTATCTCCAATCCCCTCAAAGCACAGAATGATACAAAACCGTCCAGAACCCTCTGGATACCTGATGATGTTCGAGACAACAACAAGGTGTCGTCTGCGAACATCAGAGCAGGCACCCGACCAGTGGCCAACCATGGAGCATCACTGTCCCTGACATTGTCCAGTTCACCCACCAGGCCATTTATATAAAGACTAAAAAGTGTGGGAGCCAGGTCGCAGCCCTGGTGTACGCCTCTGGTCATGGGAAAGCGAGCTGATAATTCCCCGCATCTCACCTGGGCGTAGTTCCCTGCATGGAAACGCTTCAGGACGTCTAGTAGATAGGGCGGGAGGTCTAGTTCTTTCAGGACCCTCCATAGACTCTCCCTGGGGACAAGGTCGAAAGCGGCCCACAGGTCTACGAAGACAAAGTAGAGGCTGCCACACTCTACTCTTGCTGTCTTCCAAAAAAGGACCTGCAGCCTAAAAATTTGGTGCAGGGTCGAGATTCCCGCTCTAAAGCCGGCCTGAAGGGTAGTCAATACTTTATGCTCCTCCATCCACCCCAGCAGTCTATCCAGGAGGACTCGGCCCATTATCTTCTGCAAAGTATCCAAGAGACTAATCGGCCGATAATTTGATGGCACTAAAGGGCAGCCCTTCTTGAAGATTGGGACAATCTCGGCCCCTGCCCAGGTGTCCGGTAACTTAGCTCCCCAAAGGACCGTATTAAATAAAACAGCCAAGTACGGCGCCCAGATTTTTGGCTGGGAGCGGAAAAGATCTCCAGGTAATCTATCAAGGCCTGGGGCTTTGTTAAATAGCTGCCTGATGATCGCTGATTCCACCTCTTTAACTGAGATACTCTCAATGTCTCCAGGGCCCACCCTCGCCCTGGCATCCCGCTGACCTATCGGATAGCCCAAGTCCAAGGCCCCCCGCAGTCGATACTCGTGTGGGAGGTCTGGGGCTCGGGCATCCGGAGGGCATCATCTGGCACCAATATCTCTGCCCCATTTAAATGTTCACTAGTCTCGGTCTCAGGGATAGTGTAAAGCGCAGCAAAGTGCACCTCCCAAACTGACGGAGCAATGTTTGGTAGGAGAGCCTCCCCTCCATCTTTCACACCAGAATTAACTATTGCCCAGAATAATTTGGCATCTTTTGCCAGGAGGGCACCTCTCAGTTCTTCCCACCTTGCTTCTTCCCACTCCCTCTTACCCCTAGTGAGCTCCTTTTTATACAGCAGTCTGGTTGCCCTAATAATTCACTCTGTCATTAGATTTGATTGCCGCAAGTAGCTCCTTTTTTAGTTTTTTGCATGCATCATCAAACCAGGGGTGGGATTTTGGGACACGCCTTTTAGTTCCACTTACAGGGTAGAACACGTCCCCCAATGCCGTAACTAGCTGCCTATGTGTCTCCACTGCCTGATACCTGCAGGATGGGTCACCCATCTGGGTTATAAGTGGGATTGCAAGTTGGTAAATTTTTGCTAGCCGGGATGGTGAATCTGCTAGGTGAGGCCATTTAACCCTCCTTCTATTAGCCAACATGAGGGGAGGCATCATCGCCGCGGGTTTGGTTTCAGGATTAGTTAAACCAAAGGACCCCGGCTAGAAGAGTTAAAACCAGGGCATTATGGTCGCTATCATGTCTTTTTAGGACCCTGAATTCTTTTAGCTTGTCCCAATTTTTAGCATCCACCATAAGGTAGTCAATGATGGATGTTTGACCTACTCGGTTGAACGTGGCTATGGCTGGGCAATCAGGATCCAATCTCCCATTGCACGTCCGCAAGGATGTTTCAAGGGAGAAGGATTTTATTTGAAGAGCTAAAGGAGTCCATGCCCTGACCGGAGTAATATTGGGCTCTGGAATATGCCAAAGTGCGTCAACTTTGTCTTGCTCACCCAGCTCCAGGCTACCCAGTGGCTCGAATTGACAATTAAAGTCTCCCCAGAATTATTGACATAGAGGGGTCTAACCCCTGGATAAAGGAATTCAGTGCTTTAATTGTTTCTGATTCTTGCCCATTCCTGGATGGCTCGAATAAATATTTATTATTGCTACTTTGGGTTTGCTTGCAGGTTTTAATAAGACACACTGTATATCCAAGGAGTTTGTTTGTATTTGGGTCGCCTGGATACCCAGGTGGGTACCTATCCAAATTGATAACCCACCCGATGGACGGCCTCTACCTGTAGACACTGCCAAGATGTCAAATGTTGCGAAAATCGAGCTGGTGCTCTCTTCCAGTGCCCAGGTCTCTTGCATAAGGCATATATCATGTGTTGCCATAAAGGCGGCCCACTCTGGAGTTAGTAGCTTATTTTTTTAACCCGGCTATATTCCATGAGATCAACTTTAGACATCCTTCTTGTCATTTTTCGGAGCCCTCTCCTTCCCCATTCCCGCTACCTCTAGTCCCCAACCTCTCTGGAAAATCACTTGTTAAGTCCTCCCTATCGGTAGATAGTGAAACATTTTCCTCTATTACCCCAGCCCTTCTAGGAATTTCATTAGTAACTTGTGGTAGAGGATTTCCCCTTAAACTGAGTCAATCCACCTCTTCCAGTACACTAAACCTATTCCAGTGTGGTTGCAATGGGAATAGGGGACCGTATGGAGACATACCCTCCCTCAATACCCCTCCATACGGCATTCTCTGTGGTGGAGGATTACATCCCCAGTTATAATGTACCCCTCTATGACGGGAAGGCTCCAGACTAGGGGTGGGGTAAAAGTATGAGAGGTGCAGTGGGCATATATGTGAATTTGGTCTAGTGAATGGGGCATTACAGATATACTCTACGGCTGATACATCCCTGAAGTTCAAGATTATGACATCCCCTGCTATAGTTTGTGGGCCCCTCCCAATCCATGCTACCCTTCTGGCCGACATGATTTCACCTGAAACATTCAGTGGCAAGGGTCTATTAATTGTAAGCCATTGGATACATTTGTTTTTTAACTCTGTCTCCCTTTCTCTTTTCCCTTTGCTTAGGGGTGGTACTCCTGCAAGTGTGACCACATATGGTTGGGCTTCAGGGGGTAAGTGAATCGATGGTAACTGGTTTGGAATAACTCTTGGTGTTGCATTTCTATCTAGTGTTTCACTAATTCTGCTCCCCGTTTCGCCCTTTTTTGTCTTTGCTGTGGCTTTATCTCCATCATTTACCAAATTTCCCGCTATTTGATGGGCTTGGCTCTGAGAGTTAGAACTGGTCATAGCCTGTGGTGTAGCGTGTGTCGCCTTTTGAGCAGTTGGTTTGGCTCCTGCATTGGAGGTCTGTGCTAAAGGGATTTTATTTTCGGATACTCTAGCACTATGGTTGTTTTGAAGTAGAGTATCACTAGCAGGAGGTATCGGATTTCTCGACTGTTTGGCAGTCTCTATTGTTCTTGCCCCCTTGGAATTTATAGTAGAAATGAGTTTGTCAAGTTTTGACACTAAGGGTTTAAGTTGGATAGCTATGGCCCGCTCCAGGGATGCTTGTAAATCAGCAACCATATTGGTGACCCAGCACGGTACTCCTAGTGTTGGACATGATGGATTAGTGGTCGGGGTCACCAAATCATGGTTAGCTGGTTTATTATTACTAGTATTTTTAGAACTAATATCTTTCTTCTTCCTGGAGCATGTTTTTCGTGCCTCAGGACTTTTCTCCAAAGAGGGGGAGGTTAGAATAATTGGGGGATCCTGAACAGCGATAAAAGTCTCCACAGGCAACTGGCTACAGGGTAAATCTACGTATGACGATGACAAGTAGGAACTAGCTTCTAATATATCAGTCACAATAATTGAAATGTCCCCTTCTTGCTTTGGAATACATAGTGTTGGTGTAATAGATAGCCTCCTCTCCGTATTCTCGATGGCATTTGCTACAACACCAATAGTTTGTTGCAGCATCTTGTCAATAGCAGTCAGAGTGGGTAGGGGCTGTGATTCTGCGGCATGCTGTCTGGTATGTGGACGTGTAACTGGTATCTTAGCTTTTTTTTCCCCCCGATTATTCATTTTGCAGATAAAGGTATTAGATGTGGAGATGAGTAATGGGGTACACCAGAGTCCTGTGTACAGACAGTGAGTAGTTCCCCCTCGCATTGGCCCAATGCTTTATTTTAACAATAGCAAAAGTTTGACCAAGGGATGTGTATCCAGAAGACCACAGTACCTTTCTGGATGATGCCTTGCCAGTTTCACTTCTTCGAGGGATGAAAGGGGGGTGGCCAGTCCCGTCCAACTCCGTCCACGGACGGCCACAGACGGCCCGCCCTTTGCCCGGGCTTAGCCCCGGGTGCTCGCGCGCACGTCCCGCGCCACGGGAGAGAGAGCTACACTTATAGACGATTGACGGCCAGGGGGCGGGTCTAGCAGGGGGCGCAGACCGGGTCTCACAGGCCGCACAGGGACTCCTGGACTATCGAGTCTCTGCAGCACTCCTCCCCTGCGAACAGCTGGCAATCACCAAACACCACCCAGTGTCTTTGCAGACAGTCCCTGCGCCACGAGGACGAGGCGCTACATTTGAGGAAAGCTCCAGCACCCGTAGGACGAAGACTCAGGAGCAGGGTCAACAGGGAGGCTCCTCTCTCAGGTCCGATTCAACAACACTCCCGGCAAACACCGCAGTTGTAGGTCCTTTAGTTGATTAATTTACCGGCCAGGGGGCGGGTCTAGCAGGGGGCGCAGGCCGGGTCTCACAGGCCGCGCAGGGACTCCTGGACTATCGAGTCCCTGCAGCGCTCCTCCCCTGCGAACAGCTGGCAATCACCAAACACCACCCGGTGTCTTTGCAGACAGTCCCTGCGCCACGAGGACGAGTCGCTACTTTTGAGGAAAGCTCCAGCACCCGTAGGATGAAGACTCAGGAGCAGGGTCAACAGGTAGGCTCCTCTCTCAGGTCCATTTCAACAACAAATGTTATCACTCCGCGTACTTCCTCCCATACTAGTTGCATGCCCGTGGTCTGGCCTCTCCAATCATGTACAACGGTTTGGCACCCTAGCGAATGTCTGTAGAGCGCTGTAGAAAAATAAATAATGTCCGGGGTTGTCAGAAAAGAAGAGTAACTTGTTTTCACCGCTGCTTCCAGGACTTCTTGCCCAATGCTCTCTCCAGGTTGAAAAAGAACTTGAATCCTCACTCAAATATGATTTTAATGAGTGTCCCACTAGTCCAATCAGGGTTCCCCCATAGTGGTTGTACCCAAAAAAGACAGTGAAGGAGCTGTACGCATCTGTGTGGATATGCGTCAAGCGAACAAAGCAACTGAAAGAGAACAGTATCCAGATCTGCACATTGCCGACATGATAACACAATTGAATGATGCAAAGGAATTCTCTCGCCTTGATTTGAATAAAGAATATAATCAGCAGGAACTCAAAGAGAATTGCAGGTACATTGCAACCTTTTATATACATATTGGTTTGTTCCATTATAAAAGTTTAGTTGTATCATCAGCTACAGAGCTGTTTCAAGATGTCATTCTATGTATCATACGGCCTGTCATGTATGCTTTCAATTATATTGATGACATATTGATTTTCTGAGCAGCACAAAAGAAACACGATAAAGCTCTCACACAAGTGTGTTGTTTGCTCGGTGATGCAGGTTTAATTTTGAATGCTGAGAAATGTTAGTTTCATAAGATAGAGGTAAAGTTCTTTGGCCATATCTTTTCCAATGGGTGTATGACACCCGATCCAGCTAAAGTGCAGACGTTGTCAACTGCCAGTCCCCCATAAGATGTTTCCATGTTACATTCCTCCTTTGGCATGGCCAGCTACTGTTCAAGATATATACAAGACTTTGCCCCTGTAAGTGTGTCATTATGAAACCTGACGAAAAATAATGTTTCATTTCATTGGTCACATGAATGCAAGCAAAGCTTAAAGAAAATCAAACAAGCTATTGAGAACACTACTGAAATGACATCCTTTAATCAAAAGTTTCATACCAAGGTTGTTGTTGATGCCTGAACCATCAAGTTAGGAGCAATCCTTGCACATCATAGAGGACACCAAAATGCTCGACAACATATGGTGGCATATGCAAGCAGAAGTTTGGCCCAAACTGAACGTGCTTATTTACAACCTGAGAAAGAAAGTTTAGCAGTGGTGTGGGCTTGTGAATATTTCCATGTGTTTTTATATGGAAAGCCTTTCACACTTGTGACAGATCGTCAACCATCTTTTTGGCAATCCAAAGCAAAGATGCCTCCGCACATTAAACATTGAGGTCTACGATTATAAGAATACAACTAGACAATCATGCAGCGTTCAGGGAAAGCTCAAACCCCTGTCCACTACTTCTCACAAGTGCCTCTGCAGTGCCATGGTACTTCTTCCAAGACGGCTAAAGCCTAAATAAATTAATTTGTGAAATCAAGCACATCAGCTGCCATTTTAATTGAACAAATTGTTACTGCCATGAACCAAGATAGTGACATGTTAAAACTCAAAGACATTATTAGGCATCAG
Source organism: Lissotriton vulgaris (assembly GCF_964263255.1). Classification (NCBI taxonomy): domain Eukaryota; kingdom Metazoa; phylum Chordata; class Amphibia; order Caudata; family Salamandridae; genus Lissotriton; species Lissotriton vulgaris. The sequence continues at coordinate 67,135,597 of NC_141694.1, forward strand.
TCTTGGAACCAGCACACTCAACCTCTTACCAGTGACATTGAGTACCAGAAGTTCAAAAATGTCAAAGAAGAACTGTCAGCTGCTTAGGAATGCATTATCCTGAGATGTTCGAGAATTGGTATTCCGGAGAGTCTGCAATAAAAGATAACTGAGGTAGCCTGTAGGAAGCTGGCTATCTATATAGTGTACTAAAAAGAAGTACACTGAGGAGGATCTCCACATGGAAGGGAAGAAAAGGGGGAGAATGCCACAGCTATGACACAACTTTGGGAAACACCAAATGCGGCTGACCACGGTTCAGCACCTCAGTTTCAAAGTAAGTAGGTTAGTAAATTGTCTATGCAACCACATCCGGAGTTCGCGCACTTTCACTCCACTGAGAGGCAGATAAATCAGTTCATAAGGAGAAGCATGGTGCACCAAAATGAAGTCAGTGAGCTTCCAATGTATTCCAAAAATATATCCTTTATTATTATTTCATTTTAAAATTCAGACATCAGCGCCTTGGCTGATGTCCAAATTTTGAAAAGGAAAAAATAATAAAGGATATAGTTTTGGAATACATTGGAAGCTGACTGACTTCATTCTGGTGCACCATCCTTCTCCTTATGAGCTATGACACAACTATACAAGATAGTCTCGTGGAATGTCAGGGTAATGGGTACTTACGTGAAGAGGTATAAAATACACTTGAACCTGAAATGTATGAGAGTGAGTATAGCATGTATTCAGGAAACACACCTCACAGAGGAAGAAGCTCAGAAGTTACAGAAACAATGGAGGGGTCAGCAATACTCATCCACATATTCCTCATGCACATGGAGTGGCAATATGGGTAGCTCCTGGGACCCTGTTTGGCCTTGTGTACTCAGAGGTAGATACACAAGGAATATATATACTGGTGCAGGGGGTGCTAGATGGTACAGACATGACCATTCTTAATGGGTACACGCCAAATGTGGACAACAGGGAGTTTTTTCCTAAACTGCAACATATGATCACAGATAACATGATAGAAAGGCTGCTCTGGGTGGGGGACTTTAATTGTGTACTCGATGCCAGTGTGGATATATCACCCCCGAGTGCTAGGAATAAACCAGGCATGGTAAACACAGATGTAAAGAACTCAGGAGGGAACAATACCCAACTCGACGGGAATACTCATGGTACTCGGCGACACACAAGACATATTGCAGATTGTACAGAGCGCTCTGTACGGAACACATGCAAGCGGAAAACACACAAAGTGGGATGTTTGGGCAGGTACTTATCTGATCACTCCCGCTACTGCTGAAGTGGGAGGGGGCAGTAGCAGGACAGGGAAGTAGAAATGTGAAAAGGCACCCGGATATGCTAATGGATGCACCCTTCAGTCAGGAAATAGCGGATAAAATTACTGAATATATCGAAGAGAATTGGGGTACAGCTGTCAGCTAAGGCATGGAATGGGAAGCACTGAAAGCGGTGGTATGCGGAGAATGTATGGGTGAGATATGTGGAATAAGAAGGCAGTTACAGGCGAAATTGAGGAGTGGGGAAATAGAACTGACAAGGGTGCAGCAGAGGAAAAGTTTGGAACGGGACAATGAGGACAATGGGGACATGGAACTCAGGGTGGTGAGACAGTTGGAAGAAACGTGGGGTAGGCTAGATAACTTCATACGTAGAGACTACAGGCAGCAACTGCACAGAGAAAGGGGTAAGCCTAGCAGAATGCATGCGTGGCTTCTCAAAAGAGAAACGGACAGAGAACCTAGAGTAAGGCTGAGGAGGCAGAATGGATCAATAGCCACTAGAAAACAAAAAACTGTTGCTCCCTTCGATGCTGATCCCTTTCATGTTATTACCAGCAAAGGACACAAAGTGACTGCCCAACGTCCTGGGTAGTCCATACGTGAGATTGCTTGCATTTCTGACATGTGGCTCATTGCCCGTCAGGCACTGTTGTAAAATGTAGAGACTTGATCTGAAAGGACAAGTGAAAACTTCGACTGCTGTTCCTGCACTGCAAAAACGTAGATCATAGACACGTCAACTGCCTAGCCCCAATTTCTGAAGACAAAGTCGGGACATGTGATCAAAGCACCAAGATGTCCCAAAGAATAGTTATGATTTTGTATATATTTTTGTGTATATTACAGAGGGGGAGATGTAGTGTTGTGTGAGTTAGCAATGATGGACGTGGAAGTACCAAACGCCCAGGACACTGCTAATGGCCCTTACAAATAATTTCTTCCTCTATGAGACCACTCTCTACTTACAGAAACATGGGACCAGCATGGGGAGCACTTTTGCTCCCAGCCTGACTGGTCTCTGGTCACCATCTGGAGCAAAAGAAAATTCTACACCCAGACAACCCTTTCAGAAATAACATCATCACCTGGAAGCGCTACATAGACGATGTGCTGGTCATCTTCATCTGGGAGGGGAACACTGAATCCATTAAACAATTCATGGCATGGATCAATCAACAAAACCCCTACCTAAAATTCACAACCGTTTCATCCCGTGAGCGTTTGGTGTTTTTAGACCTCAACATTTACCCGGAAGCGGAGGCACTAAAGACAACCACACATTTCAAACAAAAATCAAAGAACTGCCTGTTGAGATATGACAGCTTCCATCCACACCATTTACGAGACAACCTTCCATATTGACAGTTCCTCCGTCTCAGGGGGAACTGCACCGACCTCACTGATTACAAAGAACAGGCCACTGATCTCAAAACTAAACTCTGCCGTCAAAAATACCCGACACCTGACGTGGACAGGGCCATGAAAAGGGCACGTAATAACCACAGGGAGTCTTTGCTGGAAGAAAGGGCTCCGAAGGAGCAGGACTCAAGACCCATATGTGTGACTACGTTCAACACCCATTCAGATGTGATTTCTAAAATTGTGAACAGACACTGGAGAACCCTCACCTGTGGCAACCTCAATTCAGAGAAACTGCTGTTTGCCCACAAAAGAGGCAAGAATCTTAAGGATATGCTGGTTCACACGTGCCCTCACACGTGCCAAACCCCCTGCACCAACCCTTCTCAAAACCCTGTACAGGGCCATCACCCATTTGGCAACTGTAGCACATGCCACCTCACCAAGAAAAGCAGATGGGTGGAATTTAGGAATGGTAACAGATGGGAACAGAGGAAGTTCACCAATTGTAATAGCTGCAATGTCATATACATGATTACGTGCCCATGTGGGCTTGAATATATAGGTATTACGTCAAGACTGGTCAAGACCAAGATAGGTGAACATAAAAGTAACATCCGGTGTAAATAAAGTACCACAAAGATGGCCTCCCATTTCCTAAACAAAGCACACACAGTGAATGACCTACACTGGCGGGTCATAGAGCAACTACACTCAGAGATGAGTTTGCTAGAGAAGGAAAAACGCTGGGTGTTCCGTCTCGGAACCAACGTGATAGGACTCAATGACAATATCCCTTGGAATCAATTCACTTGATTCGGCTGATGACAATGAGAACGGGGAGAAAATCCCCTTTGAACCCTTCTCTCTCTCTTTTCTTATAATGGCCAGAAATATGAAACTCAATAACTAACCAACTTAGACCTACCAATTTCTTTGAATACAATAATCTATGTATGACAAGTGAGGTCATGGTGGTGTATCTACCACTTTTATTCGTATCCCTCATGACAAATCTGTCATCCCCCCTTTATTATTATTTTTTTATTATTAGTATCGTAGTTTTGCAATAGGGTCATACCCCTGTGTTTTTTTATCCAGATATCATTATGATTTCTCCCATTTTTATTGTAATAAATTAACATCTATATTGCCTCTAATCATCTCCTTGACAAGTGAAGTATTTGGCAAATAAACAATATACTAGTCAGAGGCTCCCTTGCTCCCGTGTAGCCCTCTTTGTCACAGCCAGTGCGCAACTGCACAGAGAAGGGGATAAGCCTAGCAGAATGCGTGCGTGGCTTCTCAAAAGAGAAGCGTCCAGAGAACCTAGAGTAAGGCTGAGGAGGAAGGATGGATCAATAGCCACTGGAAAGCAAAATTTACTCCCTTCGATGCTGGTCCCTTTCATTTATTACCAGCGAAGGACACACAGTGACTGCCCAGCGTCCTGGGTAGTCCATACGTGAGATTGCTTGCACTTCTGACATGTGGCTCATCGTCCGTCAGGCACTGATGTAAAATTTAGAGACTGGATCTGAAAGGACAAGTGAAAACTTCGACTGCTGTTCCTGCACTGCAAAACGCAGATCATAGACACGTCAACTGCCTAGCCCCAATTTCTGAAGACAAAGTCGGGACGTGTGATCAAAGCACTACGATGTCCTAATGAATATAAATGATTTTGTATATATTTTTGTGTATATTATTATTAAATATTTGTTAAAAAAATATATTTTTTTAACAGAGGGGGAGATGTAGTGTTGTGTGAGTTAGCAATGACGGAACTCTTATGGCTACTGATGGACTCAGTAGAACTGTGACGTAAGCTTTAGAGCACAGTGAATGCAGGTGTAGAATGTTGAGTTTGTGGTTACACACAGACTAATAAAGACGTATTCTACTAATCTCCATGTGTGGTGTAGTCATTGGTGAGTACCCAGGCTGTGGAGGATGCTACAAATTACAGAGATCATTAGCACTGTTGTTATTTGCCCAATAAAACTGCATAACGATATATGGCCAAAAAATCAAACTTAGAAACAAACCAATAACAAGAAGCATTCGACATTTGCATCAATACTTTCATCATACCAAGAAGTAAACCCCTATATATGATGTTAAAAGGGAAACTACACCTTCCACCATTAAAAACCAATCCCTCAAATGGTAGCTAACATTAGTTGAGTAGACTCGAGCAGACACTTATTCACTGACGTGAATTTGACTTACAACATTCAAACATGTATTGGAAATACTTCATCCACCTCTTTTTCCCAAGCTGAGGTGTCCATCGCCCTCCATAGCCCTCGATCTGATGCTCTTTGACCTGTCTCGAAGTCTGTCAACAGCTCATACTGCCCTCCTATTATACATTATTGTATTTCTCTAAACACACATCCACTTTATGCTTCCACCTTTGTCCCATTTTACATCTATCCGTATACTCACCCAGTTTCCCCTGGCAGATATCTGTCCGCTGCGCTCCACCTACGATAAACTGAGGTTTACTGGCGATTTCCTGTGAAAGGAGAAAAACAGAAGTGTCAATGAGTATCTATCAATGCTCATAATTCAACTTTCAAATGAACACAGCGCACTTCACACATCATCAAATTAGATAAATAGTCAAGATCTCTCACATCAATGTATTGTAAGCAGCAGTCTGTGATAACTCTGGCCTTATTGCACTGTGTGTCCCTACCTGTCCGATGTATGATTAAATAGGATATATTTAAATATTATTCGTATCCTCACTCCCCTCATCCAAGACACGAGGAGACATCTATATTTATATCTGTGCAGAACATGAAAGACAGTGGCGAAGAGGCAGATAGAACTTAAATTTCAACTGCTACTAATAACACTTGATGTTGTTAATCTATACACATGCATTGATCACGAAAAAGGGCTAAGTGCCACAAAGTGGTTCCTGGATAGGAAACAAGAAAAATTTCGGGCACATAGTGAAATGCTTTTGTGTATGATGCGATTTTGTCTGTATAATAACTTTTTCCTTTTCTCTGGCCAGCTGTACAAGCAAATCAGGGGTACTTCAATGGGCTCGTGCTTCTCTCCCAGCTACGCGAATCTTTTCGTGGGCTGGTGGGAGATGCACGAGGCCTGGGGAGGTAATAACGAAATTTTGAATTAGAGAATATTGATGTGGACAAGATACATCGACGATCTCTTTATTGATTGGCGCGGAGATAGAACCTCGGCTGAGGACTATGTTTACGCGCTTAACAATAATGATCTGAACCTAAAATTCACCAGCACAATTAGTGACAATAGCGTATGTTATCTGGATTTAGAAGTATTTGTGGACAACAACAACCTCCACACTAGACACTATAGGAAGCCCACGGCAGGCAATGCCGTGTTACACGCGGCTAGCCATCACCCGAGGAGTCTAATCAGAAACGTACCTTACGGTGAATATCTGCGCCTCAAAAGAGACTGCTCAGCGGAAACAGATTTTAGAAATGCCCAGAAAGATGCTAGCAACAGATTCCAGGCTAGGGGCTACTCAAAGAGCATACTAAATCAGGCAACCGTTAAGGCAGAAACCATCAACAGGAGGGATCTCCTTCTTGGTGAAGGAGGCACAGAATGAGAATGATCAGGGCAGAATGATCACCACATTCAACATCAAATCAGGGGATCTTGTTCAGGCATTTAAGAAAAACTGGCATATATTAAAAACAGATAACATCTTGAAAAAACATATCTCTGATAGACCTATGATTACGTATCGGAGATGCCAGTCATTATCAGATCACCTGATACATAGCCACTTCTCCCCCCAACTGTAACCTCTGCTACCAATAGGATCACAGTCTTCTTCCCGTGCTTGAGCTGCAAAGCTTGCAGGTATAGCAAGAAAGTAAAAGAATACCCAGGAATATCAGGAGAGAATAAACCTAACAGGGTGATCACGAAACATTTAAACTGTAATTCAGAATTTACAGTATATTGTCTGGAGTGCCCATGTAAAAAGCGGTACATAGGCAGTACCATCAAACCCACCAAACTGAGAATCCTGGAGCACATGAGGGCTAACGCGAATAATGATAAGACCTATCCGGTAGCCCGTCATTTTGCTGAATTTCATAAAAGCAACAGGGATTTACTCAGGTATTACTGTATAGACCAAATTACAAAATCAGAACATGGTGGAGACAGGGAAAAATCACTCTGCATCTCAGAGTCAAGATATATTTCGGACCTCAAAACAATGACACCGTGGGGCCTCAATAAAGATGCAGAAATGTGGGTTCACCTATGAAACATGACTGGGAACCACTCTGTGTGCACACACTGTTTAGGTAAAGATATCTTTCTACACTTGCACGATCCCCTGAGAATGCCTTGTAAATGTGTAAATATCTGTATCATATACACTGTGGATTCAAGCCCATACAGGGCTCCATAAAGAAAAGAAATATGCACTGTAAAACTTTGGAGTGGGTATATCCCATCTAAAACTAGGGGATACACCCCTACACAACTAGCGATGGGAATCCAAATGTATATAATCTTGAAATGTATATATATGAATTTACAAAATATTATGAGAGACACAGATATGAATATAGTGTGCATAAGAATAATGTAATGTTTGTTGTGATCAATGATTTTAATTTTGCACTAGAGCACTTTATCTTCGCTGTTTGAACTAATGTACAATCCTTGTAATACTACACTACAAGATAGCCGCCGTTTCCATGGAATTTACCATCTTCTATGTTGATGAAATGAAACAGTGCAGTGGGTTTAAAATGGCGATTGAATGTTTGCACAAACTGACACTGACGAAGCTTACTTGCGAAACGCGTCTGTTGGAGGTGAAGGGGGTTTGGAAAATAAATAAACTTTAAAACATCTTAACATCGGAGTGCTTGCCGTTTTTCTGGACCGAATTGGTTGGATCGTGTGGCTATATATATAAATATATATATATATAAATATATATTTATATATATACTTCTTCAATTAACTGTTTACTTGAAAATACCTCAAGATATATGGATTACTTCTTGCAGCTTTTGATTAAATCACTTAGATCATTTGTTAAAGACAGTGGCAATTTTCTTAGAATTACTGAGGGAATCTTGTGGGAAGATGACTATCTACTTATGGCACTTGATGTATGCAATATATACACTTGCATTCCTCATAATCGCGGCCTACAGGCCTGTTGTTATTTTCTCAGAGGTAGATCACTCTCTTTCTTCCTACAAAATGAAATGATCCTTGACATGATCAGATTTTGGTTTGAGAATTAATATTTTTGTATTTGACAGACAATTTTACCACCAAACCCAGGGCACCGTGATGGGGACCTGTTTTGCCCCCAGTTATGCGTGTCTGTACATGGGCTGGTGGGAGGAACAGGTTGTGTCATCACTTCAATCTTATGAGGACAACGTGGTGCTCTGGGTGCCTTGCGTGGATCAGAACGTCTGGCTCACTCCTTTGTGGAAAAGCTCAACAGAAATAAATTGAATCTTAAATACACTAGCAAAATCAGCAATAGGTCTTTAGAATTTCTAAACCTACAATTGGGGGTTTACAATTCATGTATCTGCACTAAGCTCTTTCGCAAAAGCACTGCTGGCAACAGTGTACTTCATGTGACTAGTGGTCATCCTAAGAGCTTGATAGGCAGTATCCCCTTTGGTGAACTTATCAAAGCTCAGAGAAATTGTAGCAATGATGACGCTTTTGAAGAAGAGAAAACTGTAACGTTTGAAAGATTCCAATATAGGGGGTATGAAGAGCAGAAATTGGCTGTAGCAGCAAGGAAAGCTAAAGGCATTAATAGACCTGAAACATTGGTGGTTAAGCGTAAGATTCCTGTAGATGAGAATGAACAGATCAGGGTTATCACCACCTTCAGTAATCAAGCTGGTAGATCAGCAAAATACTTACCAAACATCGGCCTGCATTTCACACAGAGGAGAGCATTATGAAATATGTATCAACCCAGCCTAGTGTCACTTACACATGTAATTTAAGCTTCAAGGACATGTTTTGCAAAAATATGATTACAAAAACTGAAAGCCAACATGGCGCCATTCACACTCCCAGCTTTGTACCTTACTTCAATTGCAAAGCATGTAGAGCTAGTAAGAAAGTGCAATCCTTTTTGATTACTGAATTTAGGAAACGTTTCACCATTCGCACATGTCTGTCATAGCGAATTTGGCTAGATACCTTTGTCTTTCCGCATACAAATAGCACCGACTCTATTGTGGCATTCCATGTGGGCGAAGGAAGTACCAGCATTTAACCATGCAAATATTTTAGACTGTTTTTAGACTGTTTTAAACTGGATTATATGTCAAAGATACTTTGGCTCAGTTATGTAAAAAACAGTTAGAGTCACTGGGGTTGGCAGATTGTTTTCACAATCCAGCTAATATTGGCAAGATTCCCAAAGCAAAACTGAAAAGAGACCTTCTAACCTGCCTAAACTCATCCAGAGGAAATTCAGAGATAGCAAAAAAGAGAGTGTTAGAACACTTGCTTCTAGTATGCTCTCCGGGCGTTGAGCCTTATCTTTCCTTTTATTTCAGTCCTACTAAATTGTTCTACCTTATTAGGTTCAGATTTGGCATTTTGCATTTTTTGGTTTCTTATCCCCGTAAGGTTTACTGCGATGCCAAACTGGATCTGTGCCCTTGCGATTCTAAGTCCGCTCAGTGCACGCTTCACTTTATTTTCTTTTGTCAACTTTATATCAAACCAAGGAGTGATTTTATCATCCCTCTTCTAAAGTTTTTAAACATTACGAAGTGTCCGGCAGCTGTATATAATCCTCAGCCTTTAAATGATGAATTTACTTGTCTAATGATTTATAGATTTGTATATTTGGCTGTTCGTTTACAAGACATTGTTGGGAAATGATTTTACTTGTTTAAATGAATCATCTCTGGGCACTTAGCACACTGGGACACAGGATTGTTATGAACTCATCTATACCCTTTTCCTGATTTACGCTGTTACTTTGTGTTAATTTATTGATTATTACCTTGATATTCTGATTGTGAATTGTCATTGTTTCAAAATACATTATTAATTGTCTGTATCATTTTTTCACCCATTTAAAATTACATTTGATGGATTCTTTTATGGCTGACAGTCAGCCGAATAAAGTTATTTTGACTGACTGGCTGAAATGTCTGCCATTACTGTTCACTGTGAAAATTTGGAGGGCAGCAGGAAGCATGCTGTCCCCCTAGATTTAGAGAGGAGGTGTCTAGGGGATACCTACTGCGAAGATTAAAAATGCATATTGTTTTTAGCTAATTTTTACGATCTTGTTGTTCTCTCACAGGATTGTGAATAGTAATAAGTAGTAGATGATTTTTCAATACACTCTATTAGTAGGAATGCATATTGTGGTTCTTGTTTTTGAGAGGAAGTGTGTAAGAGATAAGTTCTGTGAATATTAAAAGGTTAATTCTTTTTTTTAAATGTTACAATCCCGCAAGACTCTTGCGGCATCATGAAAAGTAGAAAGGAGCAGGTGATCCTTGAAAACGCTGCAGTATGCACACTTGCTACAGTAGGAAGGAGTATTACTGGAGATGGTGATTATCTGAGTGTACTATTTATGCCCATTGGCTTGGTAAGAGTTGTACATAGAGTAGAGTCTCATCACATGCCCTATTATGCATACCTTTTATTAGAGAGAGGGGTGTTAGCAAGGAGAGCAGTCCCCTCCACTCCAACATCCATTATTTGAGAGAAAGGTCTGAGCGGAGAGAGGCCAGTCTCTCTGAACAGACCCTACTATGCACACCTGTCGTCTGAGAGAGAGGTCTGAAAGGACAGGCCTGTCATTCTCAACACACTACTATGCACACCCGTCATCTTAGAGTGAGGTCTGAAAGTAAAAGTCAGTCCATCCACACAACCAAATACACACACTCGTCACTCAAGAAAGGGGTCTCAGCAGAGAGGCCAGTCTCTCTCCACACCATGCACACCTGTCATCTGAGAGAGAGGTGTGAAAGGAAAGGCCAGTCCATCCAAAAACTCTACTATGCACACCCGTCATCTGAGAGAGCGGTCCCAAGGGAGAGGTCAGTCCTTCCCCATGCCCTACTATGTGATCCTCTCATCTCACAGAGAGGTCTCAAAGAAGAGGTACATTTCTGCCCACACCCTACTACACACACCCACCATTTGAAAGCGAGGTCTCAAAGGAGAGGCCATTTATTTATTTTAACAACGTTATCTCAGGTGCAGTATCTTAGCCAGCATAAGCAGACTTATGATTAGAAATAATAAGGTCAGCATTGTTACAATTCCATAAAATACAAAAGGAGAAATCATATTAAAATGATGGTGAAAACAGGTCTAATAGCGCCTAGTTTTAACACCCTCCCTACATAGGAACTATATTTATAAACTAAAGAAGGTCTCTTAGGCTTGTTTGGGGGACCCCATTACCTCTCCGCTCAGTAAGAGTAAATCACATCAGGATCAGCAAAAGCTCTCTGCATCCTTGGAAACGGAAAATCTTCCAAGTATGTGAAATCATGGCAACTGTGCAATAATAAGGGCGCCCAAATCTCAGTTGGCTCACAGCTGGCAAATTGTTACGTCTAAAAAGCATTACTCGATCATGTCGAACAACAGCTACCATGTTATGATAAACTTGACGGCTTAAGCACTCACTGTGAAGACTAGGGGCACGATGTAAGTCTAGAGATGTGGAAAATAAACCTTTTCTCATGTGTAGACCTTCACGAAGCCTAATTTCCAAAAACAGCTATATGCAGTGTCATGTGCATAAGTGGCAAAAGGTAAAATGGTGTTTAATTTTCTAATAAGCCATGCTAACATAACATGCATGCATTGCAGACCTTAGGCCACACTACAAAAGGAGAGGCCAGTCTATGTGCACACCCTAATATGCACACCAGTCATTTGAGGGAGAGATCTGAAAGGAGAAGCACGCCCTCCCTACTCACTACTACATACACCCATCATTAGGGAGAGAGGTCTCCAAGGAGAGGCCAGTCACTCCCCATACACCCTACTTTGGACACCCATCATCTGAGAGAGAAGTGTGAAAGGTGAGGACAGTGTAGCTACACACCCTAGTACGCACACCTGTCATCTGTAAGAGTTCTCAAAGGAGAGGCTAGTCACTTCCCATACACCCTACTATGTACACCTGTCATCTTTGAGAGAGGTCTGAAATGAGAGGCCATTTACCCCCACACCCTACTATGCACACCTGTCATCCAAGACACATGCCTCAGGAGAGAGGCAAGTCTCTACCTACACTACTACGTAGACTTATCAGGCAAAAGAGATGTGTCAGCAAACAGGGCAGTTCCTCTCTACAGCCTACTATGCATACTTGTCAGCATGGGACGAGGTATGAGCAGAGAGATAACTTTTTCTGAAAGCCTATTACAGACACCTCTCACCCTGGTGAAAAGTGTTAGCAGGCAGGTCGTTCCCTCCTCAGACACCACTGTGTATCCCTGTTGCTCTAGGGAGAGGTGTCAGTAGAAAGGCTACTGTTTTCCCACACAATACTGCTCATCAATGTTGTCCTCGAGATAAGTGTTAGTGGAGAGGACAATGTTTCGCTACACACTTCTGTATATCTCTGTCATGCTGGGGAAGAGCTGTGACTGGACAGTCACATCTATTTCAACACCCTAATATATATGGTTATTTTATGTGAGTAGAGAGGCAGTGTCTCTTTACACTGTACTCTACATACTGTTACCTTCATTCATGGTCTCACTGGAAAGGCCAGTCTCTCCCTATCGTCAAGTATACACAGTTATTAGGCTGTGGAGAGGTGTCAGTCAAATCACAGTGTATCCTTACACCCTAATGTGCACTGTTGTTATATTGTGAAAAGGTCTACTTTAAGAGTCTATTTTCTCCCCACGTCCTACTAATGGGGACTATGATGCATATTTACTGTAATAAAGGAAAGCGGAAATTCCCCCTCTAAAAGAATGTTTACCATTCAGATTGGGGGACTTTCCATCGCATGGGCAATTCAGGAATTAATGGCGCCACTTATTGGCACCTGTGTTAAATAAATGTGTGTACCCCTTACTGATGGAATTTCACAGTAGAAATTAACACTATGTTTTTGGCTTGCTTTGGCCACTCTAGCTCCTTCCATGGCATCCATGTACCTTGTCTTAAGATCTTTTTTACTAAAATATAATATATCAGCAGGGTTCTGTTTATCAATATACACCTTACAGAGTGCCAGGAGGGTATAAATGTGCCCAAGCCAAAGGATTTTACTACTGTAGTCAAGGGATAAACAGACTAAAATTAGATCCTTTAAGAGTTTAGTCTCATCTTTGGACCATAATCCTCGCCAGTGGATAAGGCCAGCCATCTCAATGGAGTCAGTTATGAATGGTACAGAAAGTTCTTTGTGAGTTATATAATTTGCCGTAGGACAAGAGACTGCCAACAGTCTTTTTAGGGATTTGTTTTCAAGGGTATGTAACAGGGCGGCATTCACGCTTCCCCATAACGCAGGCCATACCAAACACCTGTCACACATTTACTACGGTACAAGGTGAGAATTTCCTGTATTGGTTTATTTCCTATTTTGGCAGAGAATCTTAATATACCCTCATTTGTTCTTAAAAATGTTAATTTACACAATTCCATATGTGTCAAACCCAAATATGAGAAAGTTGAGACTCTATTAATGGCAACCCCTCCCACATGATTTTGTCTGTTCTTCAATTTTGAACTCCCACGGGTCATACATAAGTCATTTTTAAATTGATCTGGAGATCTTTTCCAGACACAAAGGAGTTAAATTTATCTATTAAACATTGCAGACCATTAGCTGTTCTTGATAATAAAACAGCGCCATCTGCATAGAGAAAAACAGGAGTTGGGTGCGCCCTAACTTTTGGTGCATCTGCAACCGTATTTTGTAAAAAGGAATCTTCACCATTAATATATAAGGACAATAAAAAAAGGGGCTAAAACACAACCATAAAAAGGGGCTAAAACAAAACCTACTTTATTCATAGATATATCTATACTACTATTATAAAGAGAGAACTGTGTCCTTTAAACCAGGTAAACTAGAAAAGTACACCACCAATCCAAACACCCAATACAGGTTTGAAAACGTCAGGGCAAGTAGAAGGACATAGGCTATATAAGAAAAAAATTATACGTTATTTAAAAAATTTACGATAAAAATAAAAGTAGTCCCTTGGAAGTAGCGCTGGCCGCGACGTGCTTGCTGACATCAGCAGCGTGGTGAGGAGCGGCGTACAGGAGCGCGAGGAACAGCGGAGGACATGAGCGCGGGGTGGAGCGGTGCTGAAATGTCTCCACAGAATCAAATGGGAGGAGCGGTGAGCGTCGGACAAGCTGTGAGGCGGAGCGGCGCTGAAATGTCTCTAAATGTCTCCACAGAATCAAAGGGGAAGAGTGGTGAGTGTCGGACAAGCGGTGAGGCGGACAAGCGGTGAGGCGGACAAGTGGTGAGTATTGTTGCCATCACATAAACAACTCTTGAACCTTCTGAGTGTAATTGTGACATGCATAATGCCTGTAAGAATGCTTCCTCCGTTCCTTACATTTCTCCAGACCAACTGCTTTTAGGGTCTCCATTCCGGTCTTATATGGTCCATATTGTTGTCTGTGTGACTCCCAAATAAAATCATACTAGAGAAAGGTAGGTTTATAATCCTCTGTTGAGATTCCTGTTTGAGAGCTTCTTGTCAATCAGTGGCAATAACCATGTGCTGCCAATGAAGAAAAATCAACAGCAGCACTTATTACTAGGATAGACACCATCATGCCTTGATTCATAATTTCCCAAAAATTCTATCTGTGAACTTTTGGACGATCGTCCACAAACAGCTGTAGAGAGTCCCATATAGACTGGTCATATGTGCCAAGGATCAAAACGCTTACAAAAATTATTGTTATAACTTGGCCTTCCTGAAGTGAGGCGAAGATCTACACTCAAGCAGATATATTTTAAAGAAGTGCTCCGTGATCCCCGCATGTGGGTGGGACCATTCAGTGCTTATCATTATCAGTGAAGATCCCCTGAGAAAGAAATGTATATCCTGTCTTGGAAAAGCAATAAATGTCATGGAGAATTTATTAATAGCAGCAAACAAATGAGTTATAGAAGGAATGCTTGAATTAATCTCATCTACTGGTGATTTCTCTTGCTGCAATCATTTCCATCAATTTTCACCCACTGTGCCATTATAGAAAGATCACAACAAAGTGATTAAAGAACTGAGTTCATTAGCCTATTCTAATCTGTCTTGGGCTGCTTTAGCCGAACAGTTCTGCCAGAACTGTCATGCTAGAAACACTAGAAACCCCACAATAAACCCTAGAAGAAACCTCAGACTGGGGGGAAATGGCATACTCAGACTGAAGTTAAAGAGGGTAACAACCTCGTCAATAGCTACTCTTTGGACCCCTTTCCCTTCCACAGCATATGATTTTGGGGAGATATCTATTTATTAAGATTAAATCATTTCGAGGTACAAAAATGTTGGGATACGTAAGATATTAAAAATAAAGGAAGGAAAAATAATTATCGGGGAACAAATAATGTAAAAAGGTTTAGTGGTATTAGTAAATGAGGGGTAAAAATCAAGGTAAGAGCTAACTATACAATAAAAAATATATATATTTATACACATGAAAAAAAACGTTGCCAGTATTCAATAAAAGCTTCAAGTGCACGTTGATGGTCCTTGCATGTGGGTTTATTCACATAATTTAAATGGTGTAAATTTTGGTAGCAATATTGCTTCGCAAATGACATACACTTGTATCTGACTAAGCTCCAACCAAGTCATGCCAGTCTGTGTTTGTGTTCTGTTACAGGAACAAACGGCTGCACTTTGCTTTAACAGTAAAAATTAGTTTAGTTGATAAACATCGAATTGAGTGAAAGGTGTCATTGACTTTGCATGGATGAAAAAGTGCATTTGCAATTAGAATGACCCTGCAGTGAAAGAAAAATGGATGTAGGTATTGATAATGCATAACAACAGGATAATAATCTTTAATGTGTTGGTTGATAAAAAAAACCCTTACAATTTAATGATACAGAATCCCACATTCGGTGTAAAGTCACAAGCATAGTCCTAAAATTCATAATGTGAATAAAAATGTTACAACCGCTATTGCAAGGTTGGTCCAAATCAGCATTATAAAAAGTCAATAAATCACAACCGCTTCAGGAAATGATCCATACATTTAACAAAATACAGCCTAACCTAATATGCTGACCATTTAGGATCTGAATCATAGCCTGCCTACATGTTCTTAATTTTTTTTAATTACAACATTTCCTTAAATGTTTCCTGCGGCCTCCAGCAAATCTGAACATACACTTACGATGTGCAACAAGGTCTCTTGTTTGTAGCTACAGAGCCTACCATTTGCATCATTACATGATACGTTCCACCTAGGGACACACAGCCATATTCATCAATCTCCCGTTTTGCGAGGCCCTAATAGCGAATTATAGCGATTTGCTATTAAGGACTCGCAAAACGGGATTCATGTAGGATTAGCAAAAATTATTGCGATTCCTACTGATTCCTTATTTGCGATTAGCAAATTGCTAATCGCAAATAAGGAAAAACTCCCCATTCATTCCTATGGGCCAAAAGGCCCATAGGAATGAATGGGGAGTATTCCTTATTTGCGATTAGCAATTTGCTAATCGCAAATAAGATTGCGATTTGAAGGGTGCCAGGGGTGTCCAAAGGACACCCTGTAGCACCACTCAAATGTACATTTGAACAGGTGTTGCGCACACACATGTCCAGAGGACATGTGTGTGTGTGCAACATCCAAAAGAAAAAAATGCACAAAAGTGCTTTTTACTCGTTTATCGCAATTTACCACGAAGTCAGATTTCGTGGTAAATTGCGACCAAATATTGCGAATTCGCAATTTCTAATAGGGTGATGAATTGCATTTAAGGAATCTCTATTAGAGATTCCTTAAATCCAATTCCTCGCAAATATGCGAGTTCGCAAATAGCGATTTTTGCATTTGGGATGATGAATCCCAAATGCAAAAATCGCACTCGATAACGGCCAGATTCTCAGAATCTGGCCATTTGCGAGCGCAATTCAGGTTCATGAATATGGCTGACAATATTTTCTTGGAAAATTGCCAGTTCTACATAAAAGTAACTTTAATTCCAAATAAGGAGAAAAATAAATGTTAAAATATTGTTGGCACCGGGAAAAATGTATGAAGTTAAAATCATCCAGCTATGTCTTTTTTTAGCAATAATGTCCTTACTTCGCAATTGTGAAGCTCTTTTTATCCTTTTTAGATGACCTGTCAGCCTCAGGGTGGTATTCCTCCATACATTTTGTCTTATTCCTCCATATTTTTCTGATCTCGAATTTGTTGGCATTAGGACTCTGGACTTTACCACTGCTAACCAGTGCTAAAGTGCGTGTGCTCACTCCTTAAAATATTGTAACATTGGTTTATCACCTAATTAGCCTGTGAGTCCCTATTAATGTGGTACTATATGTGCTAAGGGCCCGTAAATAAATGCCACTAGTGGGCCTGCAGCACTGCTTGCGTTGCCCACTTAAGTGCTCTTTAAACATGCCTCAGGCATACAATTGCAGCCAGTGCGTTTAGTTTTGACCTGCCATGTCGACCTGGCAAAACAAACCTTTTTCCAGACTCAAACCTTCCTTTTTAGTACATATAAGTCATCCCTAGGTAGGCCCTAAATGAGCTAAAAGGCAGGGTGCAATGTATTTAAAAAGTAGGGCTGTACTTTTAAGTTTTACATGTCCTGATAGTTACAAACCCTTATACAAGTTTTCCACCATTGTTATCATTATTATTACTAACCAGATTTATAGACGGCATGGCTACCCAAACAGGGGTTTCCCAATGCGACATCACGGCATAGATACCAGAGAACATCCAGATTGCTGGCCCTGAAGTCCATGGTTAAAACAACCAGGTTTTAAGCCTCTAAAGTAAAATTCAAGATCAAGGGGGAGAGAGTTCTATAGCTTTGGGCTTATGCACTAAAAGGCACAGCATCGTCGCCTGGATCTCCTAAATCTGGGAACTGCAGCTAGGTCAAGGTTACTTGAATGCAGGGACTACCTTGCCCATGGTTTAACATTGATGTTACCCATACTACATTTAATAATGATAACTTCCAAATGGGAGACGGTAACCATTTCATGTTTGGTGTCTTTGGCATTGTAATGAAAATCCCCTTTTCTGGTAATGTCGGATTTATTAATTATAATTTTGAAAATGGCACTTTTAGAAAGTTAATAGTCTAAAAAACAAGAAGAAAAACCAAATGTCCACATGAACATGTGTATCAAGTGCAGAATTTGGGACAAGTGTTCACATGGAACCCATTTTCAAAAACACTATACAATAATGCAGGAAATCCCATGGAAACTTAATTTAATCAAGAACAGTTATATTTTGGACAGAAAAAATTCTGTTTGGCGGTTAATCTTTAAGGAAAATCAACCAGTATTTCTTAGTTACTTTTGATTCAGCCAAATGGAAATTCGTTTTTTTTAGAAATAGCAAAACCATGATTCAAACATCAAACAGTCAGATGAATGATGAAGAGAAGCTTTGCAAGAACCCCAAGTGAAAAGAAGCAAACAAAACCATAAAGAAAGCAAGGGTGACAATATGAGTGAACATAAATGGTATATTGGTTATTACTTTATATGACAGTCCAATGCATTACATCTATTTAAAGACAACGGGTAGGATCCCAGTGTTTAATTCATACAGAAATAAGGTCTGTCTTTGTTGGTGTCGATTACATTTTGACCCTTTCCCAGATACTAGGGTCAAATCAGGACTAAAATGAACCTGGGGCGCTAAGGAAATACGCACACTTAATGAACGGGTCACATCGTTTTGTAAGAATGAAAATTAGAACTGAGATATGGGAATACACAGGTATAAATATTGGCCTTCAAACACCAACTCTTCAGTATACTTCTAGACCTGTGGATACTCTGCCAGGAAGAAGAACTGATGTGCTGCTGAACGGACTGCCACTCGGCTGACCTGCTGCTCTTCTGCTTGGTTGAGAACGAATGGGCCTGCATCTGTTGCACCCATGACCCCAAAGTGACACCGAGGGCTAGTTGGCTGGCCTCCTACTAGAACCTCATGGACAGAAGTCACAAACAACCTTAAATCCAGCACCTAGACTCTTCCATCTGAGAGTCTACCCTGTCAAGTAGCGCCGCCCCAGTCGTGGTCCATTGGGGTGGGCCTAAGATGCTATGCCAGCCTCAGTGGATCCAGCGGAACAGATGCATCTCCTCTGCTATGGAGAGCAACCCTGAGCAGAACTAACGCATTGCTGCTGCTGGGTGGATTGGTTGTGCTGCAAAGACTCGCATTGCAGCCCTTTGTCTAATCAAAACTGCAGCTGTGCTACGCATCCTTGGGCCGGCCCTTACACCCCTCATCAACATTAGCTTCAATGACAACAACAGACTCCACATCATAGCTTTTCAGTTCCTTGAAACCAATGCAACGCCCAGACTACACAATGCATCTTCAACACAGGACTTTGTACTGTAGCCTCACTGCATCTTGTGGCTCGGTAGAACCGAGGCACAAGAAACCAAATAATAAATGTCGCAAAACGCGAAAAAGGGGCAGGGTAGACACACCCTGACCTCCTAGGCCTGCTCAGGGGGTCCCACAAGGATTTTTAAAAATCGCGGGATGCGTGCATGATCTGCACATCCTACCAATAAAAAAAGAAATGCGGTCTCCCGCGCTAAATATTTTAATTTTCCCCCGGGGGCCAAATCCCGGGGGCATTATTCAAAAAAATAGTGTTGGGGGGGTCCCAATCCTCCCCACGCTACCCCGGGGACCGCCACCCCGGGGTTCTTAGGTAATATATGAGGGGGGCTCACGTGCTCCCCCCGCAGCCCCGGAGACCGCACCCCCCGGGGCTTTAAAATATTAGCTGGGGGCTCTGGGGCCCCCCCCCCCGGGCCGGGGACCGCCACCCCCCGGGGCTCAAATTTAATGTATGTGGGGGACTCACGGCCCCCCCCGTAGCCCCAGGGACCGCCACCCCCAGGGCTACTTTGAAATGAGTGGGGGGGCTCTCAGGCCGCCCCAGCCCCGGGGACAGCCACCCCCGGGGCTTGAATTTATTGTATGCAGGGGGGCTCACGGGGCCCCCACAGCCCTGGGGACCGCCACCCCCCGGTGCTACTTTGAAATGGGTGGGGGGCTCTCAGGCCCCCCCTGCCCTGGGGACCGCCGCCTCTGGGGCTTAAAGATATTTGAAAAGTGGGGCTCAGAGGCCCTCCCAGCCCCGGGGAATGCCACCCCCTGGGGCTTCAGAAAATTGTAGGAGGGGGGCCGTGCGGCCCCCCCTCCTGAAACCCTCGATGAGCCTGGGAAACGCCACCCCCCAGGGCAGGCTCTTGCAGTGTCCCGGGGTGCCCACCCCCGGGACACAGCCGTTTGCAATGGCAGGGCGGGAGCTTCGTGGCTCCCACCCTGCCATTGCAAACTGCTTTGCTTCATTCAAGTGAGAGCAGGGAAACCTGCTCTCGCTTCAATGAAGCAAAGCAGATTGCTGCTCCCCATATGGAAAAGCAATGCTGGCTCCCGCAGGAGGCAGGGAGCCGGCGGGACCGTGGAGGGATTGGGGACCCCCCACACCTACCAACGGTGAGGGCCAACCCCGGGGGATGGGGTCTCCCAGGGCTACCAGTGGCCACAGGAGGGGGGCAAGGCAGCCCCCCTCCTAATAAAAAAAATAATAAAAAAGGCCCATGCCCCGGGGGGTGGGGTCCCCGAGGCAGACTATGGCCTCAGGAGGGGGGCCACGGGCCCCCTTCCAAATGTTTAAATAAAAAATAATTGGCAGCAGGCCTTGAGGGATGGGGTCCACAGGGCCAAAAAATCAGAAAAAGAAGGGGGGCTACACTGCCCCCTTCTTCAAAATACATATTTTTAAAAACGGGATTGCAGCCGGAGGCCACACCCCCTTATTGCACCACTCTGCAAACGCGCCACCTGGTGCATTTGCAGAGGGGGAACAAATTCCACTTGAATACTGGGGGTCCCTGGGGGCCAACTAGCCCACCAGGTACTTGTGCCTGATTGTGCCGGTGCCACTGCCCATATCGTAGCGATATTGCTTTCCTTCAATTTAAGGACCACTCGTGCCTGATTGTGCCCCAATCTCGTCCGCTTTTGCTTTTGTTTTTGCTGCCATTTTGTTGTTGTTGTGCCTCCTAGCCCGTCTCTTCATCCCGCTCCCGCCTCCCAGCTGCTCCTCCCTCCCACTGAAAGCTAAGGATCAACCTGTTAGGCCAAGCCCTTTGACGGTCCTGACTCGTGCAGAAGCGGTCGCTCCTCACGCTCCCTGCTGAACCCGGTATCGTAGCGCTATATTGCTCATTGCTACCAACTATTAATTGTGCCTGATTGTACCATTACTTATATCATAGCGATATTGCTTGCATTGCTTGTTAAAGTATTTGCGCCTGATTGTGCCGGTGCCACTGCCCATATCGTAATGATATTGCTTTCCTTCAATTTAAAGACCACTCTTTCCTGATTGTGCCCCAATCTCGTCCGGTTTCGCTTTTGTTTTTGCTGCCATTTTGTTGTGCCGCTTAGCCGGTCTCTCCACCCCGCTCCCGCCTCCCAGCTGCTCCTCCCTCGCTCCGCCCTCTCCTCTATCCACTTATGTCAGAGCAACATACGCGCAGCGGACGTGCCCTATGCGCGCCAAAGGTGCGCCAAAGGTAAGCCCGTCTACGACCGTCCGCGACCGGCCTTCGCCCAGCGCCAGACCCCCTGTTCCCCGCAAAATCCACTCCACCCACATAACGTACGACGCCACAACCCTCTCTGCACTCAACACAGGACGTCTCCCAGACTGCCATAAAGCCGCCCCAGGACACACCCATGGACCCTTCAGCTGCCACTCTTGCAAGTTCGAATGCATCAGGACCTACACTAAACCCACAAACGCCAAACTGAGCTCTGACACTAACCACCTGAAGTGCATCCTGCTCAACACCCGCTCGGTCCACAAACACGCCACTGAACTATGGAACCTACTAGACACCACATCGCCGGACGTCGCCTTTCTTACAGAAACCTGGATGAACGCATCATCAGCGTCCGACATCGCCATAGCCATCCCGGACGGCTACAAGATCATCCAAAAGGACCGCATCAACCAAACAGGAGGAGACATCTCCATCGTCCATAAGAACACCATCAGCATCACGACCAGTTCCGATGACAACCTCACAACCGCCGAACACCTTCACTTCCAGATTCACACCGACCCTAAGACCACACTCAGAGGCACCCTCATCTATATACCACCCGGACCCCGCACACAATTCAGCGAAGACATCACAGACTTCATCAGCCCACACGCCCTTCCCTCCGAGGACTACATTCTACTAGGAGACCTCAACTTCCACCTGGAGAAGAACAACGACAGCAACACCATCTCCCTTCTGGACAACCTCGCCAATCTCGGACTCAAACAACTAGTAAACACCCCCACCCACTACGCCGGACACACGCTCGACCCAATCTTCTCCTCCAGCAAGCACATCTCCTTCAATCACACCACAGGACTCCATTGGACGGACCACAGCTGCGTCCACTTTAACTACCGAAAGACCACAACCCACCACCAGCCACAACAAATGCCCCGTAGAAACTGGAACAAAATTACCACCGACCAGCTCACCACTTCGCTATACCAAACTCCTCCTATCAAATCATCAGACCCAAATCAAGCAGTCATCCATCTCACACAATGGATCACCCACAGCGCTGACAAATTAGCACCCTTGAAAAACCATCAAAACAAGCCAGGTAGCAAAAAAGCCCCATGGTTCAATGACGACCTTAAGAACTCCAAAAAGAACTGCCGCACCCTCGAGAAGGCCTGGCGAAAAAACCCAACCACAGACAACATGACCGCCCTCAAGAACGCCACCCGCAAAGACCACCAGCTGATCAGATCCACCAAGAAATCAACATTTAAGGATCGACTCGACAACAACGCCCACAACAGCAAGGAACTCTTCAACATCGTCAAAGAGTTTACCAATCCCAGCGCCGGCACCAACGACATCACTCCCTCTGAAGACCTCTACGACTCTCTAGCCTCTTTCTTCCACAGCAAAATCGCTGACATACATAACAGCTTCGGTGACCAGTCCACCCCCCTTACCTGCGAAACGAAGCCCCCCACCACCATCCTTTGCGCCTGGAACTCAATCAGCACTGAAGACACCATCCGCTTGATGAACTCCATCCACTCCGGATCACCAACTGACCCATGTTCCCACCACATCTTCAACAAAGGCGACTCCATCATCGCACCCCATCTCCGGGATATCATCAACTGCTCCCTCAACACCGCTACCTTCCCGGAAAGCTGGAAACATGCCGAACTCAGCGCCCTCCTGAAGAAACCCACAGCAGACCGCTCCTCCCATTCCCTGCCAAAGTCATCGAGAAAACCATCAACAGTCAGCTCGCCGCCTTCCTCGAGTCCAACGGCTCCCTCAACCCTTCACAGTCCGGCTTCCGAGCCAAACACAGCAACGAGACCGCCCTCATCGCAGCCACAGACGACATTCGAACACTACTTGACAAAGGAGATACAGCTGCCCTCATCCTACTGGACCTCTCTGCAGCGTTCGACACAGTCTGTCATAGCACCCTTATACAACGCCTCAGCAACGTCGGGATACAAGGAAAAGCATTGGACTGGATCATCTCGTTCCTCGCCGGAAGAACCCAGAGGGTCCGCCTTCCCCCTTTCAGATCAGAGGCCACCGAAGTCATCTGCGGCGTACCACAAGGATCATCGCTCAGCCCGCCCTCTTCAACGTCTACATGAGCCCCCTCGCATCCATTGCGCGCCAACACAACCTCAACATCATTTCCTACGCAGACGACACCCAGCTGATCCTCTCCCTCACCAAATACCCAAACACCGCCAAAACCAACCTACACGAAGGAATGAAAGACGTAGCCGAGTGGATGAAGAACAGTCGTCTAAAACTGAACTCAGACAAGACGGAAGTCCTCATCCTAGGATCATCCCCCTCCGCTTGGGAAGACTCATGGCGGCCTCCGGCCTTGGGCAGCGCACCCAAACCAACGGACCACGCACGCAACCTGGGCTTCATCCTGGACTCCTCCCTCTCGATCACCAGACAAGTCAACGCCATCTCATCATCATGCTTTAACATCCTACGTATGCTCAAAAAGATCTTCTGCTGGATCCCCACCGAAACAAGAAACACGGTCACCCAAGCACTTGTCACTAGCCGACTGGACTACAGAAACACCCTCTACGCCGGAACCACAGCCGAATTACAGAAAAAACTCCAACGCATTCAGAACGCCTCCACCAGACTCATTCTAGACATCCCCCTCCACAATCACATTTTCTGTTACCTGAGAGACCTCCACTGGCTCCCCGTCCACAGGAGAATAACGTTCCTTCTCCTCACCCACGCACACAAAGCCCTCTACGACCTAGGACCTAAATACCTCAACACGCGCCTGACCTTTTACACTCCCACACGCCAACTATGATCGTCCAATCAAGCCCTCGCCGCAATTCCACGCATCCAAAGATCCACCATGGGAGGAAGATCTTTCTCCTACTTAGCAGCCAAAACCTGGAATTCTCTCCCCACCCACCTCCGCCTCACACAGAACCACCTCTCCTTCAGAAAACAACTCAAAACATGGTTATTTGATAAGTAACGAACACCCCCTCCCCCAAGCGCCTTGAGACCCTCTGGGTGAGTAGCGCGCTATATAAATTTTGACTTGACTTGACTTGACTTCAATAGGAATCGATTGTCTGGTTCTCAACAGAAAAATTCCTAAGTGTCTATTTTCACAAATTAAAAATATTCCTTAAAAATTACCTGTATGACTTAAACGCATTCTTTCGACTGTTTACAGGAGATGCACCTGTGCTGGAACCAGGATCCACCACTGAGTAAGAAAAAGTAACGTTAACTCTACTTACCTGATAAGTGAATTTCCTTCCATAGGATAACATTGGTGATTCTATGTGAAAAAGTGTCATCTTTTAAAATACAATAAAATTCCTTAAAAATCACTACTGTAACCAAAACGCTTTTACTCAACTGTTTACAGGTGATGTCTTAGGACTGAATTTAGGATCCAGTCCTGTGGTTAGAAAAGTAATCCAAAAGGTAATTAATTGCATTTAACTAGAAATTCACATTGACCTCATTGTTGCATTGTGTTTGAAAATGAATTGCCCATTGCAACAACTGTAACTACTGTACTTAAAAGTCTATTGCCTATTTGCAAAGTATTCAAATTAAGTAATTCATTCTGAGAAAGTATATTTTGTAATGTAATGTATAATGTAATTATAATGTAATTTAAAAAGTAAAATATCTAAAAATAAACTGTTTAAAAAAATGTAGAAAATCAGTATTAAAAAAATAACAATAAATACATTTAAAAATTGTCATTTACAAAACCTTTGAAATTCATTGAAAAAACCATAGGTTTCAGACATGTTATAGTTAGGAATTAGTTTTTTAAAAATCTTTGAAATTCACTGAAAAAACCATAGGTTTCAAACATGTTATAGTTAGGAATTAGCATTTAAAAAACCTTAGAAATTCACTGAAAAAACATAGTTTTTAGGGGTGTTAAAGTAAGCTGGACATTTCACTTGTATAAAACCATTGAAATTCCCCCGTTATAGTTAGTTGTACTAACTATAACTTGCGTGCCCGCAATCTACTGCTGATGATGTCACATATTACATCATTCATGACATGGTCAGTGACATCACTGATGACATCTCAAATGACATCACTGATGACATCATCCATGTGACAAACTGATACACCTCATCATACAGTAGCATAACCTTTCAACACTCAATATAAAATATGGAGTATCATGTTTGAAACCATTGACACACCAATACAAGTTTCTAAAAACCCACTTAGTGATTCCTACATCTACACACACATCTAAACACTTACGTATACATTCAGTCATACATGCTAACAAAGATCAATAGAATACTATTAAATATACCTATACACCTACATCAACATTACACACCAGCACACATCCTATTCACTTATGCAGACATCCTACTCACTTATGCAAACAATTGATCATACTTATATATACTAAGCTACACACTTACACAAACACCACTTTATTTATTCATATAGTTAGAAAGTCATACTTAGTGTGTTATAAAATCACTATTACAAGTATACAGTTATCCATACCGTCACTCATACAATCACTGAGTATATACAACAACTGTCACATACACTGCCTTTTACATTTCTAGTTTGTTGGACATATATCATTCAGAAATATATTTACTCATCACCACACCCATAAAGAGATTCACTCACTTAAACAACTGTTTCCACATACACGCTTAACCTCATATACTACTAAATGAACTATTTACACATCTTTGGACAGTCATACATGCCCCACCCAACCACACACATTCATTCACTATCCCATACAAATACTCACTTAACTAATTAATAACTAATATAGACTTTCACATAGCTAGTAACCAACTTATGTAGTTGTTTGCACAACAAGAGATAGAGTGATACAGGTATTCACACAGTTTAATCACTATCTCATAAATTTAGTGAGACACATTAAAGTCGTCACTTAGACAGTCAATCACATTGCTACTAAATCCTCCATTCAGACACTTATACATCCACTCAGTCTTCAAGGCAGATTGCTATATATATATATATATTCCAACCAAAACAAGATTGCATTCACTGTTGTGTGCGTCTTGAAAGCTTCAGGGCGTTTTGGTTGGAATAGATGTGACACGGCGGCCCCGCCATGAAAGACTGCACCATCGCAGGACAATTGTGCGAGGCAGCGTGGTTGGAACGATTCCATGCCAGTAATGCAGCACAGTGGATGGGAACAATTATTCAGCGAACAAATCCGGAGGCCCACAAGGGTGGAAAACTATGCAATTAAATTTTGAGAACGTGAAAG
The DNA here is from genome assembly GCF_964263255.1 of Lissotriton vulgaris. Lineage (NCBI taxonomy): Eukaryota > Metazoa > Chordata > Amphibia > Caudata > Salamandridae > Lissotriton > Lissotriton vulgaris. Next base: position 67,162,380 of record NC_141694.1, read on the forward strand.
GAATCTACTATAGGGAAACAACTTGCTCTAAATGGACTACCAGGTCCATCATGCTTCATCAACTTACCGTACTAAACGGAACCTACTGGAGGTCAAGGCACGAAGAAAGTCTAATGATTGGAGCTTTTTGAACACGTTTTCAAGCAGCCTATGAATAAGAGGCTCACTGCCTCGAAACACGTCAGGCGAAAGGATTTTAAACACCGGAATGTAATTGCTGTCTTCCACTTAAATAAATCGCAAGATTGCATTCACTGTTGTGTGCGTCTTTAAAGCTTCAGGGCGTTTTGGTTGGAATAGATGTGACCCACTTAGTGCAGTCTTTCACGGCCGCCCCGCCGTGAAAGACTGCACCATCGCAGGACAATTGTGCGAGGCAGCATGGTTGGAACGATTCCATGCCAGTAATGCAGCACAGTGGATGGGAACAATTATTCAGCGAACAAATCCGGAGGCCCACAAGGGTGGAAAACTATGCAATTAAATTTTGAGAATGTGAAAGGAACCTACTATAGGGAAACAACTGGCTTCAAATGGACTACCAGTTCCATCGTGCTTCATGAACTTACCGTACTAAACGGAACCTACTGGAGGTCAAGGCACGAAGAAAGTCTAATGATTGGAGCTTTCTGAACACGTTTTCAAGCAGCCTATGAATAAGAGGCTCACTGCCTCGAAACGCGTCAGGCGAAAGGATTTTAAACACCGGAATGTAATTGCTGTATTCCACTTAAATAAATCGCAAGATTGCATTCACTGTTGTGTGCGTCTTTAAAGCTTCAGGGCGTTTTGGTTGGAATATATATATATATATATATATATTCACTGAAAAAACCATAGGTTTCACACCAGTTATAGTTAGCTGGAAATTTTACTGACATAAAACCATTGAAATTCCCACGTTATAGTTAGTCGGACTCACTATAACTTGCGCGTGCAATGCACTGCTGATGACATCACATATTACATCACTCATGACATGGTGAGTGACATCACTCATGACATCACTGATGACACCATCCAGTGAATATGTGTCTTTCTGAAAAATAAATATTAGTGAGTTATGTTTAAATATTTAAATACATATATTAGTGTTTCACTTTGTGTATAAGTGGCTACATGTGTTGATAAGTAGCTACATGCGTATGTATATGGGTTATTTGATATTTTTATTAGTATCAGTTTGAGTGTCTATATGGTTTGGTGGGGGTATTACTTAGCACATAGATGCATGAGTGACTGACTCTTTGTTTGTATGTGTTTTGAAGACAGCATATGTACAGGACTGTATGGGTGGATGAGTGTCTATATGTGTTTGTTAGTGAGTGAATGACTGTCTCACTAGTGTCTTTATCAGTAACTACATATGTTTTAATCTAGTATATGTGAATATTGATGTATATAAGTGAGTATATGTGAGAGTAAGAGATTGTAAGAGTTCCTGTTTAAATAAGTATGTGTTTCTATAAGTGATTGTTTAAGAGAATAAATATGTGTAATTTTCAATAGAAGTAAGGTGGAAGTGTGTGTATAACTCTATATTCAAATAAATTGTTGTTCAATAGTTTATTTGCACGTGTGAATATGTGTGTGAGTAACTTTTGGATGAATGTCGGTGTGTAACAGGATGTATAGGTGTATCTCTTCATATGATGAGTGAGTATATGTATGAGTGACTATATAGAACTGTTGGTGAATGAGTGGATGTGTATATAGATAGTGGAAGTACAGAATTGCTTGTTGTAACTGATATAGGTATGTCCATTTTTAAAAAATTTCAGTTTCTATTTTTGAATATGTGTCTCAAGGGTTACTTTACACTGAGAGGAGGTCTGTCACTGTGTCACAAGGATGGTGTCATCAGTGATGTCATGAGTGATGTCACTCACCATGTCATGAGTGATGTAATATGTGATGTCATCAGCAGTGCATTGCACGCGCAAGTTATAGTGAGTCCGACTAACTATAACGTGGGAATTTCAATGGTTTTATGTCAGTAAAATTTCCAGCTAACTATAACTGGTGTGAAACCTATGGTTTTTTCAGTGAATTTAATAGGTTTTTTAAATGCTAATTCCTAACTATAACCGGTGTGAAACCTATGTTTTTTTCAGTGAATTTCATAGGTTTTTTAAATGCTAATTCCTAACTATAACTGGTGTGAAACCTATGTTTTTTTCAGTGAATTTCATAGGTTTTGTTAATGCTAATTCCTAACTATAAGTTTCACTTTATAAATAAGACTGTTAGCACTCTAGTTGTTCTTTTTAACACTCTGGTACATTCTGTCATTGGGCTACAGTTGGGCTACATCTAGTTGAAATTTGGGCTACATTTACAATTTTTGGTCTCTGGTGGCCATCTTTGGGCTACATTGGGCTACTTTGGGCTACATTTGGGCTACATTTTGGCTCTAACATATATTAAGCCCAATGTAGCACAATACATATTTTTATAAAGTTAATTTTTTTACAAACCACTTCAGAATAGGGCTACCTGTCCCTACAATTATCCCATTTTTTTTTTTTAATTTTTGGGGGGAGCGCTCCCAGAGCGCGCCCCGAAGTGCGCCCCGAAAAGCGTATTTCTGAAAAGCGCCCCCTGGCGCGCTCCGGGGAGCGTCCCGTGAGCGCCAATATCGCAAACGAAAACATGATCGTGACGTTCGCGTAGCCGCGACCGCGTGATACGCACGGCGTAAGCGCACCCGGAAGTACTCGAGCGAATACGATCGTGCAACGTAGGCGTCTGACACGCTTACGCGGCGCGCCTCTGGCCGCGCCCCGCGGCGCGGCGCGTAAGCGCATCGGGTCATGTGACCAGAAAATAACACTTTTCATTGGTTCATAACAGTTTTGGTTTCATAATGATGAAGCCCATGGTCATGTGACCTGTAAATAACACTTTTCATTGGTTCAATAATTATTTTTTTCTAAATTTAGAGAAACCCACCCATTTCTCTCACTATTGATTTGCACTTGGAGAAAGCAAGAGGTGTTTTGTGAATTTTGAACTCATACTTTCCTGATCTACAACAATGACTGCAAGGGAGTCCTCCAGCAGTGATTCAGATGGATTTGTGCAAGAGGACCCTCCTCACCAGAAAACAAAGAACCACTTCATCTGGAAATTTTATGACATCCCTGAAGGACAAAAAAAAGTTAATGCAAGTAAAGTAACTTGTAAAATATGTGGAAGTATTTTATCCAGAGGCAATCCTCTAAAAAAATACAGCTTTGGAAATGCCAATTTAATTAGGCATGTCAAAAGAAGACACCCCAACAATTACTCCAGGGAGAGTGTCAGGGAGCTGGCAGAGAAGGCACGAAGAGATGGCAGCAGCACCTCCACTGGTGGAGCAACACCTTCAGGTTCAACACGTGCAAGAATGGTCCCTAATGTCCAGCCGGTATTTGCAGGAATAAAATTTTTATGCAAGGACTGTGACGAACTACCCTGTTACGGGGAAAAAACCACCGCAATGGAGCGCACACCGCTAGCCCCTCCTCCGGATCGCCCCTCGGGATTCTGGTACTTGTAGTTCAGTAGTGGATCACCCAGGTGGGTGCAAGTCGGTACTTGTTGGACTGATGAATCTCTAGACCCGATACATGTCCCGGGTTTTTGGGTATCGCCCGAGACATGGCTCGGGTTTCGGGATAACTTCCCTCATCAGTAGAGAAAATGGTTTAGGGGTGGAGGAGAAGGCCGCCAAACAACAGTCAATGGCCTCGATGCCCGAACCGGCACGCAGGGCAGCATCCAGGAGCCCGTCGGCTCAAAGCTCAAGGGAGCCAATTAGTAAAAACCACCGCAATGGAGCGCACACCGCTAGCCCCTCCTCCGGATCGCCCCTCGGGATTCTGGTACTTGTAGTTCAGTAGTGGATCACCCAGGTGGGTGCAAGTCGGTACTTGTTGGACTGATGAATCTCTAGACCCGATACATGTCCCGGGTTTTTGGGTATCGCCCGAGACATGGCTCGGGTTTCGGGATAACTTCCCTCATCAGTAGAGAAAATGGTTTAGGGGTGGAGGAGAAGGCCGCCAAACAACAGTCAATGGCCTCGATGCCCGAACCGGCACGCAGGGCAGCATCCAGGAGCCCGTCGGCTCAAAGCTCAAGGGAGCCAATTAGTAAAAACCACCGCAATGGAGCGCACACCGCTAGCCCCTCCTCCGGATCGCCCCTCGGGATTCTGGTACTTGTAGTTCAGTAGTGGATCACCCGGTGGGTGCAAGTCGGTACTTGTTGGACTGATGCAGTGGATTTTACTAATTGGCTCCCTTGAGCTTTGAGCCAACGGGCTCCTGGATGCTGCCCTGCGTGCCGGTTCGGGCATCGAGGCCATTGACTGTTGTTTGGCGGCCTTCTCCTCCACCCCTAAACCATTTTCTCTACTGATGAGGGAAGTTATCCCGAAACCCGAGCCATGTCTCGGGCGATACCCAAAAACCCGGGACATGTATCGGGTCTAGAGATTCATCAGTCCAACAAGTACCGACTTGCACCCACCTGGGTGATCCACTACTGAACTACAAGTACCAGAATCCCGAGGGGCGATCCGGAGGAGGGGCTAGCGGTGTGCGCTCCATTGCGGTGGTTTTTACTAATTGGCTCCCTTGAGCTTTGAGCCGACGGGCTCCTGGATGCTGCCCTGCGTGCCGGTTCGGGCATCGAGGCCATTGACTGTTGTTTGGCGGCCTTCTCCTCCACCCCTAAACCATTTTCTCTACTGATGAGGGAAGTTATCCCGAAACCCGAGCCATGTCTCGGGCGATACCCAAAAACCCGGGACATGTATCGGGTCTAGAGATTCATCAGTCCAACAAGTTCCGACTTGCACCCACCTGGGTGATCCACTACTGAACTACAAGTACCAGAATCCCGAGGGGCGATCCGGAGGAGGGGCTAGCGGTGTGCGCTCCATTGCGGTGGTTTTTACTAATTGGCTCCCTTGAGCTTTGAGCCGACGGGCTCCTGGATGCTGCCCTGCGTGCCGGTTCGGGCATCGAGGCCATTGACTGTTGTTTGGCGGCCTTCTCCTCCACCCCTAAACCATTTTCTCTACTGATGAGGGAAGTTATCCCGAAACCCGAGCCATGTCTCGGGCGATACCCAAAAACCCGGGACATGTATCGGGTCTAGAGATTCATCAGTCCAACAAGTACCGACTTGCACCCACCTGGGTGATCCACTACTGAACTACAAGTACCAGAATCCCGAGGGGCGATCCGGAGGAGGGGCTAGCGGTGTGCGCTCCATTGCGGTGGTTTTTACTAATTGGCTCCCTTGAGCTTTGAGCCGACGGGCTCCTGGATGCTGCCCTGCGTGCCGGTTCGGGCATCGAGGCCATTGACTGTTGTTTGGCGGCCTTCTCCTCCACCCCTAAACCATTTTCTCTACTGATGAGGGAAGTTATCCCGAAACCCGAGCCATGTCTCGGGCGATACCCAAAAACCCGGGACATGTATCGGGTCTAGAGATTCATCAGTCCAACAAGTACCGACTTGCACCCACCTGGGTGATCCACTACTGAACTACAAGTACCAGAATCCCGAGGGGCGATCCGGAGGAGGGGCTAGCGGTGTGCGCTCCATTGCGGTGGTTTTTACTAATTGGCTCCCTTGAGCTTTGAGCCGACGGGCTCCTGGATGCTGCCCTGCGTGCCGGTTCGGGCATCGAGGCCATTGACTGTTGTTTGGCGGCCTTCTCCTCCACCCCTAAACCATTTTCTCTACTGATGAGGGAAGTTATCCCGAAACCCGAGCCATGTCTCGGGCGATACCCAAAAACCCGGGACATGTATCGGGTCTAGAGATTCATCAGTCCAACAAGTACCGACTTGCACCCACCTGGGTGATCCACTACTGAACTACAAGTACCAGAATCCCGAGGGGCGATCCGGAGGAGGGGCTAGCGGTGTGCGCTCCATTGCGGTGGTTTTTACTAATTGGCTCCCTTGAGCTTTGAGCCGACGGGCTCCTGGATGCTGCCCTGCGTGCCGGTTCGGGCATCGAGGCCATTGACTGTTGTTTGGCGGCCTTCTCCTCCACCCCTAAACCATTTTCTCTACTGATGAGGGAAGTTATCCCGAAACCCGAGCCATGTCTCGGGCGATACCCAAAAACCCGGGACATGTATCGGGTCTAGAGATTCATCAGTCCAACAAGTACCGACTTGCACCCACCTGGGTGATCCACTACTGAACTACAAGTACCAGAATCCCGAGGGGCGATCCGGAGGAGGGGCTAGCGGTGTGCGCTCCATTGCGGTGGTTTTTACTAATTGGCTCCCTTGAGCTTTGAGCCGACGGGCTCCTGGATGCTGCCCTGCGTGCCGGTTCGGGCATCGAGGCCATTGACTGTTGTTTGGCGGCCTTCTCCTCCACCCCTAAACCATTTTCTCTACTGATGAGGGAAGTTATCCCGAAACCCGAGCCATGTCTCGGGCGATACCCAAAAACCCGGGACATGTATCGGGTCTAGAGATTCATCAGTCCAACAAGTACCGACTTGCACCCACCTGGGTGATCCACTACTGAACTACAAGTACCAGAATCCCGAGGGGCGATCCGGAGGAGGGGCTAGCGGTGTGCGCTCCATTGCGGTGGTTTTTACTAATTGGCTCCCTTGAGCTTTGAGCCGACGGGCTCCTGGATGCTGCCCTGCGTGCCGGTTCGGGCATCGAGGCCATTGACTGTTGTTTGGCGGCCTTCTCCTCCACCCCTAAACCATTTTCTCTACTGATGAGGGAAGTTATCCCGAAACCCGAGCCATGTCTCGGGCGATACCCAAAAACCCGGGACATGTATCGGGTCTAGAGATTCATCAGTCCAACAAGTACCGACTTGCACCCACCTGGGTGATCCACTACTGAACTACAAGTACCAGAATCCCGAGGGGCGATCCGGAGGAGGGGCTAGCGGTGTGCGCTCCATTGCGGTGGTTTTTACTAATTGGCTCCCTTGAGCTTTGAGCCGACGGGCTCCTGGATGCTGCCCTGCGTGCCGGTTCGGGCATCGAGGCCATTGACTGTTGTTTGGCGGCCTTCTCCTCCACCCCTAAACCATTTTCTCTACTGATGAGGGAAGTTATCCCGAAACCCGAGCCATGTCTCGGGCGATACCCAAAAACTCGGGACATGTATCGGGTCTAGAGATTCATCAGTCCAACAAGTACCGACTTGCACCCACCTGGGTGATCCACTACTGAACTACAAGTACCAGAATCCCGAGGGGCGATCCGGAGGAGGGGCTAGCGGTGTGCGCTCCATTGCGGTGGTTTTTACTAATTGGCTCCCTTGAGCTTTGAGCCGACGGGCTCCTGGATGCTGCCCTGCGTGCCGGTTCGGGCATCGAGGCCATTGACTGTTGTTTGGCGGCCTTCTCCTCCACCCCTAAACCATTTTCTCTACTGATGAGGGAAGTTATCCCGAAACCCGAGCCATGTCTCGGGCGATACCCAAAAACCCGGGACATGTATCGGGTCTAGAGATTCATCAGTCCAACAAGTACCGACTTGCACCCACCTGGGTGATCCACTACTGAACTACAAGTACCAGAATCCCGAGGGGCGATCCGGAGGAGGGGCTAGCGGTGTGCGCTCCATTGCGGTGGTTTTTACTAATTGGCTCCCTTGAGCTTTGAGCCGACGGGCTCCTGGATGCTGCCCTGCGTGCCGGTTCGGGCATCGAGGCCATTGACTGTTGTTTGGCGGCCTTCTCCTCCACCCCTAAACCATTTTCTCTACTGATGAGGGAAGTTATCCCGAAACCCGAGCCATGTCTCGGGCGATACCCAAAAACCCGGGACATGTATCGGGTCTAGAGATTCATCAGTTCAACAAGTACCGACTTGCACCCACCTGGGTGATCCACTACTGAACTACAAGTACCAGAATCCCGAGGGGCGATCCGGAGGAGGGGCTAGCGGTGTGCGCTCCATTGCGGTGGTTTTTACTAATTGGCTCCCTTGAGCTTTGAGCCGACGGGCTCCTGGATGCTGCCCTGCGTGCCGGTTCGGGCATCGAGGCCATTGACTGTTGTTTGGCGGCCTTCTCCTCCACCCCTAAACCATTTTCTCTACTGATGAGGGAAGTTATCCCGAAACCCGAGCCATGTCTCGGGCGATACCCAAAAACCCGGGACATGTATCGGGTCTAGAGATTCATCAGTCCAACAAGTACCGACTTGCACCCACCTGGGTGATCCACTACTGAACTACAAGTACCAGAATCCCGAGGGGCGATCCGGAGGAGGGGCTAGCGGTGTGCGCTCCATTGCGGTGGTTTTTACTAATTGGCTCCCTTGAGCTTTGAGCCGACGGGCTCCTGGATGCTGCCCTGCGTGCCGGTTCGGGCATCGAGGCCATTGACTGTTGTTTGGCGGCCTTCTCCTCCACCCCTAAACCATTTTCTCTACTGATGAGGGAAGTTATCCCGAAACCCGAGCCATGTCTCGGGCGATACCCAAAAACCCGGGACATGTATCGGGTCTAGAGATTCATCAGTCCAACAAGTACCGACTTGCACCCACCTGGGTGATCCACTACTGAACTACAAGTACCAGAATCCCGAGGGGCGATCCGGAGGAGGGGCTAGCGGTGTGCGCTCCATTGCGGTGGTTTTTACTAATTGGCTCCCTTGAGCTTTGAGCCGACGGGCTCCTGGATGCTGCCCTGCGTGCCGGTTCGGGCATCGAGGCCATTGACTGTTGTTTGGCGGCCTTCTCCTCCACCCCTAAACCATTTTCTCTACTGATGAGGGAAGTTATCCCGAAACCCGAGCCATGTCTCGGGCGATACCCAAAAACCCGGGACATGTATCGGGTCTAGAGATTCATCAGTCCAACAAGTACCGACTTGCACCCACCTGGGTGATCCACTACTGAACTACAAGTACCAGAATCCCGAGGGGCGATCCGGAGGAGGGGCTAGCGGTGTGCGCTCCATTGCGGTGGTTTTTACTAATTGGCTCCCTTGAGCTTTGAGCCGACGGGCTCCTGGATGCTGCCCTGCGTGCCGGTTCGGGCATCGAGGCCATTGACTGTTGTTTGGCGGCCTTCTCCTCCACCCCTAAACCATTTTCTCTACTGATGAGGGAAGTTATCCCGAAACCCGAGCCATGTCTCGGGCGATACCCAAAAACCCGGGACATGTATCGGGTCTAGAGATTCATCAGTCCAACAAGTACCGACTTGCACCCACCTGGGTGATCCACTACTGAACTACAAGTACCAGAATCCCGAGGGGCGATCCGGAGGAGGGGCTAGCGGTGTGCGCTCCATTGCGGTGGTTTTTACTAATTGGCTCCCTTGAGCTTTGAGCCGACGGGCTCCTGGATGCTGCCCTGCGTGCCGGTTCGGGCATCGAGGCCATTGACTGTTGTTTGGCGGCCTTCTCCTCCACCCCTAAACCATTTTCTCTACTGATGAGGGAAGTTATCCCGAAACCCGAGCCATGTCTCGGGCGATACCCAAAAACCCGGGACATGTATCGGGTCTAGAGATTCATCAGTCCAACAAGTACCGACTTGCACCCACCTGGGTGATCCACTACTGAACTACAAGTACCAGAATCCCGAGGGGCGATCCGGAGGAGGGGCTAGCGGTGTGCGCTCCATTGCGGTGGTTTTTACTAATTGGCTCCCTTGAGCTTTGAGCCGACGGGCTCCTGGATGCTGCCCTGCGTGCCGGTTCGGGCATCGAGGCCATTGACTGTTGTTTGGCGGCCTTCTCCTCCACCCCTAAACCATTTTCTCTACTGATGAGGGAAGTTATCCCGAAACCCGAGCCATGTCTCGGGCGATACCCAAAAACCCGGGACATGTATCGGGTCTAGAGATTCATCAGTCCAACAAGTACCGACTTGCACCCACCTGGGTGATCCACTACTGAACTACAAGTACCAGAATCCCGAGGGGCGATCCGGAGGAGGGGCTAGCGGTGTGCGCTCCATTGCGGTGGTTTTTACTAATTGGCTCCCTTGAGCTTTGAGCCGACGGGCTCCTGGATGCTGCCCTGCGTGCCGGTTCGGGCATCGAGGCCATTGACTGTTGTTTGGCGGCCTTCTCCTCCACCCCTAAACCATTTTCTCTACTGATGAGGGAAGTTATCCCGAAACCCGAGCCATGTCTCGGGCGATACCCAAAAACCCGGGACATGTATCGGGTCTAGAGATTCATCAGTCCAACAAGTACCGACTTGCACCCACCTGGGTGATCCACTACTGAACTACAAGTACCAGAATCCCGAGGGGCGATCCGGAGGAGGGGCTAGCGGTGTGCGCTCCATTGCGGTGGTTTTTACTAATTGGCTCCCTTGAGCTTTGAGCCGACGGGCTCCTGGATGCTGCCCTGCGTGCCGGTTCGGGCATCGAGGCCATTGACTGTTGTTTGGCGGCCTTCTCCTCCACCCCTAAACCATTTTCTCTACTGATGAGGGAAGTTATCCCGAAACCCGAGCCATGTCTCGGGCGATACCCAAAAACCCGGGACATGTATCGGGTCTAGAGATTCATCAGTCCAACAAGTACCGACTTGCACCCACCTGGGTGATCCACTACTGAACTACAAGTACCAGAATCCCGAGGGGCGATCCGGAGGAGGGGCTAGCGGTGTGCGCTCCATTGCGGTGGTTTTTACTAATTGGCTCCCTTGAGCTTTGAGCCGACGGGCTCCTGGATGCTGCCCTGCGTGCCGGTTCGGGCATCGAGGCCATTGACTGTTGTTTGGCGGCCTTCTCCTCCACCCCTAAACCATTTTCTCTACTGATGAGGGAAGTTATCCCGAAACCCGAGCCATGTCTCGGGCGATACCCAAAAACCCGGGACATGTATCGGGTCTAGAGATTCATCAGTCCAACAAGTACCGACTTGCACCCACCTGGGTGATCCACTACTGAACTACAAGTACCAGAATCCCGAGGGGCGATCCGGAGGAGGGGCTAGCGGTGTGCGCTCCATTGCGGTGGTTTTTACTAATTGGCTCCCTTGAGCTTTGAGCCGACGGGCTCCTGGATGCTGCCCTGCGTGCCGGTTCGGGCATCGAGGCCATTGACTGTTGTTTGGCGGCCTTCTCCTCCACCCCTAAACCATTTTCTCTACTGATGAGGGAAGTTATCCCGAAACCCGAGCCATGTCTCGGGCGATACCCAAAAACTCGGGACATGTATCGGGTCTAGAGATTCATCAGTCCAACAAGTACCGACTTGCACCCACCTGGGTGATCCACTACTGAACTACAAGTACCAGAATCCCGAGGGGCGATCCGGAGGAGGGGCTAGCGGTGTGCGCTCCATTGCGGTGGTTTTTACTAATTGGCTCCCTTGAGCTTTGAGCCGACGGGCTCCTGGATGCTGCCCTGCGTGCCGGTTCGGGCATCGAGGCCATTGACTGTTGTTTGGCGGCCTTCTCCTCCACCCCTAAACCATTTTCTCTACTGATGAGGGAAGTTATCCCGAAACCCGAGCCATGTCTCGGGCGATACCCAAAAACCCGGGACATGTATCGGGTCTAGAGATTCATCAGTCCAACAAGTACCGACTTGCACCCACCTGGGTGATCCACTACTGAACTACAAGTACCAGAATCCCGAGGGGCGATCCGGAGGAGGGGCTAGCGGTGTGCGCTCCATTGCGGTGGTTTTTACTAATTGGCTCCCTTGAGCTTTGAGCCGACGGGCTCCTGGATGCTGCCCTGCGTGCCGGTTCGGGCATCGAGGCCATTGACTGTTGTTTGGCGGCCTTCTCCTCCACCCCTAAACCATTTTCTCTACTGATGAGGGAAGTTATCCCGAAACCCGAGCCATGTCTCGGGCGATACCCAAAAACCCGGGACATGTATCGGGTCTAGAGATTCATCAGTTCAACAAGTACCGACTTGCACCCACCTGGGTGATCCACTACTGAACTACAAGTACCAGAATCCCGAGGGGCGATCCGGAGGAGGGGCTAGCGGTGTGCGCTCCATTGCGGTGGTTTTTACTAATTGGCTCCCTTGAGCTTTGAGCCGACGGGCTCCTGGATGCTGCCCTGCGTGCCGGTTCGGGCATCGAGGCCATTGACTGTTGTTTGGCGGCCTTCTCCTCCACCCCTAAACCATTTTCTCTACTGATGAGGGAAGTTATCCCGAAACCCGAGCCATGTCTCGGGCGATACCCAAAAACCCGGGACATGTATCGGGTCTAGAGATTCATCAGTCCAACAAGTACCGACTTGCACCCACCTGGGTGATCCACTACTGAACTACAAGTACCAGAATCCCGAGGGGCGATCCGGAGGAGGGGCTAGCGGTGTGCGCTCCATTGCGGTGGTTTTTACTAATTGGCTCCCTTGAGCTTTGAGCCGACGGGCTCCTGGATGCTGCCCTGCGTGCCGGTTCGGGCATCGAGGCCATTGACTGTTGTTTGGCGGCCTTCTCCTCCACCCCTAAACCATTTTCTCTACTGATGAGGGAAGTTATCCCGAAACCCGAGCCATGTCTCGGGCGATACCCAAAAACCCGGGACATGTATCGGGTCTAGAGATTCATCAGTCCAACAAGTACCGACTTGCACCCACCTGGGTGATCCACTACTGAACTACAAGTACCAGAATCCCGAGGGGCGATCCGGAGGAGGGGCTAGCGGTGTGCGCTCCATTGCGGTGGTTTTTACTAATTGGCTCCCTTGAGCTTTGAGCCGACGGGCTCCTGGATGCTGCCCTGCGTGCCGGTTCGGGCATCGAGGCCATTGACTGTTGTTTGGCGGCCTTCTCCTCCACCCCTAAACCATTTTCTCTACTGATGAGGGAAGTTATCCCGAAACCCGAGCCATGTCTCGGGCGATACCCAAAAACCCGGGACATGTATCGGGTCTAGAGATTCATCAGTCCAACAAGTACCGACTTGCACCCACCTGGGTGATCCACTACTGAACTACAAGTACCAGAATCCCGAGGGGCGATCCGGAGGAGGGGCTAGCGGTGTGCGCTCCATTGCGGTGGTTTTTACTAATTGGCTCCCTTGAGCTTTGAGCCGACGGGCTCCTGGATGCTGCCCTGCGTGCCGGTTCGGGCATCGAGGCCATTGACTGTTGTTTGGCGGCCTTCTCCTCCACCCCTAAACCATTTTCTCTACTGATGAGGGAAGTTATCCCGAAACCCGAGCCATGTCTCGGGCGATACCCAAAAACCCGGGACATGTATCGGGTCTAGAGATTCATCAGTCCAACAAGTACCGACTTGCACCCACCTGGGTGATCCACTACTGAACCACAAGTACCAGAATCCCGAGGGGCGATCCGGAGGAGGGGCTAGCGGTGTGCGCTCCATTGCGGTGGTTTTTACTAATTGGCTCCCTTGAGCTTTGAGCCGACGGGCTCCTGGATGCTGCCCTGCGTGCCGGTTCGGGCATCGAGGCCATTGACTGTTGTTTGGCGGCCTTCTCCTCCACCCCTAAACCATTTTCTCTACTGATGAGGGAAGTTATCCCGAAACCCGAGCCATGTCTCGGGCGATACCCAAAAACCCGGGACATGTATCGGGTCTAGAGATTCATCAGTCCAACAAGTACCGACTTGCACCCACCTGGGTGATCCACTACTGAACTACAAGTACCAGAATCCCGAGGGGCGATCCGGAGGAGGGGCTAGCGGTGTGCGCTCCATTGCGGTGGTTTTTACTAATTGGCTCCCTTGAGCTTTGAGCCGACGGGCTCCTGGATGCTGCCCTGCGTGCCGGTTCGGGCATCGAGGCCATTGACTGTTGTTTGGCGGCCTTCTCCTCCACCCCTAAACCATTTTCTCTACTGATGAGGGAAGTTATCCCGAAACCCGAGCCATGTCTCGGGCGATACCCAAAAACCCGGGACATGTATCGGGTCTAGAGATTCATCAGTCCAACAAGTACCGACTTGCACCCACCTGGGTGATCCACTACTGAACTACAAGTACCAGAATCCCGAGGGGCGATCCGGAGGAGGGGCTAGCGGTGTGCGCTCCATTGCGGTGGTTTTTACTAATTGGCTCCCTTGAGCTTTGAGCCGACGGGCTCCTGGATGCTGCCCTGCGTGCCGGTTCGGGCATCGAGGCCATTGACTGTTGTTTGGCGGCCTTCTCCTCCACCCCTAAACCATTTTCTCTACTGATGAGGGAAGTTATCCCGAAACCCGAGCCATGTCTCGGGCGATACCCAAAAACCCGGGACATGTATCGGGTCTAGAGATTCATCAGTCCAACAAGTACCGACTTGCACCCACCTGGGTGATCCACTACTGAACTACAAGTACCAGAATCCCGAGGGGCGATCCGGAGGAGGGGCTAGCGGTGTGCGCTCCATTGCGGTGGTTTTTACTAATTGGCTCCCTTGAGCTTTGAGCCGACGGGCTCCTGGATGCTGCCCTGCGTGCCGGTTCGGGCATCGAGGCCATTGACTGTTGTTTGGCGGCCTTCTCCTCCACCCCTAAACCATTTTCTCTACTGATGAGGGAAGTTATCCCGAAACCCGAGCCATGTCTCGGGCGATACCCAAAAACCCGGGACATGTATCGGGTCTAGAGATTCATCAGTCCAACAAGTACCGACTTGCACCCACCTGGGTGATCCACTACTGAACTACAAGTACCAGAATCCCGAGGGGCGATCCGGAGGAGGGGCTAGCGGTGTGCGCTCCATTGCGGTGGTTTTTACTAATTGGCTCCCTTGAGCTTTGAGCCGACGGGCTCCTGGATGCTGCCCTGCGTGCCGGTTCGGGCATCGAGGCCATTGACTGTTGTTTGGCGGCCTTCTCCTCCACCCCTAAACCATTTTCTCTACTGATGAGGGAAGTTATCCCGAAACCCGAGCCATGTCTCGGGCGATACCCAAAAACCCGGGACATGTATCGGGTCTAGAGATTCATCAGTCCAACAAGTACCGACTTGCACCCACCTGGGTGATCCACTACTGAACCACAAGTACCAGAATCCCGAGGGGCGATCCGGAGGAGGGGCTAGCGGTGTGCGCTCCATTGCGGTGGTTTTTACTAATTGGCTCCCTTGAGCTTTGAGCCGACGGGCTCCTGGATGCTGCCCTGCGTGCCGGTTCGGGCATCGAGGCCATTGACTGTTGTTTGGCGGCCTTCTCCTCCACCCCTAAACCATTTTCTCTACTGATGAGGGAAGTTATCCCGAAACCCGAGCCATGTCTCGGGCGATACCCAAAAACCCGGGACATGTATCGGGTCTAGAGATTCATCAGTCCAACAAGTACCGACTTGCACCCACCTGGGTGATCCACTACTGAACTACAAGTACCAGAATCCCGAGGGGCGATCCGGAGGAGGGGCTAGCGGTGTGCGCTCCATTGCGGTGGTTTTTACTAATTGGCTCCCTTGAGCTTTGAGCCGACGGGCTCCTGGATGCTGCCCTGCGTGCCGGTTCGGGCATCGAGGCCATTGACTGTTGTTTGGCGGCCTTCTCCTCCACCCCTAAACCATTTTCTCTACTGATGAGGGAAGTTATCCCGAAACCCGAGCCATGTCTCGGGCGATACCCAAAAACCCGGGACATGTATCGGGTCTAGAGATTCATCAGTCCAACAAGTACCGACTTGCACCCACCTGGGTGATCCACTACTGAACTACAAGTACCAGAATCCCGAGGGGCGATCCGGAGGAGGGGCTAGCGGTGTGCGCTCCATTGCGGTGGTTTTTACTAATTGGCTCCCTTGAGCTTTGAGCCGACGGGCTCCTGGATGCTGCCCTGCGTGCCGGTTCGGGCATCGAGGCCATTGACTGTTGTTTGGCGGCCTTCTCCTCCACCCCTAAACCATTTTCTCTACTGATGAGGGAAGTTATCCCGAAACCCGAGCCATGTCTCGGGCGATACCCAAAAACCCGGGACATGTATCGGGTCTAGAGATTCATCAGTCCAACAAGTACCGACTTGCACCCACCTGGGTGATCCACTACTGAACTACAAGTACCAGAATCCCGAGGGGCGATCCGGAGGAGGGGCTAGCGGTGTGCGCTCCATTGCGGTGGTTTTTACTAATTGGCTCCCTTGAGCTTTGAGCCGACGGGCTCCTGGATGCTGCCCTGCGTGCCGGTTCGGGCATCGAGGCCATTGACTGTTGTTTGGCGGCCTTCTCCTCCACCCCTAAACCATTTTCTCTACTGATGAGGGAAGTTATCCCGAAACCCGAGCCATGTCTCGGGCGATACCCAAAAACCCGGGACATGTATCGGGTCTAGAGATTCATCAGTCCAACAAGTACCGACTTGCACCCACCTGGGTGATCCACTACTGAACTACAAGTACCAGAATCCCGAGGGGCGATCCGGAGGAGGGGCTAGCGGTGTGCGCTCCATTGCGGTGGTTTTTACTCTGTTACGGGGAGCAGAGCGTTGAACTCATTGCAATAAAGAAACAGGAACACCAATGCTCTCCCCGTCCCTAAATTTTCTCATTTTTTTGCTCCTGTTGAGCATTTT
This sequence comes from Lissotriton vulgaris, assembly GCF_964263255.1. Classification (NCBI taxonomy): domain Eukaryota; kingdom Metazoa; phylum Chordata; class Amphibia; order Caudata; family Salamandridae; genus Lissotriton; species Lissotriton vulgaris. The sequence continues at coordinate 67,178,823 of NC_141694.1, forward strand.
CTGAATCCCTGTTTTTGTTTTTCCCCTGAAAAAAATCCAAAAAAAATATAAAATCGTTTCAAAAAGTATAAAAAAAATATAAAACAACAAAAACAAAAAAAAGTTCTTTTCAGAACTACCTCCAATTTATAAAAAAATGCTATTTTTTTTTTAAAAAAAGTGTCATTCTTTTTCTCAATCGTACGCTCACCGGTGCGCGTACCAGGCGCTCCCTCGGCGCAAATTAAAATAAAAAAATTTTGGGGGCCCCGTACGGCTTTTTTATGACCCCCACATCAAACCTAGGGGGTCAGGGGGGGTGTACCCTGCCCCCTTTTGCTCATTTCCCCCTTTGATTTTTACCACCTCAATCCTACCGAGGTACAAGATGGCGGCCGCTGCAGACTGTTTCGAATGTTTACAGACACCCGAGAGCCAATCAGCTTTCCGTACGCAAGTCGCGTGGCGCGCTTTGAGCGCTCCCCTGCGCGCGTACCGGGGCGCGGCTCTAGATATATATATTTTTTTGAACCTAAATTACTCAAAATCCACTGGAGCACATATCTTGAGACATAGCAAAGGCACATCGGGCTACCAGTCCCTACAATTTTGCCAAATTTGGTGGAAATACATTCAGCCGTTCGGGCTAAAAGTGAAATCGATCGCCCTATGAAAATTAACATGGGGAAAACGCGTTTTGGGACCCCCCTTTTATCTCGGCCCCCGCTTGACGAATCCCCCCCAAACTTTCAGGGAAGGACCGGAGCTTGACGAGGCCATTTTGAGGAAATTTTCAAGCAGATTCGTCAACCTGTGCCAAAGTTATTCCAAATAGAATTTTGAGATTTAACATTGAAAAAAATCCTAACTATAACTACCTACTGGCGACCGCCAGTAGGTAATATATATATATATATAGACCAGCTGGTGACACCGAAGACTGGCTTCGGGATGGTGTCCAAGCAGCCTTGCAAAGGAGGACTGCTACGGAGTCAGCGGTGAGAGAGAAAAAAGAACAGAACTTTAATTTCATCAAAACATCCCCAAGAATCGTGCAGTAGTAAACCACAAGTCCCAGCAGACCTTTAAACAGCAAACGGGACTGCCATCTACATCACAGGCTCCACAAGACACTACGTCTTTAAAGGAAGTGATTCCGAGATAAAAACACCATCAGTGAAATGGATCTAATTAACTATGATGAACCTGTGAGCAGAAACGGCATGTCGACCCACGGAGGGAGCCCATAAACAAGCAGAGGGCGGAACTTTTTAAACAAACTGAAGGCTTGTGGAACTCTGCTACACCCAAGGCTTAAACCTTTGAAAAAAGTCAATGTTGACTGAAATGCGTCAGGTATGCCTGCCAAAATAATTAAATAAACATTTTTTCTTACTGCTGAGGTTGCGGCTCGTTTCCCTTCTTCGAGGAGAAAGGGTTTGGTTTTTATATATATATATATATATATATATATATATATATATATATATATATATATATATATTACCTACTGGCGATAGCCAGTAGGTATATATAGTTAGGATTATTTCTCTATGGAACTTTTGAAAATTCTATGTCTAATAACTTTGGCGTTTGTGGACGGAATCGGCTGAAATTTTCAGGAAAATGGCACATTTTGTTTCTGAGCAGCCCCTGAAAATTTGGGGGGGGGTTCGTCAAGGGGGGGCCGAGAAAAAAGGGGGTCCCAAAACGCCTTTTTCCCATGTTAATTTCCATAGGGCGTTTGGCCTCACTTTTAGCTCGAACGGCTGAATGTATTTGTACGAAACTTGGCAAAATTGTAGGGACTGTTAGCCCGATGTGCCTTTGCTGGGTCTCAATATATGTGCTCCAGTGGATTTTGAGAAATTAACGTTTTAAAAAATTTATATATCTGTGACAGCGTCCCAGATAGCGCTCCAGATCGCGTACTTTTCGCATCACGGAGCTTTGCGAAGCGATGCTGATTGGCTCTCCGGTGTCTGTCAACATTCTAAACAGTCCGGTGCGGCCACCATCTTGTCTCTCGGTAGGATCGAGAGACAAGAAGAGGTGAAAAACGAAGGGGGAATTTAATGAAAGGGGGCAAGGTAGACCCCTCTTGACCCCCTAGGAATGATGTTGGGGTTAATAAAGGGTCCCGTGGGGAAAATAAAAAAAATTTGATTTTTCACGGTAGAAGCGGTTCTCAAACCGGGTCGCAAACTAACGGCTGAATGGATTTGCACGAAACTTGGCAAAATTATAGGGACTGTTAGTCCGATGTGCCTTTGCTGGGTCTCAATATATGTGCTCCAGTGGATTTTGAGAAATTAACGTTTAAAAAACAGATATATCTGTGACAGCGTCCCAGATAGCGCTCCGGATCGCGTACTTTTCGCGTAACGGAGCTTTGCGTAGCGAAGCTGATTGGCTGTCCGGTGTCTGTCAACATTCTAAACAGTCCGGTGCGGCCGCCATCTTGTCTGTCGGTAGGATCGAGAGACAAGAGGAGGAGAAAAACGAAGGGGGAATTTAATGAAAGGGGGCTAGGTAGACCCCTCTTGACCCCCTAGGAATGATGTTGGGGTTATTAAAGGGTCCCGTGGGGCAAATAAAAAAATTGATTTTTCGCGGTAGAAGCGCTTCTCGGTTCGCAAACTGGTAGCGAAACGTGAATTCGCCATTTTGTGTTTCGATTTCATTAAATTACTAGGTATAAGGGGGTACGGGAGACGTATCCTGACCCCTTTTGTTTTCTGAGGGTGGCTGAGGAGGCTCATATATGTTGATACATGTCTTCCAGCGGCTGTGCGTGAGCGTTTTTTTTTTTGCTGCGTGACGTCTGTTAACGTTCGATTCGATGGAAATCAGGAAGTGTTGACCGCCATTTTGTCACTGGGAGTAAATATTTTATTTGTTATAAATAAATCATTATTGATAAACATTGTCTGCGCCATCTTGCCTTTTTTGCAATGCCACACTTTTGTCGAGCACAGCAGCCATTTTAGATGCCTTGACCAGACCCACTGTCTGCACCCTCGCAAGCATCTCCCCCACGCACTGGTCACTCCCGCTCTCTTTCTCATGTATGGGCTAGAAACCTCCTCCCATCTGCGCTGTTCTTCTCTGAGAATCACACCCTGTGCCCGCCCGACACCTGCCTTTCACCCTATTCACTACCGCACCCTCTGACACTCCTCTTCCTCTGTGTCCGATTGTCCAGGCCCATCCCAGGCTATCACCTAGCCCTGCAGATGTAGTTTATGGCCTCAACTGTAAAGAATCACCCCTCTTCAAAGAAGTTACAGTAGATCAAGGCCCCCACCCGATGAGATCCGTCACACTACACGCGTTCCTGCAATCTGATAACCATCCTGTATTGTGATTGGAGAGGGGATTCTCAGTGTGAGGGTGTGTGGGACCGAGCCTGAAGCGGAAGATTCCAGGGAGGCCTTTTTGTACATCAAAGTCTTCACAATTATGTGTCACATTAAAAATATATAGCACTCACAAAAAAGTAGAAGGAAAATAACACTTTAATAACTTATAAATATATACATCGCAACAAAAACAGTAAACACCTTAAAACATTTTTTAATAAAACAGAAGCAACAATGGTCAGTAGCGGTCTGTTGTGCGAATAGTCCCAAGGCAGCATATTTACCTAGAGTGGTGCTGTGTAGGACATTCTGAATGGAAATTAACCAGAACTATAACCATCTACTTCCAATAATATAACTTTTATGCCCAAATTACGCAAAGATTTAGCTAATCTGCTAAAGGGGGGAGTCATCATTTCTTTACTGTAGGAAGGTGGATATCTGACTATGGTTACCCCCAAACTTTTTGCCTGGTGTTTAGCTGGTTTTTGACTTAGTTGGCCTGGGATCCTGCTATTCAGGGCCCCAGGCTGATTGCTCTCTCCTTAAAATGGACTCCATGTACCTTAGGTGCATAACACAATTGGAATTGGTTCACCTTATAGGCCCCTGTAACAGTGTACCATAGGTACCCAGGGCATAGGTGTATCCAAGGCCTACCAGGGGCTGCAGCACGTATTGTGCCACCCCTGGCCTGGCCTCCATCTTTGACACAACTGGCTGATCACTCAGCTGGGGTAAGTCGGTGTAACCACCTCTTACTTAGGTACAGTATGTCTGTGCCTAACCCTAAACTGGACACATATGTTCCTATCAGCCACTCCTATGGAAGGCCTCATCAATCCTGGAGGCAGAGTGCTTGGAAATATGTGAGATGGTGCTCTGGCATGAGCTGAGCCTGTCTGCAGCTGTCGGGAACAACTCCCTAAGCTGTTCCGGGATATTGCCATACCATATACTCTTAAGGGCATTATAATCCTCGCGGTTAAATGCTATCTTTGGTTTGGCTTTATCAAAACATGTCGAGTAAGGTGTCATACGAATTGGAATACTATCCCCTCGCCAATTCTGGCGACGGGGATAGCATTCCACCCTTCTAGAGGGACACGACATGTGTGTAGCCTTAACCCCGGTTAAAGTTAAACAGAGCCTCAGCTTCACAAAATGGACGCTGCCACCACAGACACAAGTCTGGCCTCCTGCTGCTGACCGAAACTCGGCAGATGGTGGCCTGGACAAAGGGTTTCCTGCCTTGGGAGGTGCGAGCACCACCCCAGACAGGATTTTGTGTATTAGGTAGGACAGGGCTGAAAAGAATCAGACATGCCCGGGGCACACAAGGTGTCCCCGTGCATAGGCCAGTCCAAACCGGTCCTGGGGCCTTCCAGCCCCAGTCCTGGCGCGGAGCTGGACAAAGGAAAGGGGGTGTAACCGCCCCCCTTCCTGGTTCCTCCCAGAGGAGGGACCTAGTAGGTGATCCACCCCCAGTTTGGGAATAAGAGGGGGAGCAGTGCCATTGCACAGCAGATCATCCCGAAATCAACTTAAACTAAGAAGAAGACTGGACTTCGACATTCTGCTGCACAGAAGACTGAAGAAGAATCTCCCTTGTGGCCAAGGAGTGACCACCCTGTGAACACAGGTACCAACCAGCAACTCGACGTCTGCTTTGCCGCCGCCTCCCGCCGGAGCCCGAGCCCAGAGCCCGACAAGAACCAGATTCCCAGACCTCTCAGAGCCCGATCCACAGTCCCTGCAAAGAAGGGACCCGTGGAGGCACCGAGTGACGTGGGACCGGACCTCTTGGAAGACACTCGTAAAGCTGACTGCGCAGCTTCTGAGGCATCCTCGACGTTGTGCTTTGGGGACTGAGAACCCCCACCACCGAGCAGCCCTTGCACCGAAGATCAGCCCCCCAGCATCTCCACGATCTGCGTGGGGCCCTTTTGCACTGTGCCACTCGACGCGCCATCCCGGCCACTAGCCACGCGGCCAGCGGCCATCTTGGCGACGAACCCGAAGATTTAAACAGCAGGTCTGGTTGCTCCAGACCTACCCAAGCTCCTGTGAAAAGGAGCACCCGCTCTGACCTTGCTGGTCCGAGTGAACAGCATCTTTCAACTCCTGCGTGGCTTGCATTTGCCAAGGCCTGTTTGCTCCGATCAGGTCGCCGACACCGCCAACAGCGAGAGGCCTACGTGGGACAGCTCGTGACCGACTCCTGGACGTCCTCGACCCCGGGTATCCACGTGGCTGCAGAAAGAAGCTACCCGACAACGCCTGTTTGCACCCGACATCACCTGGTTCCACTCTGGTTCCACGGCAGTCACTGGCTAGTGACTTTGAACACTGTCCCCTCTGCTTTCAGGTCTTCACATCTTCAGATCCACCCTTGGATCCACCGGAACTCTTCTCATCGAGCCGCCTGCAGCATCTCCTGCTCCAAGCACCATCGACCAGCGTGACGAAACCCGACACATCTTCGACCCTGTGCACCCGCTTCCTGTGGGTGAGGTAACTCAGCTCCGCCGGTGCTCCTGCACTGGTACACATCCCAAGGGCCTGTGTTTTAAGTTTCAGCTCCGTAGGTCACTCGGAAGGTTCCTAACTTTCTAACTTTGTGCTTTTTACGCACCATAGACTTTGTATTGAGAAGTGCGTGCACTTTGGACACTGCACCCGAGTCCCGTGGGCCTTTCCCGACTTAGCTAACTCCAGTCTCGAATAGCTCCAGCGATTCCCAAGGCCCTAGGCCTCTTCACTTTCCTCCTGGTATCTCTTATACCACTTATTTAGTATATGGTTTAGGTGGCCCCTAGGGCTCATCCATATTGTGCAACTTTTGTGTATTTTAAACTGTCTTGTGATTTTACGCTTGTGCTTCTGTGCTCATAAAGAGTCCAGGGGATTTTATAGTTAATAAATCAATATATATTTTCAATATATATCTGTGTGGTGTCCCTTTCATTTGGTATTCGGGGGGGTTGTGTATGGTATAACAGCTGGCTTCACATGCCTTTCAGAGTTTAGCCTAAGACTGCTTTGTCCACGTTACCACTAGGATAACTGGTCTACAAGGTTGAATTACAACCATCATCATAAGGGTTGCTTGGCATGGTACAAAGTGATCACTAGAACTAGTGAGCATTATATACCAGGCCAACTTCTCACATTGGTGAGCAGCGGATTGGGATCTGAGCTTGCTGTTGTTTTACCATTGCAATCTTTGAGATTATCATTTGAAAGATCATACAGGTACCTGCTAGGTACATATAAAACAAGACTAGTATACTTAAGTTCTACTGAACTTAGTTGTTGTAGAGCAAAGGGAGTAGCACACCCTAGCTACAACTACTAGATAGGTTTAGTAGGTAAACACCAGTGTAGGTAGATTGCAACACATCCACCCACACTAGAGCAATGTCTGGAACAGAGGGGTCCAGTGGACTTACTCCTGTTGAGAGTGACCCTCCAAGGGCACCATCCCAGTTTGCTATTTTTCCTTTTAAGGAATTAAGACAGCTTTGTGTCTTAAGGGGTCTGAAGACAGGGCCTACCCCTACTACAGACCACCTAAGAGAGCTCTTGGATCAGTCTGAGGCTCTAAAGACCTCTAAAGCAAACCCCACAGGGAATGCTGAAGGAGGCCATCCTTCAGAGGATGACACTGTAGACACCCCTACCCCTATCATCCTAGTAGATGAGGAAGCCTCCACCACTGGAGCTCCTCAAGTAGATGTAGAGGAAGAGGAAGAAGAAGAGGAGGAGGAGGTGGAAAGCAGTGAGTCAGATGATGACAGAGATAGTCAGGTGCTGGTCAGTAGACTGAACCAGGCTAACTTAAGTCAACTTGGGAATGAATCAGGTAACAACCCATTCAGACCCCCAGGTGGACTTAACCAGGGCCATAGGAGGAGGAGGCATCACTCAGGTGAATCCAATACCTCCCATGTCTCTAGAGGCTCTCATGGTCACTCCAGAAAGGAGATGACTAGCCCTCAGAGAAGGGAACATGAGGCCAAGATGAGAGAGGCTGAGCTTAGGATCCAGAGGCAAGAGTTAGAGGTTGCCCTGGCCAAGGAGAAACTTGCTAGAGCAAGACAGCCTAGAGAGAGTGGATTAGGATCCACTGGTGGCAGCAATATCCAGAAGGATAAAGACAGGTCCTTTGATACAAGAAACCTGAGTAAGATTGTGCCCCCCTACAAAGCTGGGGATGATATCCACAAATGGATGACTGCACTTGAGAGAGCCTGCATGGTACAGCAGATTCCTCAGGAGCAGTGGGCAGCAATCTTGTGGCTCTCCTTTGAAGGTAGAGGCAGAGACAGACTCCTCACAGTTAGTGATGAGGATTCTAGAAACTACCTGGTCCTGAAGAGTGCTCTGATTGATGGGTTAGGCTTAACCACTGAACAGTACAGGTTAATGTTCAGAGATACCCAGAAGACACAGACTCAGGACTGGTCTGAATTTGTTGAATGTGCCACTAAGGCTCTGGAGGGCTGGTTGCTGGGAAGTAAGGTTACTGACTATACAGGATTGTATAATTTAATTATGAGAGAGCAAATCTTAAGTAATTGTCAAAATCAGCTTCTACATCAGCACCTGGTTGACTCTGATCTGACCTCCCCACAAGAATTGGGTAGGAGGGCAGACAAATGGGTCAGAACCAGGATCAGGCCTAAGAACCAGGGTGGTGACCAAAAGAAAGAGACTACCAAGCCTCAAGAGAAGGGTGGGGATAAAAGTAAGGAAAAGACTTCCCCAGGGCCCCAAAACTCCAAGAATGGGGGTGGGTCCCAAGACACTTCTACATCCCAGAAAAAGCCTTATTGTCATACCTGTAAACAGGTGGGGCATTACAAAACAGATAGCTGTTGTCCCAAGAATGGCAATAAGGAGAATATACCTCCAGGTAAGGCTCCAACACCTCCTGTCACTGTTAGCAGTGGTCCCCCAGGTGGTGGGAGCACCCCCAAGAATTTGGGTGGGTTTACTTTTGGAGGACAGGTGGACTCTGGCCTATCCAGGTCCCCTAACTCAGATACTCTTGTCTATGAGACTGGCATGGGGTTTGCCAATTTCACAGCTTGCCCAAACACTTTGAGCAAGTATAGACAGGAGCCCCTCATCAATGGCTTGAAAGTTGAGGCCTTCAGAGACACAGGGGCTAGCGTCACCATGGTGGCTGAATGTCTAGTCCCCTCAAGGCAACTTTTACCTGATGCCAAATATCAGGTGACAAACATTGATGGTATAGAATCCAATCATCCCATGGCAGTAGTCAATCTTAGCTGGGGAGGTGTCACTGGCCCAAAGAGAGTGGCAGTGTCAGCAAACTTGCCTGTAGATTGCCTACTGGGAAATGATTTGGAAATCTCAGCCTGGGCTGAGGTTGAACAGCAAACCCATTCTAGAATGGTAAATCTCCATGGAAAGGTTAGTGGGGCTGTGATGGCTACAGCCCCAATTCAAGATGTCCTTCCTGAAAAGGTTGGGAGGGCTGAGCAAACCTCAGCCCCATCTTTAGATAACTTCCCTCCTGGAAAGAGTAGCAGGGCTGTACTAGTAACAGCCCATACCCAAACTGAGTCTCCTCCTGAAAAGGTTGGTGGGGCTGTGATGGCCACAGCCCAAACTCAAACTGATACATGGGTAGTGAAGCCTGAAATGATGGATCACTCCACCCAAACAGAGAGCATTGAGGAGGAAGAGAAATCTCCCTCCCACCAGACTTTAGGAAAGGATCAGCCTCCTCAGGGAACTGATCTTACCCCTGATGAAGGAACTGTCCCAGAGGTTGTTAGGCCTGGCCTAACAGAGCCTCTGATGCCAGTGGACCCTTCTCAGGTGGGACCCAGTCTGGAGCAGGTAACCTGCCCCTCTCTACTTTGCCTTACTCAGCCCAGGGCTGCAGAGGACAAGAAGGACAGTGAGACCCAAAGGGCCCCCTGTCAAATAAAGCACCCCCATCAACAGATTAGGGGCACCGAAACTAGTAGCCCTAGTGAGGTGCAAACTTTAAAAACTCCTGAGGGATCCCCCTTAAAAGTAGTTAGGGACCTCCCCCAGATGGATATTGTTGGGCACAGCCAAACCTGGGACCCTAAGGGCCCAAACCTGAACTGTCCCTCCAGTAAGCCAAACAGAGGGACTCAGCCTCCAGCTTTAGGTAGCCAGAGGTTGACCCTGAGAGCACAGTGCAACTCAGTCAAAGAAAGAAAGGCACACATGGTGGAGAGTGATTGGAGGAAGCTGAGCCCTACAGAGGAGACTCACTTCAGTACTCCATCCCAACACCAGCCTTTGACTTTGCAAAGACACACCACAGGTAGAGATTCCCTATGGTGGAGACCCTCAGATACCCTTAGGGTGAGGGATTGCTTAGTGGACCATGAGACAGGGGGTTACCAAGCCAGAGCTGGTACTTCCTTATATGGCCACTTAGGCAATATAGGCTTACCTGGTCAAGGATAGCCTTATCTCCTTTCGTTTGGGGGGGGGTTATGTAGGAAGGTGGATATCTGACTATGGTTACCCCCAAACTTTTTGCCTGGTGTTTAGCTGGTTTTTGACTTAGTTGGCCTGGGATCCTGCTATTCAGGGCCCCAGGCTGATTGCTCTCTCCTTAAAATGGACTCCATGTACCTTAGGTGCATAACACAATTGGAATTGGTTCACCTTATAGGCCCCTGTAACAGTGTACCATAGGTACCCAGGGCATAGGTGTATCCAAGGCCTACCAGGGGCTGCAGCACGTATTGTGCCACCCCTGGCCTGGCCTCCATCTTTGACACAACTGGCTGATCACTCAGCTGGGGTAAGTCGGTGTAACCACCTCTTACTTAGGTACAGTATGTCTGTGCCTAACCCTAAACTGGACACATATGTTCCTATCAGCCACTCCTATGGAAGGCCTCATCAATCCTGGAGGCAGAGTGCTTGGAAATATGTGAGATGGTGCTCTGGCATGAGCTGAGCCTGTCTGCAGCTGTCGGGAACAACTCCCTAAGCTGTTCCGGGATATTGCCATACCATATACTCTTAAGGGCATTATAATCCTCGCGGTTAAATGCTATCTTTGGTTTGGCTTTATCAAAACATGTCGAGTAAGGTGTCATACGAATTGGAATACTATCCCCTCGCCAATTCTGGCGACGGGGATAGCATTCCACCCTTCTAGAGGGACACGACATGTGTGTAGCCTTAACCCCGGTTAAAGTTAAACAGAGCCTCAGCTTCACAAAATGGACGCTGCCACCACAGACACAAGTCTGGCCTCCTGCTGCTGACCGAAACTCGGCAGATGGTGGCCTGGACAAAGGGTTTCCTGCCTTGGGAGGTGCGAGCACCACCCCAGACAGGATTTTGTGTATTAGGTAGGACAGGGCTGAAAAGAATCAGACATGCCCGGGGCACACAAGGTGTCCCCGTGCATAGGCCAGTCCAAACCGGTCCTGGGGCCTTCCAGCCCCAGTCCTGGCGCGGAGCTGGACAAAGGAAAGGGGGTGTAACCGCCCCCCTTCCTGGTTCCTCCCAGAGGAGGGACCTAGTAGGTGATCCACCCCCAGTTTGGGAATAAGAGGGGGAGCAGTGCCATTGCACAGCAGATCATCCCGAAATCAACTTAAACTAAGAAGAAGACTGGACTTCGACATTCTGCTGCACAGAAGACTGAAGAAGAATCTCCCTTGTGGCCAAGGAGTGACCACCCTGTGAACACAGGTACCAACCAGCAACTCGACGTCTGCTTTGCCGCCGCCTCCCGCCGGAGCCCGAGCCCAGAGCCCGACAAGAACCAGATTCCCAGACCTCTCAGAGCCCGATCCACAGTCCCTGCAAAGAAGGGACCCGTGGAGGCACCGAGTGACGTGGGACCGGACCTCTTGGAAGACACTCGTAAAGCTGACTGCGCAGCTTCTGAGGCATCCTCGACGTTGTGCTTTGGGGACTGAGAACCCCCACCACCGAGCAGCCCTTGCACCGAAGATCAGCCCCCCAGCATCTCCACGATCTGCGTGGGGCCCTTTTGCACTGTGCCACTCGACGCGCCATCCCGGCCACTAGCCACGCGGCCAGCGGCCATCTTGGCGACGAACCCGAAGATTTAAACAGCAGGTCTGGTTGCTCCAGACCTACCCAAGCTCCTGTGAAAAGGAGCACCCGCTCTGACCTTGCTGGTCCGAGTGAACAGCATCTTTCAACTCCTGCGTGGCTTGCATTTGCCAAGGCCTGTTTGCTCCGATCAGGTCGCCGACACCGCCAACAGCGAGAGGCCTACGTGGGACAGCTCGTGACCGACTCCTGGACGTCCTCGACCCCGGGTATCCACGTGGCTGCAGAAAGAAGCTACCCGACAACGCCTGTTTGCACCCGACATCACCTGGTTCCACTCTGGTTCCACGGCAGTCACTGGCTAGTGACTTTGAACACTGTCCCCTCTGCTTTCAGGTCTTCACATCTTCAGATCCACCCTTGGATCCACCGGAACTCTTCTCATCGAGCCGCCTGCAGCATCTCCTGCTCCAAGCACCATCGACCAGCGTGACGAAACCCGACACATCTTCGACCCTGTGCACCCGCTTCCTGTGGGTGAGGTAACTCAGCTCCGCCGGTGCTCCTGCACTGGTACACATCCCAAGGGCCTGTGTTTTAAGTTTCAGCTCCGTAGGTCACTCGGAAGGTTCCTAACTTTCTAACTTTGTGCTTTTTACGCACCATAGACTTTGTATTGAGAAGTGCGTGCACTTTGGACACTGCACCCGAGTCCCGTGGGCCTTTCCCGACTTAGCTAACTCCAGTCTCGAATAGCTCCAGCGATTCCCAAGGCCCTAGGCCTCTTCACTTTCCTCCTGGTATCTCTTATACCACTTATTTAGTATATGGTTTAGGTGGCCCCTAGGGCTCATCCATATTGTGCAACTTTTGTGTATTTTAAACTGTCTTGTGATTTTACGCTTGTGCTTCTGTGCTCATAAAGAGTCCAGGGGATTTTATAGTTAATAAATCAATATATATTTTCAATATATATCTGTGTGGTGTCCCTTTCATTTGGTATTCGGGGGGGTTGTGTATGGTATAACAGCTGGCTTCACATGCCTTTCAGAGTTTAGCCTAAGACTGCTTTGTCCACGTTACCACTAGGATAACTGGTCTACAAGGTTGAATTACAACCATCATCATAAGGGTTGCTTGGCATGGTACAAAGTGATCACTAGAACTAGTGAGCATTATATACCAGGCCAACTTCTCACATTTACAATAATCAATAATGAAAAATCAACATCAATAGGGTTGTCCGTATTCCCGATGCAGCACTATAGCGCAACATACACAGCACCTGGGGTGTCAAGAGTGAACAGGTCCTAGCTGCTTAACCAATGACTGACAAATGCTATATTAAACACTTACTATGTATAATACTTGCGTTCACAATAGTTTTACTTTACAAAACAGAACAAAAGATGTCCCCTGTAAGTAAACCCATATTAGCTGTTTCAGTTATTGAACATCCTAAGGTTTTATGACATGGGGAACAGTAGTGATATCCTGGGCGGGTGATGGAACTGGGTTTGTTAATGGAAAAACATCTACAGAGAAAACTATTGGTAAATTATACTTCTCCGGAAATTTAAAACTCACAAATGTTTCATTTGTGTAATCGTTTTATGAACATGTACATTAAAAAACTAAAAGAAATGCCAAGAACGTCCCATGTGAAAGTGAATTTTATCTGGCAATTTTTTTCTTTTCCTTCTCATGAAAAGAAAGTTAAAGCCAGGTTCGTTACCTGCCTCATCTGCAAAAAAAAACACTCTCGAGAGGGACCGAAAAAAAATATTGCTATGGTAATCATACCATGCATCGGCATATGGAGAGGTGGCACCCTTTTAATTATTCTAAAGCACAACTTCGAGATTTGGGGGATAACCCCCGACCGGCAAAAACATCCACCAATGACTTAGCAATAAGTGAGTCAGAGGCAAGGGAAACGGTCCCAAATCTGCAAAAGAACTTTGGGCAGATGAGATTGTGATAGCATGTGGAAAATTAATTTCATGCGGATAGCATGTGGAAAATTAATTTCATGCGGAGAGATCAGTATTACTTCAATAAATACAGTAATCAATGATGCATTAGAACTTAATATCAATTCATTTTCCGAACGTGTAATCAGTACCTGTCCCATGTCAATTCATTGTTCGAACGTATAATCAATACCCATCCCGGATCAATTCATTGTCCGAACATATAATCAGTAAAAAGTGCGACAAGTGCGACAAAATCATATCGATAATTCATTTTGAGCAAGTACCAAAAGTGTCGACAATTCTAACCTTCAATAAATACAGTAATCAATGATGCATTAGAACTTAATATCAATTCATTGTCCGAATGTGTAATCAGTACAAGTCCCATGTCAATTTATTGTTCGAACGTATAATCAATACCCATCCCGGATCAATTCATTGTCCGAACATATAATCAGTCTTATCCCATATCAATTCATGTGCTAAAAACTGCATACATATCTCATGATATCAAGGCTGAGCAATCGGGGCACAATAGTTTCATTTGTACCGGCGCCATTTTGGGTGAGGTCAGGAAGGTCCAAGTATAGTCAAAATGTCTCCACCAACTCGTGGTTGGACCGGGACCTCTTTCGGCAGTCTAAAAGTTTTCGTTGAAGGGTAGTAGAGGGGACTGGCGACATGAACCATCAGTCAAAGAGGGGTGGGAGGCAAAAATCTCTCCTACCGGGTCATACTGGTGTCCCACAGGAACTGATCAAGTTGGTAGTCTTGCAGGATTTTGGTGATTTCAAGGCTGAGGCCGGCGCCGGCATGAGCGCGCCGACGTCCCGCGGCTACGTCGTGGTCGTTCCGTGGGTGATCATGGCAGTCATTCCCCATCGGGGGTCGGGGGCCCCCGTGGCTCTTATAGAATCTTCAAAGTTGAGGAGAACGTTTCTGGATGCAGGACTCATTTTCTAGTTGAACTCAGAAGCGCCGTTGCACCGCAACAGTGGACGAGACCCACGCTGGGTGAGCGGAGCATCATTGCCTCGCAATAGTGGACGAGACCTTTTGTCGGGTGAGTGCAGCGTCGCTGCATCGCAAGAGTGGAGGAACCCTTTTGTTGGGTGAGTGGCGCGTCGCTGCATCGCAAGAGTGGACGAACCCTTTTGTTGGGCGAGTGGAGCGTCGCTGTATCGCAAGAGTGGACGAACCCTTTTGTTGGGTGAGTGGAGCGTTGGGGGTGCAGCTGAGGGGCCCCCACCTGGGGGGGGGTGGGAGAGGCTCGTTCGCGCCGCCTCTCCCTCCCAGCGCACCCCACGCCGACACCTGGCGTTGATATCCGTGATGTCGGGACCAGGCGATAAGAGGGGGGGGGTCGGAGGCAGAGGCAAGACATCCCCCCCCCCCGTGGCCTGCAGGGCGCCGCTTCAGGCCCGAACGGGGAGCTCATATCAAGCCGGGGCCAGACCAGGAGATACGAGGGGGGGGGGTCGGTGGCATATGCAAGACATACCCCCCCGTTGTCGCAGTCATTATCTAAGAAAGAAGAAGAATCCCGTCGGCCTCGGCTCCTCTCCTGGCCCACCTTACGGGATGACCTCCCCGGCCGACGGCTGCCAGCAGGACCCGCCCTACACGTGCCGAAGGCCTCGTCTTCCGGATGGGCGTAGCCGCGAACCTGTTGCACTTCGGGAGTTTCCGGAATGGGGGTAGGTATCTGCTGATTTGTATTTATTTCATGTTACCGTTATTGGGCGTGGCGGGCGGTGGGACAGACATGCTTGGAGCAGTGGGGGGGTGGCGGAGCCTAGCTACCTTGTGGCTGCCGTAACGTCAAGCTTGGCTTCTTTCACCATTTTCATGTTTCTTATTTCTAGCGAAGTCAAAAACTCATCAGAGGCCTACTGATTTTGTTCGATTTCTTTCCTTTCCTTTTCAAGTGTGTTTCATGCTAAAGTTTCTGTTTAACAGGATACAGGGATTACTTCGTATTTTACATATGTCTTCTTTATTAGGGGTTCTCTCCGGTTGAGTCAGATGATGTACCTCTAATAAATGGTCCGGGTGGAAGTAGTTTCTCAATCAGTGGGGAGTGACAGATTACAACGGGGGACAAAGGTCCACATTACCCACCCTTCACTACTTGCAAAGACTAGACAGAATATTTCTATTCCACGTTATTTGCAAACAGAGAGTACCTCGAAAGAACTATTCCTTGAACAATAAATTTCCAGCCAATCAATCAATCAGGCATGACGGATTACAACGGGGGACAAAAGTCCGCATTACCTATCCTTCACTATCTGCAAAGGGAGACAGAATATTTCTATTCTTCTCTGTTTGTAGACAGGGAATATCTCAAAGAGCAATAATCAATAAAAAAAATAGTAGGATTATAACACTTTAATAACTTATAAATATATACATCGCAACAAAAACAGTAAACACCTTAAAACATTTTTTATTAAAACAGAAGCAACAATGACAACTAACAGTAGTGATATCCTGGGCGGGTGATGGAACTGGGATTGTTAATGGAAAAAGATCTACAGAGAAAACTATTGGTGAATTATACTTCTCCGGAAATTTAAAACTCACAAATGTTTTATTTGTGTAATCGTTTCAGGTCAAACGGATCGTGGGACAATGTTCACAATGGAAGAGTCACCAAAAGGCATTTGGATCGATGTTGCAGCAGGCTACCATGTATATAGTTATTTAATAAAACGTTTTACCCTGTTACTTTGCTGGTGTGTTGTATATATTTATAATATTTGCATAGGGTTTGTCGTTATATTGGGTGGGGTGGGGTGGGCGGCGGAGTCGAGCTGTCTTGCAGCCATCATGGTGTGGAGCTAAGTTCATCTTACTAGTTTCGTATTTCTCATGAGGGGTTGTTCTTAATGTTTCTATTTTAGCGAGGTCAAAAACAGATCCCATTAGTGGCCTACTGATTTTGCTCGATTCCTTTTGTTTTTTTAAACTATTTTTCACTATCTGCAAAGACTAAACAGAGTATTGCGACTCTGTGCTTGTTTGTAAATACAGAATGAACCAAAGAGAACCAATTCTAAAACAGTAAATGCTTGGATAGCAATCAATCAAATAGAGAGAGAAGCAGGCACGACGGATTACAACGGGGGCAAAGGCCTGCGTTAACTACCCTTCACTATCTGCAAAGAGAGAGTACTGCTAAGAGAAAAGAGGGGGGGGAGGGGGGAGCAGCGTTCAAAGCACATCAGCGTGCATAAACACGAAAATGTTTTTACCTATCATGTACTTGACATTTGACAGCATTTGATATTTGGTATTAAAAAACCATTGAAATTCACAGAAAAAAACATAGGTTTTAGGCCATATATAGTTAGGGATTTGCATTTACAAAACCTTATTTTATTCGCATAAAACCATTGAAATTCGCATATATAGTTAGATGCGCTAACTATATATCGCGCACCCGCAATCCACTGCTGATGATGTCACATATTACATCATTCATGACATGGTCAGTGACATCACTGATGACATCACTGATGACAACTCAAATGACATCACTGATGACAACTCAAATGACATGTGATAATACGATCAACCTCTTCAGACTCTAATATAACCTTAGATACACTCAGAGTAAACAGACACTCACAGACTGTCACTCATCCATGGAGTTACTCACACACCTAGTCAGTCATGCACTGAATCAATCACACCTCCATATCCTCAACTATACAGTTATACACACCTTACTTATTCAAACATATACTAACACATATTTACTCTTTTATACAATCCCTGATACAAGTTCACAATGATCCATACAGCCACTCACACATTCACTGGCTCTTATACACAGTAATTTATATATGTGAACTTTCACATGTACTGTGTTTTACATATGTACTTACTTTGACATGTAGCACTGAGATATCCATTCACTCACCAATACACTCGTACACAGTCAACCACCCATACAGCTGTTTCCACATGCAGTTTTGAACCCATAGATCTAGTGAATAAACTGTTCACACATGTATGCACAGAGTCACACACCTCCCAGCCACCCCCACACACACACTCACTCTCCCAAACAAATACTTGGGCAACCAATCAATAACCCATACAGTTACTCATATATCTACTGATCAACACATGCAGCAGTTCATAGAACAACAGATATAATGATGCACAAATTAAGATAGTTTAGTCACTAACCCATGCACTCAGTGAGACACATTTAATCACTCTCTCATACAGTCAGTCACCTACTAAATCCTTCATCCAGATACTTATACATCCACTCATTCTTCAATATGTAAGACATATTTTAACTTTACAGAACCAGACAGCCACTGGATGATGTCATCAGTGATGTCACTGACCATGTCATGAATGATGTAATATGTGACATCATCAGCAGTGGATTGCGGGTGCGCGATATATAGTTAGCGCATCTAACTATATATGCGAATTTCAATGGTTTTATGCGAGTAAAATAAGGTTTTGTAAATGCAAATCCCTAACTATATATGGCCTAAAACCTATGGTTTTTTCTGTGAATATATATATATATATATATATATATATATATATATATATATATATATATATATATATATATATATATATATCTTTGTTTGTACAAAGCTTTATTTCGATGTGAAATATCTTAAAAAGCACATTGCAGTTAAAATACAATTCATTTATAAAAGACAATACATAAGCACTTAAACGAGGATACAAGAATAAAAATTCATTAAACCAATTACAGCTTTGGACATGATTAAGAAGCAGTCGCCTTATACAATTATCTTAGGACTTTCATTCTGATCACCCATGCCCAACTAAGAAATTTGGCCTCCCCACAAGCTAGGGTGGTGTTAGGATCTGTCTGCAAGATTCTATGGGCAGAGGCATGATTCTTGGTCTCGAGCTGATGGCAAACAGGTTTTAACCATTTCGACCTAGGTTTGTTATAGGTGTGACATACGAAGAAAAAATGTGGGATGGTTTCAGGTGGATCAGTACAAAACGGGCAATTGGCAGGTGTTTGGTTGGGGGGTTTCCACTTGCAGGTGCGATCACGAACCGGAAGAGTTCCCAGTCTGAACTGAATATATAAGGCCCTATCTCTGGGTTTCCTAATGAAATCCAGATAGGGTTCAAGACGATGTACTGTCTTGTGTAGACGGAACTCATCTGTCAACCTGCCCAGGTTGGTATCTCTAGAATCTTGGACAACAACCCATAGCCAATAAGCTCTCTTGATCTCCAGTTTAGACACCGATACACCTGTCTCCCATGCAATATTAAAACCAATAGCCAATAAAAACTTCTTTACCCTAGTAAGCCAAACAATTTTATGGGACCCCTGCATGTTCATGACTTCTCTAAGGCCATCTGCGTAGCTAGATAGCTCAGGTGTACGCCACAGACGAGCCCAATAAAGAAGCGGGCGCAAGATAATAAGATCTTTAATTGATCGGCGTCCAAGGTCATATTGGAGTGGTTTGCTTGGAGTACCACTAGGTAGTGAAACGAGCTCCCTAAAAAACTTATTTTCAGCCATAACAAGGGGACCAACGTTGTTGAAACCCCAAAGCTCCGCTCCATACAATGCACTACCTATAGCTTTTGCAGAATAAATCTCCAGTGCAGGTGCTATAGGTCTGGATATTGAGGCTCTATGTTCCCTCCCAATGACTCCCAGGACACGTTTGTGGTTCAGGGCCATTTTCTCAATATGTGGGTGCCATTTCAATTGATCAGATATCCTTATCCCTAGATAGTCAAATGTTTTAACACGCTCTAAGGGCACCCCGTCAAGTGTAAGCGTGCAGTTGGCTTTCTTGCTAGGGTTGAAATAAAGGAGCTTGGTTTTGTTTGTATTAATGACCAAGCCCCTTAAGTTACAAAATGTGCAGAACCGATCCAATAGCTTTTGGAGCCCCATAGGTGTTATGGATACCAGTAGCGTATCATCCGCAAAGAGCATAGCGGGGACTTTAACACCGGCTAGGGTAGGGACATCGGCATCAATATCAGATAAAAATGAAACAACCCCATTTACAAACAATGAAAAGAGGGTCGGCACCAGGACGCATCCCTGGCGGACACCTCTGTTTACAGGGATTTTGTCAGTTTTCTGCTCCTGTGTGCCCCACCGGATGCAAGCATAATTTCCATTGTGCATACGGGCCAACAAATTCAGAATGGGCAAGGGGAACCCCATCTCCCGCAAAACCGTCCACAGGCGCTCTCGGGGAACCAGGTGAAACGCGGTCTTTAAATCAATAAAGGCCAAGTACAGACCGCCCTTGCCAATAGTTACTATCTTCCAGTGCAGTAAAACCAGCCTAAATGCCTGGTCAACAGTGCTTGTGTACGCCCTAAAACTTGCCTGGAATTGGGAGATGATGTTATTCTCCTCCGCCCATGAAAGGATCTTCTCCAGAAGAACCCTGCCAGCCACCTTCTGACCAGCATCAATGAGGCTGATTGGACGATAGTTGGCAGGGTCTCCCCTTTGTCCCTTCTTATAAATCGGGATCACCTCGGCCCCTTTCCAAGAACTCGGAACCGGAGACCCCTGGAGGAAGGGCATGAAATATATCGCCAGGGATGCCATCCCTTGTACAATTTTATTAATGGCTGTCTCAACCTCTTTTTGCCCTACAGGATCAATGAGGGACGAAGTATGTATCATAGGTGATGTGTCGTGTTCAGTGGGCCCACTGTTATCTGATACCCCTACCCCTTCATACAAACTCCTGAAGTGATCGAACCACTCCCCATCAGTAATATGATTGGGTATTGGTTCTGTGTCGCCACCATTTGAGCTTCTGACCAATGCCCAAAACCGCTCACCATTTTTGGACTGACTAGCCAGCTTCAGCTCCTCCCATTGGGAATCATCCCAAGCCCTCTCTGCCACCAGTAATACTCACCTATATTGGGATCGGGCTAAGCGTACCTCAGCAGCGTCGCAGGTTTTAATGGCAGATATTAGTTTGGATTTTGCCCCCCTACAGTCCTGATTATACCACTTGTCTAGAGGTTTCCTGCTCTTTAATTGGCTTGTGGCCCGAGTATCAAGGAAAAGAGCGGCCATCATATCAATTGTTTCGGCATAAATCACATCAACCTGGGCGAATCCCGAATCATTAGTACAAATTGCAGAGAGCTTCTCGGTCTGGTCTCTTACAATCTCCACAGGGGCGCTGTTTTTTTTGTTCATCGAGGATGAATTTTTGCCATTTGATGAATCTTCTACAATTTGAAAGTATTATTTCCCTAGTCACCATCCTCGGTCTATTACTAGACTGAGGCTTCCCATTGAACAACTGGTTCTGCATACAAAGGGTCAAGGGGTTATGGTCGCTATGGATGGATGGGATGACAATCATGTCACCCACAAGTTTCCATAGCCTCTTATCAACCAAAATGTAATCTATTCTGCTTGGGCAGGTAACCCTATTGTAGGTATGGGCTCCTGCAAAATCTGATGGCGTACGCCCATTAACAGCTACCAGGGCATGCTCCATTACCAGGGCATTCATTTGAATGACAATCGGTGTCCATTTTTTAATTGGCGCGATCGTCAGTTGCGGTATTCCCCATCTCGCATCCTCATCAAAAAAAACTCCAACTCCATCCACAGCCAGCGGTTCAAAAGTACAATTAAAATCGCCGGCAATTATGGACAGAGAGTCAGTGGGACAACTTAGGAGTGAGTCTGCCAACGCAGAGATTGTCGGAGAATTGTCCCCCCCTTGCAGACCTCTGGCATAAATGTTAAAGAGCTCCAGAGTCACTGTAGCCTTGCGATCCCTAATCATTAGCCTCATCAAGTCCATTGATGTACTATGGTGGTGGGTAATTTTGCAATTTAATGCAATTGTAACCCAAATTAACAAACCGCCCGACGGGCGACCCCGCCCAGAAGAGATAGCAGGTACATGGAAGGAAGAATAGCCAGACTTATACATTGGTTCGAGACACCAAGTTTCCTAAAAAATACACAGGTCATATTTATCGATAAGGTTATTCCAATCAGTAAGTAGTACTTTTTTACGCAAGCCCGCTACATTCCATGAAATAATGTTAAGGATACCATTGTGACCATCAACATGTAGCGAGACTAACCCCTGGTCAGAGCCTTTATTACTACCCTCAATTGAGATCAGGTTGCAAATCTTAGCACGCACTGTGGGCTCAGTTTGCCCATGTTTACCATTTCCTACCAGGGCAGTGTAGTCCAGAGCAGTCATCGGGCCCAAAGGGTGATATAAGCCTTGGAAATATATATATATATATATATATATATATATATATATATATATATATATATATATATATATATATATATATATATATATATATATATATATATATATATATATATATATATATATATATATATATATTTATATATATATATATATATTCACTGAAAAAACCATGACATGAATGATGTAATATGTGACATCATCAGCATTGGATTGCGGATGCGCGAAATATATAGTTAGTGCAACTAACTATGGGGGTCATTACGATTGCGGTTTTTCCGCATCCTCGGGGCTGGCGGAAGCCACCGCCGGCCCCGAGGATGCGGAAAAACCGCAGCGGACTGACCAAAGACCCACCGCCACATTAAGATGGCTGGTGGGTCCTGGTTTCCGTCCGCAGCTTTTCCACCGCGGTCGGATTACAACCGCGGCGGAAAAGCTCTAATATGGTGACGGTGTCTTCCAGACACCGTCCACCATATTAGGATGGCCAGTGAGTTATGCTTTTCCGCGGCGGGTTTTCCGCCGTGGAAAAGCATACGGAACTTCACTGCGGGGGCCCGTTGCGGGCCCCCTAGGTGAAGGGGGGTGGGGGGTGCACATGGGGGTACCTATGGTACCCCCCTGCATTTGCATGCAGAAAGCGGCAGGCACCGCGCGGTGCCTGCCTCTTTCTGCATGCAAATGCAATGCGTGCATTTTTAACATTGCCGCGGGTGCAGCTTGAAGCTGCACCCGCGGCAATGTTAAAAATAGAGGATGTGACCGCCAGGGTGGCGGTCACATCCTAATTGCACAGGAGGGAACTCCGCATGCCATGCGGAGGTTCTCTCCTGCTCTGGGGTCGCGGACGGACGCAAGTCCGTCCGCGATCCTAATCGACCCCTATATGTGGAATTTCATTGGTTTTATATCAATAAAATGTCCAGCTAACTATATAGGAGGAATTTCAATGGTTTTTTATATGTTAATTCCTAACTATATAAGGGCTAAAACCTATGGTTTTTTCAGTGAATTTCCAAGGTTTTTTAAAGGCTAATTCCTAACTATATATAGTCTATAACCTATGTTTTTTTCAGTTTTTTAAAAGCTAATATATATATATATATATATATATATATATATATATATATATATATATATATATATATATATATATATATATATATATATATATATATATATATATATATATATATATCTCAGAGGCCGCATGAAAGGATCAGGTGCAACAAGGGGTTTCCAGCAAGCACCGAAGAAGCAGACACGAGCCCAGAGTAAGTGCAAGCAGTAGCGTTTTATTTCTCAATAGTCCGCCATATATATATATATATATATATATATATATATATATATATATATATATATATATATATATATATATATATATATATATATATATATATATATATATATATATATATATATATATATCTTTTCACTTCTCTCTCTTTCTCTTTCTTACGGACTCTCCCTTGAAAGTCCCACTGCCCATTCTCTCTCTCTCTGTCGTACTCCTTCTTACTCTGCTCCATCTTTATCTCTCCACCCCTCTCTTCAACTCTACATTCTAGCTCTGATTTATTTCTTCTCACTCCCATCTCTATTTCTCTTCCTCTCGTTATCTGCATCACTCTCCCATTCGTCTCATATATATATATATATGAAACCGTGGCAACCACGAAACTGAGGAAGTCTTCAGGGTGGAGTTGTGGTGTCATGGTTCAGAAACAGCTGACCTGCTTCGTCCTGCTCAGTAACGATCAACACTTGTGGAAACTGATGTCATGCATAATGGTAGCTCAGTGGGTGCAGGACACGCTCCCGAGATAGGCGTGAACACTGTTTGCGTAGGTTCCTACCACTTACTGATACTGCCTCGCGCCTTCTGTCGAGCTTTACGTGTATCTCGTGGTGCACGGGTTCGAGTGCAGCAATACACCCAATCACGCAAGCGCAAAGAGGCAGCTCAGTTTGCGGCATGCGCTATAAAAACCGCTCAAACCCAAATCAACAAAATACACCTCTTCACAGTATTGAGTGATTCTGGCCCACACAAGAATTGGACACCATTCATTATTGTAAACATGCGCAAGCGCCATTAGCTAAGTTCGCTCGGTGCACAAGCGCCTGCTGCAGAGACCCGCCTGTGGCCTGGAAGCCCCAGCTCCTGCTTCCTTTTTCTGCAGACAACACAGCGAGAACCATTGTGAGGTAATATCAGCACCTCCCGCTAGCGCCTAGAAACGATAGTTAGTTTCTACTATATGTGTGTGCTTGGTGTGAACACAATATCATCCTTATGTAATTACTACTGTAAACCATTGCAGAACGCATCCGCACCACCCACGATAGTTCTAATACAAAAAAAAACACAAACATGTATTTGCATATTCCTTGTTTGAATGGCTCAATACTCTAGCGTCTGCACGAGACAGCGAGGCTGGCTCCGCCTCGGGGACACCGGCGATGGTGGCACTGTTTCATGGCTCGCGCAAAGCGGTGAGTGTGTGTATATATATATATATATATATATATATATATATTAATTGCTGTCACACGTATATGCATACATATAATATATTAATTGCTGTCACACGTATGCAGCTTGGTATCGCCCTAAATAGCACGTGTTACGACCACCCAGTTGAGCTGTTTTTACCCACGTGTCTCCAGCATGCGCATCAACCCTCTAGGCTATCTTAAGAAACTGATCTGTCTTCGCGAACTGAGATTTTGTTTGGCTCCCGTGCAGGTGCGGAGTCGCTGTTATCGGATATAGGGGCGGCTGAGTCGCATGCTTGCCCCCCTCCCCACACACACACACCCACAGGCAGACACACACACGAACACTGTTATTTGTCAGCCTGGCAAGAGCAGGCCCAGCCTCCCGCTGCCGTCACATGCGCACACTGCGCTCACAAGCCTTCCTGTTACTACCCCGATTACATCTGAGAGAAGGATTTGGGAGTCTGTGGGCGGCTGCGCCGCAGATCAAAGGCTAGGTGAGCGCTCCCGCCCAGTGGCCATGGAAATGACAGGGGAGCGAGTCTTCCAATGAATATGACCCCCCCTCCCCCCCAAATTTCACTGACAAAAAAAACGTCTAGGCAACGGCAGGCAGACGGGGAGCTCCCCATTCAGGGCTCGGAAACAGTGACATCATCACAGGGCAAGCGCGGAGACACAAACATGCTGTCAAACACACGTGCACGCAATCACGCAATCACACCAAGGCACACGCAAGTAGAAACGCCTGCACAACCGCAGGTTGGGGCAAAACTACACCAAAGGCAACAGCACGAAAACACGACCATATCTAAACACACCAAACCGCACTCCCACAGATTACACAAACACTCAATGCACACATGCACATATCCAAAGTTAGGCACACAACCACACGCGTGCGCACAATTGCAAAGACGCACGAGTAGAATCGGATGCATCGACACACAGCCGCAGTCACGCCACACCCACCAGAGCAGAATTAATTTGGTATAGCCGGGAATAAAACAACAGAAATGAAATGTAATTGTGTGTAGGCAGCCGTCATTTTCGACCCCGTTTGCTAGTAGCAAGCACACAGAACCAGGGATGCCGCCTCACACACTGCCCCCCCCCCACCTCGGAATGTCATTCACATTCTTGCTAGACTCCGCCCCCCTGAGTGGCACGGCCTGCCCTCCACTCCCCCCCTCCCTCCCCCTAGCATGGGACTCTGAGCCGCGCTGACACCTGCAGACCTCGCTCACCAGGAAGGGACAGCCAGAGAATCCCCACTCTGCATTCCAAGTGAAGACATGTTCATGTGCGAGCTTGTAGCTATGCGACTTCATTACGACACAGACAGGCCATGTCTGCGGTCTCAAAAGACCTCACGATGAACACACACATTTACATCAACCCAGAGCTCAAAACAATCACAGCTGACCAAATTCTGAATGGAAACGCGCAAGTTACACCTCCAACCCCGGTACTCAAAGACAACTCAACAGGTGAAAAGGTTACAACGCACTTCAGGCAGCAAGGGATGGGGGAAGGGTCAAGTGTTAGCCGCAATGTGCACAGAAATAGTGTGCTGGGCACTGTCCGCTGTGATGGTGAACCATGGGCGTGTAAAACGTGGCCGTGCATAGTGATTTGTGTGGGTTGGGTGTGGTGTCTGCGCCTTTGGCTCTGCACGTGGAGAAATCGCTGCCTCTTAGGAGTTGTGAATACAGCCCTGTCCAGTGACGTACCCCGTGCGTCGCGAGCCCTAGTGCTAGAAAGGAAGTGCCCCTCCCCCTGGCCGCTGTTTGAAATGTGAAATACAGCAATAGTCAATGTTCGGTGACCCCTCCGGGCTCTGGTGCCACTGCACCTGCTGCACCAGGAAGCTACGCCCCAGGCGCCATCATTACAAACTTGATGCTCACAGTTGTCGGTCCCAGCTGCATCTTACCCCATCGTGCTGCTTCTGAGACCCGACTGCTCTCGCAGCTGCAGAAGTGCAGATGACGCGCTCACACTCAGAGGCCCCTCTGCGCGTCACAATGTATCCCGGGCCCCGCCCACAACCAGGCGGCGGCCATCTTGAGGCGGCTCGGGCCGCGGCGGTGATCTCAGGGGTAAAACGAGGGGTGGGCACCCTCGAAATTAAAAAAAAAACATTATAAGATAAAAGACAGAAGCCCCCCAAGCCCCCCCCCCCCAAAAAAATGTTAACGAAAAATCGCGGGGTGCCAACACTTCTTCGATGAACTGCTGACAGCCAATCAGATCTCACGATGAGATGCTGACAGCCAATCAGATCTCACGATCAGAGATATGTGGTTAGGCTCCGCCCAGATATATAATTTGATTCTCTTCTGATTTATATATATATAAAATACTTATTTAAATATTGAACCAAACCACATTTACTGGATCATGTCATCAGTGATGTCATCAGTAATGTCATTTGAAATGTCATCAGTGATGTCATCAGTGATGTCACTGACCATGTCATGAATGATGTAATATGTGACATCATCAGCAGTGAATTGCGGGTGTGCGAGTTATAGTTAGTACAACTAACTATAATGGGGGAATTTCAATGGTTTTATATGAGTGAAATGTCCAGCTAACTTTAACACCCATAAAACCTATGGTGTTTTCAGTGAATTTTTAAGGTTTTTTAAATGCTAATTCCGAACTATAACATGTCTGAAACCTATGTTTTTTTCAGTGAATATATATATATGGATTCGTGAAGACCTGCTGTGTCCCCTTATCTTTTTCGAAGGAGAGAGAATCGTTCGCATTCATAGCATGTGCCAGTGTCACGCAAAGGGGACCGTTCAAGCAAGTGTACTGGGGCAGCGGCCAGCCCAGACTGCCCCACATCCGAGGGAAGCAGAGAATTTTGCTGCCAACTGACAGTCCATGACCTGCATGGAGAGACGGGGTTACTTTACCACCGTCTCCGAAGCTCTGCCAACAGCGTGATTGTGGGGATGGAAGCGCAGGACTGAAGAAACCTTTATTGCCCAGCACAATGTTGCACTTTCAATCCGACCGATCTTCAGCCACTCACCGTGAGAAAGAACATTCCGGCTGTAAGAGACACTCTCAGCAAACAGCGAACAAACTGCATGATGGGATCTGCAGTCCACACCGAAGAAACAGCTGAGTGTTCTCTGACGAGATTGGTGCAGGTGTTCCCCACGCTACTTTAGGGGGAGGGGCAACGTAAATAAAAGTAAATTGAACTTTGCAACATCAGAGGCATCTGAAGAGTCTCTCGCCAAAACGCGTCATGCCAGTGAATTCAAATAAATGGATTCGTGAAGACCTGCTGTGTCCCCATGTCTTTTTCGAAGGAGAGAGAAACGTTCACATATATATATATTTTACGATTGTGTAGTGCTGTAATAAATTATGGCAATGAAAACTACATGAAAGTGCTGAGAGTGCCCTTAATTGCGGAACGGTCCCGGGAGCGAGGACTGTGTGTTTTGGAATATATATATGTGTATATATATATATATATATATATATATATATATATTCAATGAAAAAACCATAGGTTATAGGCCATATATAGTTAGGAATTAGCATTTACAAAACCTTATTTTACTCGCATAAAACCATTGAAATTCCATATATAGTTAGCTAACTATAAGCGCTAACTATATATCGCGCACCCGCAATCCACTGCTGATGATGTCACATATTACATCATTCATGACATGGTCAGTGACATCACTGATGACATCACTGATTACAACATCCAGTGACTGTATGTTTCTGTAAAGTTAAAATATGTTTCACATATTGAAGAATGAGTGGATGTATAAGTGTCTGGATGAAGAATTTAGTAGGTGCATGACTGACTGTATGAGTGAGTGATTAAATGTGTCTCACTGAGTGCATGGGTTAGTGACTAAACTGTCTTAATTCGTGCATCAGTATGTTTGTTGTTGTGTAAACTGCTGCTTGTGTTGATCAGTAGCTATAAGAGTAGCCATATGGGTTATTGATTGGTTGCCCAAATATTTGAATGGGAGGCTGAGTGTGTGTGTGGGTGGCTGGGAGGTGCGTGACTCTGTGCATAGATGTGTAAGCAGTTGATTCACTAGGAGTATGAGTTCAAGAGTGCATGTGGAAACAGCTATATGAGCGGTTGACTGTGCATGGGTGTGTTGGTGAGTGAATGGATTTCTCATTGCTACATGTGCAAGTAAGTACGTATGTAAAACACAATACATGTGAGAGTTGAGATATATAAATAACTGAACATAAGAGCCAGTGAATGTGTGAGTGGCTGTATCGATCACTGTGAGCTTGTATCAGGGATTATATAAGAGAGTAAATATGTGTTATTATATGTTTGAATAAGTAAGATGTGTATAACTGTATAGTTGAGGAAATGGAGGTGTGATTGATTCTTTGCATGACTGACTAGGTGTGTGAGTAAGTCCATGGATGAGTGACAGTCTGTGAGTGTCTGTTTATACTGAGTGTATGTAAGGTTATATTAGAGTCTGAAGAGGTTCATTGTATTATCACATGAGTGATGTGATCAGTGATGACAAATGAGATGTCATCAGTGATGTCATTTGAGTTGTCATCAGTGATGTCATTTGAGATGTCATCATTGATATCATTTGAGTTGTCATCAGTGATGTCATTTGAGATGTCATCAGTGATGTCATCAGTGATGTCACTGACCATGTCATGAATGATGTAATATGTGACATCATCAGCAGTGGATTGCGGGTGCGCGATATATAGTTAGCGCTTATAGTTAGCTAACTATATATGGAATTTCAATGGTTTTATGCGAGTAAAATAAGGTTTTGTAAATGCTAATTCCTAACTATATATGGCCTATAACCTATGGTTTTTTCATTGAATTTTCAAGGTTTTGTAAATGCAAATTCCTAACTATATATCCACTATAACCTATGGTTTTTTCTGTGAATTTCATTGGTTTTTTAATAGCAAATATGAAAAGCTTTAAAATGTCAAGTACGTGATAGATAAAAACATTTTCGTATTTATGCACGCTGATGTGCTTTGAACGCTGCCCCCCCCCTCCCCTCTTTTGCCTTTGTTAGTACTCTCTCTTTGCAGATACAGAAGGGTAGTTAACGCAGGCCTTTACCCCCGTTGTAATCCGTCGTACCTCCTTGTCTCTCCATTTGATTGATTGTTGTCCAAGCATTTACTGTTTTAGAATTGGTTCTCTTTGGATCATTCTCTATTTACAAACAAGCACAAAGTCGCAATACTCTGTTTAGTCTTTGCAGATAGTGAAAAATCGTGTAAAAAAATAAAAGTAATCGAGCAAAATCAGTAGGCCACTAATTGGATCTCTTTTTGACCTCGCTAAAATAGAAATATTAGGAACAACCCTTCTTGAGAAATACGAAAATAGTGAGATGAACTGAGCTCCACACCATGAGGGCTGCAAGACAGCTCGGCTCCATCACCCATCCCGCACAAAATAATGACAAACCCTATGCAAATATTAAAAATATAGACAACACACCAGCAAAGAAATAGGGTAAAACATTTTATTAAAAAACTATTTACATAACGTTGGTTTATAAGATGATGTCAGTAGTGGACCGATGTGTGAATAGATCGAAAACAGCACAAGGCTCCAAGATCCGGATAGCAAGCTCCTGGATGTTGGGTGCCATAGTTTAGAGTTCTGAATTTCAGCCTTTTTCAATGCCTGTGCTTTGTTGAATCAAAATGGCGGCTTGACACAAAGCTGACTCAAGCGTTGTTACTGATGCTATGCAGACCAAAACTGGTTTTCAGTTTGTACATTTTTCTAGATTTTTCAATCCAAGTTTGGTTGACTTTGTAGAACGATGGCTTCAGATTTTCAACATACGGTGTGGTGGCGCTGACTGGGAGGGGGCGCTTCGCTCCTGCCCCCTCCCCAAGTAAGATTTTCATACGTGAAAGTACGTTAATGGTTTTGGTCCCCGAGATGCTTCGATGTCACTACCATTCTCAAATAGCATAAGTTCTGGATGTTGGGTGCCATAGTTAAGAGTTCTGAGCAGCGCTTGTAACACTGTCTGAAGCTTATTTCCTCCTACTGCAGCTTCACTATTCTCAAAGTAAGTGAGTGTCGTTTGTGGACCTGACTGCATTAGAAAACAATATGATATGTTACCTTCCTAAACAGCTTGACGGAGGCCCCTGAGGGGCGCTGTGATGGCCATGGACTCGGAGAAGACGCTTGGCTCCGACACCCTCCCCAAGTCTTATAGCACTGGTGTAGCCTGAGATCGCCCCCGACATAGGCGGCCGGCTCCCGGGGTCCGGCGGTACTTTTTGCCTTTTGATGACTCTTCAATTCTGGACCTTGTCCCACAATCCGTTTGACCTGAAGACAAGCTGTAGTGAGGCGCCCCTTTATCGTTTTAGTTGCCATTCCGCCCGCTTTTGCTACACTGTGCCTCTTCCGCCATTCAGCTGTTTTCCGCCCGCTCTTGCGACTACAGCGTCTCGCTCACCATGTAGTTGAGATGCGCCCGCTCTAGCGGTGCAGCGATAGGCGGCTGCCACAGGACTCTCAAAATGGCGGCCGGCTCTTCGGTTTTGGGCCTGGTCCACTAAAATGGCCCTGGGACACCTTGGAACTCGGACGCTTGTCTGCTAGGGCTTGGATCCCATTCTCGAAAAGCGTCCCCTCAGCCGTGAAGATTCTACAAAAGTCATGGGGGCCTCCGACTCCCGCAGGCTTCTGGTGGGGAGCGGCTGCCATGATTGCTCGTGGAATGGCCACGACGGAGCTACGAGATGGTAGTGGTCTCATGCTGACGCCAGCTTTAGTCTGAAACATCCAGAAACACTGTAGACTACCAATTCGATCAGTTCCGGTAGCGCCCCAACATGACCCGGAAGAGAAGAACTTGCCCTCCCCTCTTTGACTGATGGTTCTTGTTGCCTGTCCCCTCTGTTGTCATTTAACAGAACTTTTTGGACTGCTGAAAGGGGTTGTGTTCTGAACGCTGGTTGGTGGAGACATTTAGACTATATTCTTGACCTACGTTGTCGCGTAATGCGTTTTATGACACGCCGCGTTAGCGCACCCGGAAGTGATCCGAGGCGCGGCGCGCAGCGCGTAACGTAAGCATAACAGGTCATGTGACTTGTTAATAAAACTTTTCATTGGTTCATTTTACTTTTGTTAATTTAATGATGAAAAGCTTGGTCATATGACCTAAAAATTACGCTTTTTATTATTTTCGAACAATATTTTTTTTTCAAACATATGTTATAATATTCCAGGCTAATGTACTTTCCCGGAAAATTTACAACTGTCTGGCAAGTAAAATATATTCCTTTTTCGAGAAAAAGGGCGTTTCTTCCTTCCATGACGGAGCCGTTGAGTAAAAGAGATTCGGCCTGCTGTCTTAGTCGCCGATGCGCCTGATTATCAGATTCTTATCGATCACTTTATGTTGCAGACATGAAAAACACAACTGCCCTTGACCATTTATCTTTACTGCGTTCCTACATATTATACCTTTTATCCGTCATGTAATTGGACTGCTTTATTTCACTTGCCTTTTACTGATTCGAAAACAGTCACTAAAAGTAAAAACTTTACAAATGAAAATACTACTACCGTGTTTTGTTTTAAAAACCTTTATTGTGAAAATGTCAGTATACAAATACGGGCCTATAACCACGTGGGCCGGCCACGGAGCAAACTCAAATCGTATATGATGAGGAGACATTTACACTGTAGAAGAACGTAACGAGCGGGCCATTAGGTGACAAGAACAAAGGTGTCTAACAGTTGCGGTATCGGTGGACGTACATTTTGTAATTAAAATACGACAGGGCCACTTACAATAACATTTTCTAGATATACATTTGCGGGCAAAGAGTTACGAGTCCCATTTATACCGGCGCCATTTTGGGCGAGGCCGGGCAGGTCCAAGATATAGTCAAAATGTCTCCACCAACCATCGGCCAGACCAGAACCCCTTTCGGCCCTTTATGTTACAAGATGATGTCTTCCATTCAGAAAATATTGGTGGCAGCATTTTGAAAGGAAACAGAAACAGCCGTTCTCCTAGTGAGTTTCACATTGTTACATTTAGGAAGAATGTTGAAGAGTAGTATGTGGAAAATCTGAAGCCATTTTTCTACAAACTCTCAATCAGACTTGGATGGAAAAAAAAACCTGAAGAATGTACAAACTGAAAACCAATTTTTGTCTGTATAGCACCAACAGTAACGCTTGAGTCAGCTTTGTGTCAAGCCGCCATTTTCATTCAATCAATAGCGTCCCCCTGCACACATTCAGGGACCTGGTCGTGTCTTCAGATGAAACGCATTGTAGGAAAAGAAGCAGAAAGGAAAAGGAAAAAAGTTCCGCCGGACCTAGTGAAGCTGCAGCAGGTGCAAATAAGCTTCAGACAGTCTTACAAGCACTGCTCAGAACTCTCAACTGAGGCACTCAACATCCAGGACTTGCCATTCGGATCTTGGCGCCTTGTATTTTTGTTTTGTTTTTGATGGAAGGGAAAGAACAAAAAACAGACATTGAAAAAGGCTCAACAGTGCAGGGCGCCTTGTGCTGGTTCCGACCTATTCACACATCGGTCCGCTACTGACATCACCTCATAAACCAACGGGGCACCCCACGCCGACTTTCGGCGCAGCATTGTAGGATGGACACACCAGTGCGGCAATTTGATGGACACCACCTCGGTGCCATCCAGATCTCGGCGCGTTCATTCATTCAATAGCGTCCCCCTGCACACATTCAGGGACCTGGTCGTGTCTTCAGAAGAAACGCATTGTAGGAAAAGAAGCAGAAAGGAAAAGGCAACAAGTTCCGCCGGACCTAGTGAAGCTGCAGCAGGTGCAAATAAGCTTCAGACAGTTCTACAAGCACTGCTCAGAAATCTCAACTGAGGCACTCAACATCCAGGACTTGCCATTCGGATCTTTGCGCCTTGTGCTGGTTCCGACCTATTCACACATCAGTCCACTACTGACATCACCTCATAAGCCAACGGGGCACCCCACGCCGACTTCCGGCGCAGCATTGTAGGATGGCCACACCAGTGCAGCCACTTGCTGGACACCACCTCGGTGCCATCCGGATCTCAGCGCGTTCGAGTCACTGTGCCGGAAGAGTGACCGGAACTCAGCTGAACACGCCGTCTTTCGGCGCAGCATTGTAGGATGGCCACACCAGTACGGCAATTTGCTGGACACCACCTCGGCGCCATCCGGATCTCGGCGCGTTCGAGTCACTGTACCGCAACAGTGACCGCAATTCAGCTGGACACGCCGTCTTTCGGCGCAGCATTGTAGGATGGCCACACCAGTGCGGCAATTTGCTGGACACCACCTCGGTGCCATCCGGATCTCGGCGCGTTGTGCTGCCTTCGGCCTATTCGCACATCGGTCCGCTACTGACGCCGCCTCACGTGCCAACGGATTTTCTACGCTTTTTGTAGCCCTATGTCGCATAACAGGTCATGTGACTTGTTTATAAAACTTTTCATTGGTTCATTTTACTTTTGGTTTCCTAAAGATGGAAGGCTTGGTCATATGACCTAAAAATAACACTTTTCATTGGTTTAGAACATTTTTTTTTCCCAAACGATGAAAGCCCCACCTTGTTTCTGAATCATTCAGACTGAAGCTGGCGTCAGCATGAGAGCACCACCATCTCGTGGCTCCGTCGTGGTCATTCCGCGAGCAATCATGGCAGCCGCTCCCCACCGAAAGCCTGCGGGAGTTGGGAGCCCCCAAGACTTTTATACAATCTTCACGGCTGAGGGGACGCTTTTCGAGAATGGAGCCCAAGCCCTAGCAGGCAAGCATCCGACTTCCAAGGTGTCCCAGGGCCATTTCAGTGGACCAGGCCCAAAACCGAAGAGCCGTCCGCCATTTTAAGAGTCATGTGGCAGCCGCCTATCGCTGCACCGCAAGAGTGGGAACAACTCAACTACATGGTGAGCGAGACGCTGTAGTCGCAAGAGCGGGCGGTAAACAGCTGAATGGCCGCCACCTGGGGAGGCCCGTTCACGCCGCCTCCCCCCCCCCCCCCGGGCCGCCGCACGCCAATTTTTGGAGCAGCATTGTAGGATACCAAAACCAGTGCGGCAGTTTACTGGACATCACCTGGGTGCCTGTCGTACATGTTGTGTCAGCCATGTGACACTGGACACAGACCGCTACTGACGAGGCCTAACCCCGCACCACCCGGGACGCCCCACGCTGTTTTTCTGTGCTGCATTGTAGGATCCCTAAACCAGTGCGGCACCCAGGCGACATCACCTGGGTGCCGTCCAGAACTCTGCACGTTGTGCTGCCTTGGGACTATTCGCACAACAGACCGCTACTGACGAGGCCTCCCCCCGCCCCACCCGGGACGCCCCACGCCAATTTTCGGAGCAGCATTGTAGGATCCCTAAACCAGTGCGGCACCCAGGCGACATCACCTGGGTGCCGTCCAGAACTCTGCACGTTGTGCTGCCTTGGGACTATTCGCACAAAAGACAGCTTCTAACCATTGTTGCTTTTTGTGTTAATAAATGTTTAAATGTTTTTAGTTTTTGTTCTGTTCATTATCGTTAAAAGTTAATAAAGTTTTATAACCTTACTTTGTTGGAGTGTTATCTATTTTTTGAAAAACGGGTGAATGGGGCCTTGAATCGGGTTATTGTCATGTGTGGGCTTTGGAAGTGTGCTGCTGCAGGATCGGACATTTCAAACTCAAATGCACGTTCTTTTTCTTACCTTTCCGAAGCATGGAGCGCAATAGCAAGCAGAGAAAGGGTGATGCACGTGTTGAACACTACCTGACCTGGCAAGTTGCTGGCAGTGCCCCCCCGCCCGCTCCTGAAAGAGGGCACACACACACCGCCGCCCCGAGTACTTCAGAAATCTTTAAAAGACCATGCGCTTGTTCATGAGGCTTAAATGGTTTATCACCTCTTCTAGAACCCCTACATCGACCCTCTGACGTTTCATGGAAAAATTACCATGTAACACAATACCAAGCCCTATCAGCTGAAACCCCCAAGGAATCGTGGGGCATATTAGCAAGGGGGTTTATCTCCGCTTTTTTGGCTTTAAAAACCATGAAAGCGGAGATAAAATTATTTCCCTATTATCAAGCTGTCGCTAACACCAGTTAGTGACACCTAAAAGGAGATAGCGACCATCTTGGGCCCGGCTTTGCATGTCAGTGATACTTATCACTAATGACATGCAAAGTGGCGTGCCAAGATGTTAGCGACTGGAAACAGTCCCTAACATCGCTACCTTCTATTACCAACTTTTGGAGATATTCGCACTAAGCGCGAATATCTCCAAAAGCTAACACCTGCCCTGAGCAGGTTTTAGCCATGTTATCCAATGGGAGGTGGATAACATGGCTAAGAGCATTAGGTCGATAATACATGAATATCGCTGACTTTTCTGCGATAATAGCAAGGTTTATCTGCGATAAAAATCGCCGATGTGCGGCGATAATTTTTGTCTCTAAACAAGTTATAGACAAAAATTATCGCTAGTTGTTAGTAATATGCCCCCGGGTTTTTGCTTGCAGAAATCGGGAGGCGGGAGACTAGCACTGAAATCAGTAC
The DNA here is from genome assembly GCF_964263255.1 of Lissotriton vulgaris. NCBI lineage: Eukaryota > Metazoa > Chordata > Amphibia > Caudata > Salamandridae > Lissotriton > Lissotriton vulgaris. Next base: position 67,214,582 of record NC_141694.1, read on the forward strand.
TCACACGCCTGAATCAGGAGGATTGGCATGTCTGAATTCTCTACAGCTGGGGCCATAAACTACATCCGCAGGGGTAGGTGATAGCCTGGGACCAGCCTGGCATCTAAAATGGCTGCCGTGCACGACAAAATTGTGGCATTCGAAAAAAGGCAAGATGGCGCAGCCGCTGGAAGAGATATATCAACATATATCAGCCTCCTCAGCCACCCTCAGGAAACATAGGGGATTAGGATATGTCTCCCGCACCCCCTTATACCTAGTACTTTAATTAACGAAGCACAAAATGGCGAATTCCCGTTTCGCTACCAGTTTGCGGCCCAGTTCGCGGCCCGTGAAGCGCTTCTACCGTGAAAAATCATTTTTTTTTTATTTTCCCCACGGGACCCTTTAATAACCCCAACAACATTCCTAGGGGGTCAAGAGGGGGATACCTTGCCCCCTTTCATTAAATTCCCCCTTAGTTTTTCACCTTTTCTTCTCTCTCGATCCTACCGAGAGACAAGATGGCGGCCGCTCCGGACTGTCACGCAGCAAAAAAAAAAAAAAGCTCACGCACAGCCGCTGGAAGAGATGTATCAACATATATCAGCCTCCTCACCCACCCTCAGGAAACATAGGGGATTAGGATACGTCTCCCGTACCCACTTATAACTAGTAATTTAATTTACGAAGCACAAAATGGCGAATTCCCGTTTCGCTACCAGTTTGCGGCCCAGTTCGCGGCCCGTGAAGCGCTTCTACCGTGAAAAATCATTTTTTTTTTCTTTTCCCCACGGGTCCCTTTAATAACCCCAACAACATTCCTAGGGGGTCAAGAGGGGGATACCTTGCCCCCTTTCATTAAATTCACCCTTCGTTTTTCACCTCTTCTTCTCTCTCGATCCTACCGAGAGACAAGATGGCGGCCGCTCCGGACTGTTTAGAATGTTGACAGACACCGGAGAGCCAATCAGCTTTCTGCGCGCAAAGTTCCGATAAGCGAAAAGTAAGCGGACCGGATCGCTGCCCAGAGCGCTGTTACAGATATATATCTTGATTTAAACGTTAATTTCTCAAAAACTACTGGAGCACATATATTGAGACCTAGCAAAGGCACATCGGGCTAACAGTCCCTACAATTTTGCCAAGTTTCGTGCAAATCCATTCAGCCGTTCGAGCTAAAAGTGAGTCCAACCGCCCTATGGAAAACTCAATGCAAAAAACGCGTTTTGGGACCCCCCTTTTTTCTCAGCCCCCCCTTGACGAAACCCCACCAAATTTTCAGGAGCTGCTCAGAAACAAAATGTGCCATTTTCCTGAAAATTTCAGCCGATTCCATCCACAAACGCCAAAGTTATTAGACATAGAATTTTCAAAAGTCCCATAGGGAATTTATCCTAACTATATATACCTACTGGCGAACGCCAGTAGGTAATATATATATATATATATATATATATATATATATATATATATATATATTCACTGAAAAAAACATAGCCATTTGAGATGTCATCAGTGATGTCACTGACCACGTCATGAATGATGTAATATGTGACATCATCAGCAGTGGATTGCGGGTGCGCGAAATATAGTTAGTACAACTAACTATATAGGAGCAATTTCAATGGTTTTGTATGAGTGAAATGTCCAGCTAACTATAACACCCCTAAAACGTATCGTTTTTTGAGTGAATTTTAAAGGTTTTTTAAATGCTAATTCCTAACTATATAGGGCCTGAAACCTATGGTTTTTTCAGTGAATTTCAAAGGTTTTTTTAAATGCTAATTCCTAACTATATAAGGCCTGAAACCTATGGTTTTTTCAGTGAATTTGCAAGGTTTTTAAGTGCTAATTCCTAACTATATAAGGCCTGAAACCTATGTTTTTTCAGTGAATTTCAAAGGTTTTTTTAATGCTAATTCCTAACTATATAAGACCTGAAAGCCCACCAGAAATCTCCAGTATGCGCCAGGGGACTGCATTGCAGAGAGGTGTAATGAAGCCACGCCCCTTTTTACACCTCTCTGCAACGCAGCCCCCATGCATGTTTGAAGAGGGGGAACTAATTCCCCTTGCATACTGGGGGCTCCTGGGTCCAACTAGCCCACCTGGAACCTCCAGTATGCGCCAGGGTGCTGCATTGCAGAGGTGTAATGAGGCTATGCCCCTTGTTACACCTCTCTGCAACGCAGCCCCCTGGCGCGTTTGCAGAGGAGAAACTAATTCCCCTTGCATACTGAGGGTCCCTGGGGGGCAACTAGCCCACCCGGAGCCTCCAGTATGCGCCAGGGGGCTGCATTGCAGAGAGGTGTAATAAGGCCACATCCTTTTTTACACCTCTCTGCAACGCAGCCCCCAAGCATGTTTGAAGAGGGGGAACTAATTCCCCTTGCATACTGGGGGTCCCTGTGGGCCAACTAGCCCACCTGGAACCTCCAGTATGCGCCAGGGGGCTGCATTGCACAGAGGTGTAATGAGGCTATGCCCCTTTTTACACCTCTCTGCAGCGCAGGCCACTGGCGCGTTTGCAGAGGGGGGACTAAATCCCCTTGCATACTGGGGGTCCCTGGGTCATATCTGCCCAAACGCCGATATTCTGAACGATTGAAAATGACTTTTCTTGAGAAACATTTGGATTTGGATTATCATGTCCTATACTTTGGAATTTCTGAAAGACTGACTTTGAGGATGCTATAAATTACTCAAGTCTGCCCGAATTGTGTGGGTAAAATTGATACCTAGTCACTTTGAATAAGAATGTACTTACGTCTCGTCTAACATTAGGAAGAAATATCTAGTTATATGACAACAGGATACCTACATAACTTGAAGGAAATAAGAACGCCCTGAAGAAGTTCTGTTGTACAGAACAAAACGCATCGGCTGGCTGTGGTACATAAACTTAAGAAAAATAAAAGCATTTGAATATACACTAAGATTCAGGGCTTCAATAAGGACTCTAAGTGATATAATTTGATTGGACTTATTGTGCAAGTGGTGCTGTGCCAAACTTTGGAATATTCTCCACTACTCTCTACTACTTACTCTCTACTACTCCACTACTCTCTAATAGTCACTCTCTACTACTCATTCTCTACTACTCTACTACTCTCTACTACTCTCTCTCTACTACTCACTCCCTACTACTCACTATCTACTACTCCCTACTGCTCACTATCTATTACTCTCTACTACTCACTCTCTACTACTCTCTACTCCTCACTCTCTACTACTCTCTCTCTACTACTCACTCTTTACTACTCACTCTCTACTACTCTCTACTACTCACTCTCTACTTCTCACTCTCTACTACTCTCTACTACTCACTCTCTACTACTCTCTCTCTACTACTCTCTGCTACTCACTCTCTACTACTCACTCTACTACTCAATCTCTACTACTCACTCTCTACTACTCTCTCTACTACTCTCTACTACTCACTCTACTACTCACTCTCTACTACTCTCTACTATTCTCTCTCTGCTACTCACTCTCTACTACTCTCTACTACTCACTCTCTACTACTCACTCTCTACTACTCAGTCTCTACTACTCTCTACTACTCACTCTCTACTACTCTCTACTACTCACTCTCTACTGCTCTCTACTACTCACTCTACTACTTACTCTCTACTACTCTCTACTACTCACTCTCTACTACTCTCTACTACTCACTCTACTATTCACTCTACTAATCTCTACTATCCACTCTCTGCTACTCTCTCTACTGCTCTCTACTACTCTCTACTACTCACTTTCTACTCTCTATTACTCACTCTCTACTCTCTACCTCTCTACCTCTCTCTACTTCTCTCTCTACTAGAATCTACCTCTCTACCTCTACCTCTCTACCTTCACACCTTTACCTCTACACCTCTACCTCTGTACCTCTCTCTACACGCACACATATACACATATATATATGCATATATATGCATATGCATTTATATATATGTATGTGTATATATATATATATATACATATACATACATATATAAACATATATAATCTGCATATCTATATAAATACAAATATAAATGCATGCATACATATACATATATGCATACATATGCATGTTATTTACATGAAAGTTTTAAAGACACTAATCAAAGCAAAGCTAAAATGCCACCTCATTGCAAACAGAATGGCTTTAACTTAAACGAGGGCGAGATCTATTGCATTTTCAATGCTTGTTTACTTTGGTTCCATCAAGAAGGCATTCAGATGCGTCACACATGTTCCATAAATTCTGAATGTTAGCTCTCTAGTTGCTCATTAGATCACTGTAGTAAAGCTACTGCTCACCAGGGAAGTCTGCTGCTGGTGTTCAAAGTGCATGTTTCAGTCTGCATGTCAGAATTTTTTTTATGAAATAGAAGAGGATTTGAGAAGTCACTCAAAATGTGCCCTAATTTTTCTTTTTGAAGCACTAATCATACTTTCTATGGCAAAATGAGCCCCCTTATTTTGTTCCTTTTTAAATTAAATGTTTTCAGACTTACCACTTCATTCCAATCAAGATGGCTTCTGGTGTGCCATACTTTTGTCATAAGTACAACTGTTAGCGCTCTAGTTGTTCTTTAGAACACTCTGGGACATTCTGTCATTGGGCTATATATACTTGGGCTACATCTGGGTGATATTTGGGCTACATTTGGGCTCTTTTGTCTCTGGTGGCCATCTTGGGAGACGGCATGTCTCCGCAGGATTCCCTTCACTTTGTATTGATATGCCCGTTTTATTCTGAACCTAGGGGTAGATTCTTGGTAGACATTTTGAAAAAATCCAATATTAAATGTGCTAAAGAGGCCTTAATCCTTTTACAACAGGCGTTGGACCCCCTCACATTGTGCTGTATTATCAATTTTATTAAAGTAGCTGTCCGACTAAGAGCAACTAGAGGGGGGGGAATCATGAGAATTCTGTGATTGTTTTTAATGGATCATAATGTTTTACTTAATTTACTGGGACCTTGCTGTTGCACTTACATCAGATTACATGTTAATTTGACTGTTGTTTTTAAAAGAAATGTACTCAATGTATACTGAATGTTTGTACTTTTATGGTGATTTTTAATCATCGAATAAAGAACCCAAATGAAATGAAATGAAATGAAAATGACTGCATGTCAGACTTTTTTAATGAAATAGAAGAGGATTTGAGAAGTCACTCAAAATGTGCCCCAATTTTTCTTTCTGCAGCACTTACTTACATACTTTCTATGGCAAAATATACCCCCTCATTTTGTTCCTTTTTAAATTAAATTTTGTGAGAGTTACCACTTTATTCCAACCAAGATGGCTGCAGGTTTGCCATACCTTTGTAATAAGAGCAACTGTTAGCGCTCTAGTTGTTCTTTAGAACACTCTGGGACATTCTGTCATTGGGCTACATCTGGGTGATATTTGGGCTACATTTGGGCTCTTTTGTCTCTGGTGGCTTTCTTGGGAGACTGCATGTCAGAATTTTTTTATGAAATAGAAGAGGATTTGAGAAGTCACTCAAAATGTGCCCTAATTTTTCTTTCTGCAGCACTAATCATACTTTCTATGGCAAAATAAACCCCCTCATTTTGTTCCTTTTTAAATTACATGTGTTCAGACTTACCACTTCATTCTTTTTTTAAGTTTGAAAAGCTTTATTGAGTTGAAGAAAACAATGTAAAACATCAGTACAATAGCACAAATAAAGAGCAATAGGAATTAAAATAATTGTGGAGAATAATGTGCCAATAAACAAGAAAGGCCCCAAAAGGGGAAAACACTATACAAAGAAAAAATGCTTTTATAACTTTTCATTTTGTGGGGAAGAAAGAGAGAAAGAAAGAGGGAAGAAAGGGAAAAATGGGGGAATGGAAGGGGAACAGCAATAGAAAAATATATGGTAAGAGAAATAAAGAGGTATGAAATACAGAGAAGTTCACAGTAATAATAATAACAGTAATACAAAATATAACAATAACATGAGATCAAGAGGCACTTTTAGATAAAAAATCTGTTAAAGGGGACCAAAGTAAATCACGTTTTATCAACAATGGAATAGAAGAAGCACATGCACGATCTAGTCTGTGATGATGGCAGAGCAAATTCCACCAAGCATTATAAACCACGTTTGTAGTGTCTTTCTAATTAGTTGTTATAATTTGAAAAGCGATAGCTATGCAAAGATCAATAAATTTACGAGTATGGAGTGGGACATCCCAAACTGGGGCCAAACCACCCAGGAATACAGAAGAAATAACAAAGGGAACATTAGAAGATAAAATCTTATTAAGTGTAGACCAAATGTGGGACCACATAAGTTGGACCTTAGGACAAAGAAAAAACATGTGAACAAAGTCACCAGGAGTGCATGAACAGGACCAACACTTCTTAGTGTCTAACAATTTAAATTTAAACAAGTCACAGGGAGTATAAAATGATCTATTATAAAAAAAATAAAGGGTTTGTGTGGTACTAGCGGAACGAGAGGTGGAATGAAGTTTGGACCAAATAGAGTCCCAGGTAAGTGAGGGGAAAGTTTGATTGAGGTCCGATTCCCAGATAAGTTCAAGATTAGTTTTAGGCCTGTCAGTAAGTGAGGGAGAAAGTAATTTATAAATAGCAGAGGCCTTATGGGGAACCTGAAAGTTAGGTGGAGAGGCAAGGAGGGGAGGTGAAGAGGATGAAGGAGTGGTGTGTAGGATAACAGTGGATAGTTTGGGCAGAAGTTCATGAAAGTGTATGCAGTATTTGTTAGAGATACCGAAGGATTCATGAAGTGCTGGAAAGGTTAATAAGGAATTGTCAGAAATAAGATGTTGGTAAGTGAGAATTCCTTTGTCAATCCATTCCTTCCAAAAGAGTGCACAATTGCGTAATTTAAGAGATTTATTATACCAAAGTGGGGTATTCATATGAAGAGTAGATGGTACAGAGAATGAATGAAAAAGGGAAAGTGTTAAAGCTTTGGAGTGTTTGAAAATAGGAGAAAGTAGCCTAGGAGGTGGTTGAGTGAGATTGGAGGCAATAAGGAAGGAGAAGGGGTGAAGTTGAGCCAATTCCAGAGAGCTCCAAGCCGTAGTAGGAGGAGACGAGGTATCAAGAAAAGGCCAAATTTCCTTGAGAGTAAAAGCAGAATGAAAGCGTGAGATATTGGGGAAGTTGACACCACCAAGATGTTTAGGTTGTTGAAGGCGGAGGAGAGAGACTCTAGCCTTACACTTATTCCACAGGAATTTGGAAAAAAGACTATTGATAGACTTAAAAAAGAAATGGGGGAGAGAGATAGGAAGCCTGGAGAGACAGAAGTTCACAATAGGAAGGAGCATCATTTTAATAGTGGAGAGACGACCCCACCAGGAAAGGAAAAGAGGGGACCAACGTTCTATTAGAGAAGAGAGCTTTTTAAGGATATCGAAGTGATTAATTTTGATAGTTTCTCTAATAGTGTTAGCATATAAAACGCCAAGACATTTGATAGAGCCAGAGTTCCATTGGAAACCAGAACCCTGAAACATGTGAGGAAGACAGAATTTATTGATGGGAAGGACTTCAGTTTTATCAATATTTAATTTATATCCAGAAACAGAGGAATAGTCATGTAATAAAGAAAAGAAAGCGGGAAGGGCAACAACAGGGTTAGAAATGTAAAGCAAAATATCGTCTGCATAAGCAGTAAACTTAATCTCAACATCTTTATCAAAATCAAAATCAAACAAAATCAAACAAAATCAAAAATGTGATCAAACGCCACTGGGGCATCTTGAATACAGGCAACCTCAGCCTAGAACAACCAAGGTTTGCATTCAAAAGATCGCAGAATGTAAAAGATATCTTGATCAGTACAAGACCAAAAACAACCAAGAAGGGTACTCAACAAACTTTGTGGCATTTACCGCCCGTCAAGGGTCATTATCCATGTGGCTCCTGTGGGGTATGTACATATACAACAATATACAAAACGATACAACTCACTGACACTTTCAACTGGGAACTCAGGGGTCATACTAACTGTAACACCTCCCACTGTATCTACATGTTGATATGCCCATGCGGATTGCAGTATATCGGAATGACGACACGTCCAATCAAAACCCGCATTATCGAACATCGCAGCAATTTCCGATGTAAGAAGACACACACCAAGATGTGTAAACACTATGTGGAGTCCAACCACAGCGCAGACTCACTGAAATGGGTTGTGTTAGAATCCAGCCCCAATTGCCCTAAACAAGCCTTATTTCGGAAAGAACAAAGGTGGGTCCACCGCCTATCTTCTGACAGTCGAGGCCTCAATGAGGATATTCCTTGGCATTCTCTTTAGACCAGCCACCCCTTGTCTTTTATATTCCACACTGGAATTTAATATAAGGAACTGATACCTGCTCTCCATTGTTGCCATTTTTCCCTATTTTGCTTCCTCCATACAATACTAATAATGTATCTTTTACTTACAAACATTTGGTCACTGTTTTTAATGGTACAGCAGATCACCCCCTAAGACCAATACCAAACATCTTAGCTGTCCACAATCTACGCCCAATAAAACCCATTCTGTAATGGCCGCCTTCTTAACCAGACGAACCACCTGACCTAGTGCAGGGGGCGGGGACGGGCGCAGCCCCCTGACGCTCACACCTAGAAATAGTGAGCGCCGCCAAGCTCCACTATCTATCCGAGCTCGGCAGCGATGGGTAGGTGAATCCGCGAGGACACGGGAAGTATGAGGTAAGGTGCATCCCTGTAGCACATTGCAGGGGTCCCCAGCAACTTGGCCTAGCTATAGTTGATCCCGGTCCTTTAGAGGGCTTTGATTACTTTAAACTCCAGCCTCTCTTTGACATTATACACGTCTCCCCTCTAGCCATACTTGAAGGTTCAACCCCGATGTACCAACCCGCCGAACGTTCATGTGGTATTTAATGGCTGACCATTAGGTGAGTCAGGCGGTTGTCTGTAATGTCAATATACACATCAAGTGAGCACTTTTGAATATCATCTGACCACACAATAGGAAATATATGGTGTCTCCTGTGAGACTGCTGCTGTTTTTACACCGTTGTTTTTAATATGAAGCACCCTTTTTCACTTACATAGTGTGTGTGTGATGGTTACACTGCACGCTGTTACAACACAGTCACGTTATTCTGATGCTAGTTGAAATTCACTATCACTAGCATGACACACTGTGTTCTTGTCCTGGCCCTGACCATGTATGCTGTCTGGTGGAAACGAAATGCTATTAACTCTGTATTATTATTCCCTGTTTAGGCATAGGATAAAGCCACAGAGGTAAACTACACCCACACTACTGGTCTCACACACATAACACTAGCATGTTGTTGATTGAATGTAGTTTTTATCTTTTATAGGTCCTGATGAATCGCGGGCCAACTGCCACACGCGAGAAACATGTCGACCAATTCCTTCTCTAATCTCATCTAGGGCCACTATACATAACTGATTGGCACCTAGCGAGTTAGATTCACGTTTTTAATTGCAGTGGGGGACCCCCAGAATAAAGTAGTTTCCGGTACCCCCCACTACATTTTAATTCACTCCCCTAGGCAACTTGCTACCCCACCCACACACCCGCACTTCACCATAAGGCAGTTGGATACAAAAGATCTCCGCCAAAGAGCCCCTCTCAGAGGTGAGTCCGTCGGGGATTGCACCGCCTCCCCGACGAGGAGCAACGCCTATGATGAAGCATGACACCCATATCGGTGTGTGAGGCAAATACATCCAACAAAATGGATGCCCAAAGGTGTTTCATCTACACCTCCAGTCACGCCAGATACACTTAATTCCCTTTTTCCAAGGAACAGTTCAGCAACTCACTTGGTTTTCCAATGCTTGTCACGGGCACAGGCTGACACTGGACCATCCACTCTTCTGAGTGGTAAATAGTGCCCGATTGATCAATTGATCACTCTCCCTCCTTTTGATAATTACTTTTGCACGGCTCAAACCGTGGGAGTACCTTCTTGGCGGGTAAGACCTGTTTTGTCCCCCACCCTGTGACCTCTCTACCATATTGGTTAGTCACAACCCACTTCCCTCACTGGGCAGTGTTACTTGCACTTTCTTTTCTGTTCTCCCTTGGAGGACCCCCTTCTCCTGGAACACGACTTCCGTGACCCCAACAATATGGAAGGTCAGGGGTTTATGACCTAGCTACCATAGGAAATCCGCAACATTCTATTGGGAATAACTTTGGCGCCGGATGAGGAATTTGCGTGTAATTTTCCAAAATTTAGGCCAGCTCCGCTCCGCTTCTTCCCTGGAAGTTTCGGGGGGATTCGTCAAGCGGGGGCCGAGAAAAAAGAGGGTTCCCAAAACGTGTTTTCCCCATGTTAATTTCCATAGGACGAATAGACAAGGCTACAGCCCGAACCGCTGAATGGAATTACACCAAACCTTGCAAAATTGAAACTGGCTTTTGCAGGTGATTAATTCCTTTATCTTCCAGATCTTTCGGTTTGCCATCTTGATTTGTTTGGTGGGTTTCGCTATCTCGCAGACTTTGCAATTATAGCATTTGTTAAATCCAACGGTTTTGAGCCATGGTGTCTTTTTTACGGTTGACAAAGTGGCTATGGATCAATTGGTCTTTCAAATTTTTCGATCTTCTATATGTAACCACAGGATGATCCCCCATTTTTTGGCTTATCGTCGGGTCAAGTTTTAGTATTTTCCAATTTTTTTTGAGAATATGGATTACTTGTTTGGACTCCTTGCTGTAATCCATTATGAGTCTGATTGGTTCTTCCACTGTACTCTCTTTTGTTTGTGGCTTTAGACAATCTGCCCTTGATTTCTCATTTGCTCGTTCCCAACATTTTTTAGTCAAGTTTTTCCCATACTTTTTTTTTCGGAATCTATTCATTGTTATTGCACTGTGTTTTTCCCATTCTGTTTTCTCACTACAGATGCGTTTAATGCGAAGAAATTCTCCGTAGGGTATACTTGAGATCAAGGACGGTTGATGAAAACTCGTAGCTTCCAAGGTGGAGTTTGTAGCTGTTATCTTTCTGTGTAGATTTGTCTCCACTTTGTTATTTCTTACGTATACCTCTGTGTCTAGGAAAGATAGACGTTCCCTACTTTTTGTGTAAGTAAATTTCAAACCTCGTGTACTATTGTTCAAAAATTCAAAGTATTCATCAAACTCCTTCTCGCTTCCGTCCCACACAATAAACAAGTCATCAATGAATCTTTTCCATTGTATAATGTGTTGGGTGAATCTTGAATTTTGGGAGTTCCAGGCTATCTCTTCCTCCCACCAACCCATAGCTATGCAAGCATAGCTTGGGCTGAATGAGAAGCCCATCGCCGCGCCATTTCGCTGCCGATAGAGTTGTTCCCCGAAGAGAAAGATGTTGTTGGTTAGCATCAGAGTGATCAGTTCATACAACATATCATTATGTTCCTTATAATGTATGTTGCGTTTTTTGAGAAAGTATTTGCAAGCCTCTAAGCCCAAGTCATTGTCAATGTTTGTGTACAATGCGACGACATCCATAGATATCAGAAGATAATTTTCCTGCCATTTTAGATTGGATAATGTACATAAAAAGTCAGTTGTATCCTTGAGGTATGATTTCAAATCCTCTACATAGGGTCTCAGAAAGAAATCAATAAAATTACCCATTGGTTCCATCAACGAGCCATTTGCCGAAACAATCGGTCTTCCTGGTGGTCTAGTGGGATCTTTATGAATCTTTGGTAGAAAGTACATAGTGGCAGTGCGTGGAAAATCTACCGTAAGATATTTCTTTTTTTCACAGTCAATCAGATTTCTGTTTTCCCAAGTTGTAAGTTTTTGATCTATCGCTCTCTTTATTTGATCCATTGGATTTTTTGATAATTGCTCATAATACTCGGGGTTAGATAGTTGACTCATCGCTTCCGTGTATAAATCCTTATCCCAAATAACCACATTGCCCCCTTTATCAGCCATTTTTATTTCGAAGTTTTTATCATTGATAAGGGTTGCCAATGCTTCTCGTTCTGGTTGGGTTAAGTTGTCTTTGAATTTAGTTTTAGGGATGTTGTATAGTTCCTGTATTACTGCCTCTTGGAAGATGTCGATTTTGTTTCCAGGAATGAGTTGTGGGTAAAATTTAGACTTCGCCTTCATTATACTGATTCCTGCTCCTAGTTGTGGTATTGCCGTTTCCAAAGTTATTTCATTTTCTTCCTCCACATCTAGGTTCAGGAGAGCTAAATAGCCCTCAGCGTCTTTTACACTCAGATCTGAGGACGGATTTTGGGGAGTTCTGTCGATTTGAGGCTTGTTTTTTCTCTCCAGGAAGTGTTTAGCCAGCTTAATTTTCCGAATGTACAAATACAGATCTATCCTTGTTTGTGCCAAATCCATCTTTCTTGTTGGACAGAAATTGATGCCTCTCTTGAGTAAGGCAGTTTCCGCTGGTGATATCTCCCTCTTGGGAAAATTGACCACTTGTAGTTCTTCACTCATTTGCCCCTCTTCTGTTTCATGCCCCTCGTTTCTATCCCACTCTGTTGATTTTGTGCGCTTTCTCCTCCAGCCTCTTCTGTTTTTTTTTGTTGTTGTTGGTTTCTTTGTCTGGGTTGCCATGATCTTCCTCGACCTCTTCCTCTTCCTTGCATTTGTCTTGGCGCCCCCTGCTCCTGCTCCCACTGTCGTTGTTGGAGCACGAGGCGCATATCCCCTAAAAAACGCCACTGTTCGTCATCCAGGGTTAAGTCCTCTTCTGTTTGTTCATTGGATGTGATTGAAGAGAGGCTGGAGGATGAGATAGTTTTTGTATCCAATTGTTTTTTGAAAGGATCATATTTTCGGGCGAATGTGAAAATTCTTCCTTCTGCATAATCATTTGCACCCCTTACAAATTTGTTATGCTTCCTCAATCTCACAGTTTCCTCATGTTGATCTATTTGTTTTTCCAAGTCCTCTTCAAATTTTGTCATTTCTTGATTTAATTTTAGTGCTTCCAATTCTTTTTCCACTTCCTTAAGTTGTTCCTTTATTTTGTCCAAGGCAATTTCAATGTGCTTGACTAATATCTTTATCAAGCCCAGAGACGAATTCAAAATGAACGCCCCCCATTCCTGTAGTAATTCGTTAGTCGCATCCTGTTGACTTGGTATCAACATGATTCTGAGTCCCCTTGGAACTCTTTCCGCTTCCAGGTATTTTTGTAACGCTATCAGTTCCCAAGATTTGTTGATTTCTTTTCTGTTCAGTTTTTCCCAATGTCTTATTTTGCTTTTTATGTCATCCTTCGGTGTCTCACTTTGTTTGGTTTGAACTTTCTCCATATTTCCCCTTTCGAACATACTTGTGACATGTTCCTTTCTTTTAGCTTCTCTTTTCTCCATTTTACTGTTGCTGCGAAATGCCGTTTAGGATCAATTATTTTGCTTAATGTCTTTGTGTCTCTTTTGGTGACTGTCGGCTTTAAAACTTAATGGGGTGATGTTGGCTGCGTCGTGATTACGTGTTTCATAGGAAAAATGCGAGGTTCCCACTGTGTGTACCGCGCTAATTCCAATTTTTACGCCCATAAACCACTCCCATTGTTTATAGTACCGCTGCTTAATCGCCAGGCTTCCCTTATGCTTTTGTTTGCACTCCGAAGGGAAATGTGCACAACTGACGTCTTTTTGTGTCAGTGTCAAGAAGGAGAGAGGGGGATCCCTTCTTACCTCGGATGTAGTCTCCGGGCAGCGTGGGTTCCCGTCCTCCACACGCACTTCTCGAGTCTGCTTCCCTCGGTTTTAGTGTAAGTTGCGATGAGCACCACGAAAGGAATTCGAAGTATTAAACCTGGGTTGGTTCAAGTCTCCTTCCGTGTTTGGCGCTGCTTGCAGGTGCGTAGCTTCATGCGGTGGAACCAAACCGCTATATATCCAAACTGCGTTTACCAAGGAATACCAGATCCCCCGGTTAAAATTCCTGGGATTGGAAACGATGGCACCGTCAGACAGGGGTGGACATCGTAAAAAACTTCTACGCCAAAAGGAGTCACGCCACATTTTGAACTTTCGAACAATGACCTCTTTCGGGCTGAATCAGTCGGAAGAACTTTATGTACATATTTGAAAAAACCAAGACTGCTTCTCTAAACAAACTCCATAATTTTTCCATCCCGAAAACCCACGGCACAGGTCACAAACAATTGAGCATCTGGGATAATAAAATATAGAGACCCATAAACATTTTTCAAAAACTTTACAATCCTTCAGTAATGTCAGCCCACTAGAGGGCACCAAATATGTCTAAATATAGACTTGAGAATGTGACCCTGCGTCCGAAGGATTTTTTTTTTTTTTTTTTCGTTGCTTTTGTTTAAAAATTGTTTAATAATTGCTTATGGAGGTATTACCTCACTAAACATTGAAGGGTGTGAAACTAAGGATAGCAGGGCGAGGGAATTATAATGTGAGGCACTAAGTTGGTGTTAAATGTATGACGTTTACATGAATTGGAAATGTAAACTACAAATCCCAGAATACCATTGTGAATGCTAACAGATTGGTGTAACCATGTGACCGAGGTGGGCGGGAACTCCCTTTTTAAAACACAACCAGCAAACAGTGTTTGAAACAACCGTGATCAAGTTAGTGGGGAGCTAACGAAACGCGTTGGTTTTGTGCTGTGAATAATGCTGCAGAGGATTTAAGAATAAATTAAGTTGTCTCACACAAATCGAGTGACTGGAGTGGCGGCTTCTTTTGTTTGACTGGGGGATCTGGTATTCCTTGGTAAACGCAGTTTGGATATATATATATATATATATATATATATATATATATATTTTTTTTTTTTTTCCCCCACAAAAAAAATGCTTACATGGACATTACAGTTGGGGTCAGATTTTACTCACACAAAACCAGAGAAATTCAGCTGTTATAGTTACCTGAGTATACTCTAACTCGCGCCCCTGCAATGCACTGCTTATGACCTCACATATTACATCACTCATGACATTGTCAGTGACATCACTCATGATATCACTGATGACTTCTCAAATTACATCACTGATGACTAATGACATCATCCACAGCATATTTGGCGAACCCACTCACACCCCAATAGAATCTTATACACCCACTGCCACTCCCACATAACCATATCAGTACTTACACACCCATTCACTGATTCATAGATCTACACACACACATCCACTCACTCACTCATACAGCCACTCATACACCCACTCACTCACTAATACAGCCATTGACATATCCATAAGCCCATACAAATTCTCACGCACTGAGTCACCCACAGAACTAATCACACACCTGATCACAAGATAGAGGGGGCTCCATTATTCTAGTGCTGTTGGACCTGTCCGCAGCCTTCGATACCGTGTCTCATAACACCCTACTGAACCGGTTGCGGGGAGTAGGAATCGGAGGCGTAGCACTATCTTGGTTGAAGAGTTTCCTTGCCGGGAGATCTCAATCTATCAGCCTGGGCCCCTTTCGTTCCATCTCAAGGGGGCTCACGAAGGGGGTGCCACAGGGCTCATGCCTTAGCCCTACAATGTTTATGTGGCCCCCCTTGCTGAGATTGTGCGGAAATACGGGTTCATACCGGTCTCCTACGCTGACGACACTCAGCTCCTCTACCCTTTCAGCTCCCTTGACCCTAAAATCAAGGGGAATTTTGCTGAGGGTATGAGAGCAGTGTCACACTGGATGGCGAGGAACTGCCTCCAGTGTAATGTAACAAAGACTGAGGTCTTGCTCTTTGGCAAAGCAAGTATCCTTTGGACCCCTGACTGGTGGCCACTCGACCTTGGCCCAGTACCTGTACCCAAATCACATGTTAAAAATCTTGGAGTGAAGTTGGATCAAAAACTGACCATGAAAGAACACACCAACTACATCGCGGGTCTATGTTTCCACACCATTGGTCTACTCAGGCGTGTCTTCCCTTTTCTTCCTGCCACATGTAGAAAGACACTTGTACAGGCCTTGGTAACCAGCCGTCTGGACTACTGTAACGGCCTGCTGACATTAGCCAATACGGATGCAGTAGGCCGTTTACAGGTGGTCCAGAATACGGCAGCCAGACTGGTCATGGGTGCACCTGCCAGGACTCCTTCTAAGCCCTTGCTGAAAGAACTGCACTGGCTTCCCATACGACAGCGCATCCACTTCAAGATCTGTTGCACGGTACATAAATGTCTGTATGGAGCAAGTCCTAAATACCTAGCCCAGTCTCTTGAACTGTACCAGCCCAGCAGGTCCCTCCGCTCCTGCAACCAAGCCCTGTTAAAACCTCCCAACACAAAGAAGACTAGGCATGGAGACCGTGCTTTCTCCGCTGTTGGTCCTGCCCTCTGGAACAATCTTCCCATTAACCTAAGAACCACCATAAATCACTTGTCCTTCAGAAAGGCATTAAAACCCCTTCTTTTCCTAGAAGCATTTCCATCCACATAATCCCTAGGCTGCTCTACCTAATACCTTCTCAGCTGGCAAAGCGCGGAGATACCCTTACGGGATTGATTCCTGCGCTATAGAAGAAATTAAAATAAACACTCACCAACATGGAGAGAAGAGAGTAATGTTGAGTCATTGTAGCACATTCTCTTCTCTACAAGGCATTGCCTCCTCTCATACATGGAAAAAGAAATACTGTCGGGCAGATATGTCCTTCCTGGTTGATATTATGAATAAGGATGGCCATTTACACAGTACTTCCTCTTTTGTGGTTAAAAAAAACAGTATCAATCAAATAGTCATTCAATATAACAGTGCTCATGGGATTAAATTGGAGAAGATTAAAATCTGAATAGCTCTGCTTGATTTCCAACATTTCCAACATTTTCCTACAGGTGACATATATTGTAACTAAGGGCTCGGTTCACAGAACTAACTTAAGCCAAAATCCTAAACTTACTACCATTTTAGTATTCACAGAAGGCACTTACTCATTTCGGTATTCACAGAAGTCATTTAGGAGTCCTAAAGTTAGGAGTCCTAACTTTAGGACTCCTAATTGCCTTCTGTGAATACCGAAAGTCTTAAAGTTAGGATTTTCTCAGTTTAGGAGTAGTAAAATTAGTAGTCCTAACTTTAGGACTTCATAATGCCTTCTGTGAATACGGAAAGTCTTAAAGTTAGGATTTTTCTCAGTTTAGGAGTAGTAACGTTAGGACTCCTAACTTTAGGACTCCTAAATGCCTTCTGTGAATACCGAAAGTCTTAAAGTTAGGATTTTTCTCAGTTTAGGAGTAGTAAGATTAGGACTCCTAAACTGAGAAAAATCTTACTTTAAGACTTTCGGTATTCACCGAAGGCATTTAGGAGTCCTAAAGTTAGGAGTCCTTACTTTACTACTCTTAAACTGAGAAAAATCCTAACATTAAGACTTTTGGTATTCACAGAAGGCCTTTAGGAGTCTCAAAGTTAGGTGTCCTAACTTTACTACTCCTACACTGAGAAAAATCCTAATTTTAAGACTTCCGCTGGAATCGACAAGCAACTCCTACACAGGCTCCATATCACTCTAAATGGCACCGCAAAACTCATACTCAAACTCCCTCACTGCACCCACATCTTACCTCATCTCAGGGAGCTCCACCGGTGACCTATCTACGAACGCTGTCAAATCAAACTCCTCATGTACACCTAAAAATCTCTGCACAAAACCGGACCATCATACCTAAACAACCACTTACACCAGCCTCATTCGCACACATCCCCCGCATCCACAAAAGCAGATCAGGAAGCCGCTTGTTGTCCTACATCTCACTGAAAGCCTGGAACAACCTCCCACAACACATCAGAGCATCATTGTCACTTCTCCAGTTCCACAAGAAGATAAGGACCTGGCCCTTCGAATACATTAGCAGGGACTACATACCTACGTACCTGCTCAAGTTCCTCAACACCCTCACAGGTGATTAGTGCACTTTGAAAATCAACATAACATAAGATAACAGGTATTTGTTTAACTGTCACAGATCAAAAATTGGTCTCCAGTCTCCTGTCTTTTTGTTGATTAAAAAGAATCGGGAATAGAAATCCATTCCCTTCTGGTTGTGGGTACTTTTTCTATGGGTCCTTTGCTCAGCATGGTTAGTATTTCCAATTGAAGTAGATGGCGATGAGGTGGTGATGAATTCAGGGGAGGCTTATGAGGCCATTTTCAGTTGAATTCCAAAGTATGACCTGTAGGTAATTAGATCAAGAACCCATCTGTTTGTAGAAATTGATTTAAACAGTTTTTAATATTTACGGATTCAGCCCTCTATTGGCTGCTGGGATTGTTTATGGGTAACCAGCACCTCCATATCATAACTGTTTTTGACCATGGTCTCTGGCTTGAGATCCTCTGTTTTCTTCTTGGTGTTTGCTTGGTTTTGGCTGCTAGCGGCGACTGCCTATATTGCTGTTGAAAGGGCTGATAATGTTAATATCAATATGGTTGATACCCTCTGTAAGAGAGTAGCCCTCTGCCCCTTGCTCCTCAGTAGGGCATTTGTCACATTGTAAAGTATATAGTGATCTTGCTGTGTCTATGTCTGTTTTGATCATCTGTAGGCCACTTTCAAAATGTTCATCGATAATATCTCTTCAACATATGGCATGTCCAGATTTTAATTTGGACTTCAGGTCTGCAAAGATCAGCAGCTCCTGAGAAGTGGTGTCCATCTCACAGTCTAACATCTTAGATGACGTTCTAGCTGCTTCTTGTAGGATCTTTATTGCCTCCATTTTTACATCCTCCATTAGAGGATCTATGTATGGAGTGATGTTTGAACCCATCTGTCTGTCGTATCGATTGAGGATCGACAAGTTATTGTCCACACTAACTGTAGTCGATGACATAGCTGAAAAACACTTCCCTATATTTTCTAAGCACCTACCTTCTCTATTAGGTGTGGAAGGATTCTTGGAGTAGCGTTGAGTTACTAGTGGTAATTTGGAGTTTGGTTTTGGGTGTTAAATTATAAAAGATGGTGAATTTTCTGGTGGGTTATACTCCTTATCCAATCGGAGCAAAACAGAAGAGACATTTGCTGAGTTCTTCATTATTTTAACACCTTCTTCCCAAATTAAATCCACAATAGGGATTTCTCTTATTGATTTTCTCGAAGGGTCCTTAAAATCTCATAAACAATCTGATTGTTTTATAGGCATTATCAATTCAAGTATATTTGCTGCTTTTTCCATTAGATGTAGAAACCTTTCAATGTCGTCGGGAGGAGAATTGACAGGTTATGTAGCAGGTGGCACTGGTGTTGGAATTAAGTAGCCATCCCATTCAAGGGGTACACCAGGATTTTCTGTCACTTCACCTTCTTCTCTTTCTTCCTCAGTAGATATACCCTATCAGCTGGTGGAACTGCAAGATCTTATGCAGGTGTCTCTTAGGGTATGCACTGGGTTAGCGCCAGGACGCCCCTTCGCTGGGGCAGCTGTGCGCGGTATAAATATAAATAACATAACATAACATAACACTGTTGGAAATGTACACAGTGTTAGATCTGTCAGCCTTAGGGTGGTCTTCCCCGATACGGTTTGCCTGTTTACCTCCATTTTTTCTGAAATTAATTTTCCCTGCACCTAGGACTCAGAACCAATGCTAAAGTGCTTCTGCTCACTCACCTTAACATCATTACATTGGTTTACACCTAACTGGCATATTTAATTTACTTGTAGCTCCCTTGTAGAGTGGTATACCATATACCGAGTGCCAGTAAATTAAATACTACTGCCATTTCGACTTAGCAATGTAACCCCCTTTCATGCCTTAAGGTCCCCCTTTATTGCATATGTCACCCCTTAGGTACACCCTAGGTAGCCTGCAAACAGGGTACATTGTAATTAAAAGGTTGGACATGCACTTTTAAGTTTTAAATCTCCTGGTAGTGATAAACTCCTAAATTAGTTTTCCACTATTGTGAGGCCTACCTGTCCCATAGGATAACATTGGGTTGCCTTATTACAGTTTAATAAGTGCTAACTTTTGATTGGAGAGACTTTCGAACCGTAACTGAACTGAACACATAACCAACACAAGCCTGTTGGCTGCCGATCCGTGGTAAAAAGCACAAAAAAAAGTAAGTGGAACGAACTTAGCGTAAGATGACATTTAAACAAACAATTTATGTGTAAAATACGCGTCGAAAATGAGATAAGGCTGGACACTCACTTCGTGTGTAACCATTGTGTGAGGAAGTACGCGAGGGGAGCTGTGTGAGGAGACTGAGAAGTGCGCATCGGCGCGTTTGATGTCATCGCGCTGGGCGCCATCTTAGGTGTGTTAATTAAGCTATATAATATAACACGGAAAAAAAAACATTGGCGCAACGCGATTTTGCAGTAGAAAAACAGCGAACCCTACAAGAGAAAAACAAAGCAAAAACAGTATCCTTTTAAAAGTTAACAAGGAAACTAGTATAAGTAAATGAAATAGACAGTAATAAATCATAGAAATGTTCTTTATGCAATAAAAAAAAACAGCAAGCACAAATTAACATGGCAAACAGCAACATATACAACTTGCAGCCACCAGAGCCATTTTTAAAAGGAGACGGTTCTCCTACAATAAAATGGGAAGAGTGGAAAGAATACGTTTGCAATTATAAATCCACATTTGACACGGAGGATGAACCATTAAAACCTGACGAAAAGAAAATAAATATTATTGCACTGTTTAGGAGCAGGTGGTCTTAAGGTGTACAATAATATTGCTATGAAGAGCCATGAGGGGGCAAACAGAAATGTGTATGAGGACGCTATGGAGGATTTGGATTGTTATTATAAGCCAGTGGTGTGTGTCGCAGTACACAGGTACAAATTCTACAGGAGGAAACAGGGTAAAGAGGAGAGCGTTGATGAGTATGTGGCAGCTTTAAAAAACATAGCACTCACATGCAAATTCGGAGATTTACACGAGGACTTTATAAGGGACCAAATAGTTATGTGTACCGCGAATCATAATATACAGGATGCTTTGTGGGCCAAAGGCGAGAAGCCCTTGCAAAAAGGTAATAGACATTGTAAAAAAAGCTGAACTCACTGGGAGATGCGCAAAGGAAGTGATCAATGAGAGCAAGGATAACAAAGAAGAACCGAATGTGGTGGCAAAAGTTAATGCAACAAGGAGAAAAATGACAAATGATAGTAGCAGGGTTAAGGATAGTACAGGAACCAACAGTAAAGAAAAAACATATTGCGACCTAAGATGTTATCGCTGTAATAGTAACAGGCACTTAGCGAATGATTGGAACTGCCCGGCGAGGAACACCAAATGCAGCAAATGTGGATTGGTGGGACATTTCCAAAAAGCATGCAAGAGAAGAGGATAAATGAGAGTAAATATGTTCAAGAGGATAAGGAGGATGAGGAAAACTCATCGGAAGAGTCGGAATATGATTTCTGATTATTAAATGTGTCAGATGCATCAGATAACAAAGGTGGCAACAAAGACAATAAGAAGAAACCAGTTTGCAAGGTGGAAATAGGAGGTGTAGAGCTTGAAATAATTGCAGACTCAGGTTCACCATGCACCATTGTCAACCACGAAGTGTGGGAAGGAAAGTTTAAACGTGTCTTGGGAAAAAGATTGGAGAAGCCTGACATAAGGTTGAAAACATTTACTGGGGAACCAATAAAGCTTCTGGGGTACAGAGAGGTACCTTTCTTCTTCAAGGAAAGAGAAATGTGCAGCAAATTGTATGTGGCGGCTACAGGCCCGTCAGTATTAGGATGGAAAGACCAGGGGAAGCTTTGCATTACCCTTAACCCAAACAGCTCGGAGCCAGTCTTAGAAATAGAAAGAGTGGTAACAGACTGTGTAAATTGTGAAAATTCAGACTAATGACAAACAACTCTCCGGCCTACATTGAAACCTTTGAAGTGCCATAACATGCCGTGGGAGAGGGTCGGAGTGGACATAACAGGACCCATAAGATGGAAGGATGAACAGGTGTACATAATAGTAATGGTGGACCATCTGTCTAAATGGCCAGAAATGAAGGTGTGCAAGAAGGTGGACACATGCGACATATTAACATTCATGGACGATGTGTTCACCAGGGAAGGTATTCCAAAAACTATTGTTAGCGACAATGGCAGCCAATTCACTTCGGAGGCTTTCAAAAAGTTCATTGCTAGGAACGGCATCATCCACAAAACAACTTCAGTATTTCATCCGGCGGGAAATGGAGCCATTGAAAGGTTTAAGAGGGTGATAAAAGGGGCCATCCAATTGGCTAACAAAAGTGGAAAATGTTGGAGAAAGGAGGTAAAGGAGATGATATGGGGGTACAGGATTACTCCAGGTGAAAAAACATTAGTGAGCCCATTCGAAGTAATGAGAGGGAGAACACCCATTTCTAAAGACAACATCGGGTGGCTCAAGTCAGCGAGAACAACAAAATGGGCCGTGGAAACCATTAGGGAAAGGATCAAGAACGCACAAGCAATTTACAAAGAAAAGCATGACAAGAGAAAGAACTGCAACGAAGTGTGCATCAAGGTAGGGGACAAGGTGAGGATTTAAAAAAGTGGACACGTAGTCAAAGGGGAGAATAGATATTCCTTACCTTTAGAGGTGGTTGAAGTTTTTTGCAACTCGGCATTACTTAGTGATGGAAATGTATGGCATGCTTCAAGGATGGCAATGTGTCACGGGTCAGAGGTAAAAGAACTAATGGAAAAGAAACGTAGTGACGAGCAGAGCGGACACCAGCTGGAATGTACGGATAATGAGGAAGATGTAGAAGACAGTTAATTCGGTGCAGCAATGGAGAGTACAGATATCAGAACGAGGCAAAACCAAGAATGCATAGAATCTAGTGGAATGGACAGAACTCTAAGCTCGGACGAGTCTGTGGAGCCAGAGGAAAGTGTGGAGACAAGATGTACAGACTCAGAACACAAGACTTCTGGTGATGGGGAAGTGGAGTATGATGTCAAATCAAAATAAACAGGTGACACCGTGAGTGGGGTGGACACATCCACTGAGGACACAGGTAGTAGGCCCACAGAAGGTGTCGGAGAAGCCAGCGCTAGCACCAGCAGCTATGGCCGCATTCTGAGCAAACCAAGCAAATATAAAGACTTTGTGTTTGACTGACAATCTTGGAATATGTTACAGCTTAAGAGGGTAGCAAGTTTCTAACCTTCCTTTGTTTCATAGGGAAGGAGATGTGCTGTGGTTAGTCCTTCCTTTCTTCCCCTTACCCTCCCTAGCGCGTGCCTTTCCTGGCGCGTCATTGGTCAGCTGCCGGCTGGAATTTTGACAGCTGAGCTGAGTTTGACAGTTGACAGTTATTTACGGGCTTTGCTCACTGCCGTGCAGACCTGCCTATGGTGTGTTGTCTATACGAATAAAGTATTTCATGAGCAGCTTGTGTCCAGAAGCTAACTTTACAGAGGCGAACGTGTATATTACTAATAACAATATGCATAATCTATACTATGGCTATACATTGGAGCACATCATACTATCTATATCTTTTCTTTTCTTCTTTTTCGCTGAGCACGGAGTTCACTTCTTTCTTCTGTAACTGTTCAAAATAAGTTTTTTCTTAAATGGAGTCTTTGGTACCCACACTGTGCATTAACTATTGTTTTGCACATATACACTGAAGTAGGATGAACTGTCTTATTTTATGTCCCACTTTAATTTTATTCATTCTTCGGTCTGTGATATACCCCAGATGTATGTATATTCGCTGTTGAACCACATTGTATGACTAATTTAGATTTTTATGCACTGATATATGTATGTTATATATTTTTTTAGAAATATACATTGGTGCTCCTGAAGAAGGCTCATCGCCGAAACGCGCGTTGAGACTCATTGCGTTACCATCTTCACTTGTTGATGAACTTTATATGCATAACAATTGCGATTCTTGATCAGAAGAATGTTTTTTTAAGAAAAATTAACACAGTGATCAAACTACTTATGCTGTGTTTATAACTTTTGTTTTTAATGTAACTGAAAAAAGACAGATTCTTTTTAATAACTTGTAATAAATGTATACATATAATTTTTTTTATATAAACATTTGTATTGGGTGTCATTACCTTGAGGTTCCTCTTTTGATTATTTAGCCTGATTTTCGACAGGTCTTCTGGTTGCCTAGGAAGTTTTTTTATTATGTTTGCGTTTACCCTGTCCTAGGAACTTTAATTTGGATTCAGGGGGTCCCTGTTACTATAAACTTATCAGCAGTGGGTATGCCTCGCTGCCTCCTCCTTGCTGTTCCTTAGCCCATTATGTCACCGTTCCGACAGAACACCAGCGTTTTTAATGAACCATGGCATTGTTGTTGATGCATTGTTCTCACTGGTGCCGCTGCGGAGGATCACATAGGAGGGGGCTGAGGCCCAGGAGCAGCAGCAGGTGGCAGATTATAGGACTCTGCTAAACCTCGCACACCCTTACTTCAGCAGTCGCTTCTTCCCTCCTCCTCCTCCAACTTTGTATTATGCGTGAGGGCTGCATGAGTGTTGAGGCTTTAAGGTAAGCATGTTGTTCCTGCTTACATTTCACATGCTTTCCTTAATCTTGTATGCTTTTTCCAGGATATTGCTTCCAAGCAGCATATTATTCTTGTCTAGTGCCTAATTTGAATTGAGTAGCATTCAGGTGTTTATAACGGGACACAATTGGGATGTAGCTGAAAGCAGCGTGAGTTTCTGTCAGTGGGGAAGTATGGTGTTCAGTGGGGGAGAGGATGTGGCACCAGCGCACCACCACCTCAATACCAATGCAGCACCACCTCCGCACACACAGCACCTGCTCTGCACCACTGCAGCACCACCTTGCTACCAGCGCTGTTTATTGTCTTTGTCCCCCCACCCGCCTTACAATTTTTTTTTTTTTAAACAAACAAGAATTTTCCAGCATAGCAAGAATAAAAAAATGAAAACAATTTTTTTATGTTAATGATTTTTCTAGTAGGGTCATTCAGACTTACATAATATCTACTTGGTTATATATAAAATAACAAAAATGCTTACAATGCTTTTTTAATATAACTTTTTAACATGCTGCACAGCAGCTACACTGCTCTACACCATAGCTTAAATACATTTGCAAAGCTGATAGCTCTGGCTAAACACTTATAAGGTCCCAAAGGCAAGATATAATGGCTATGCCAATGTTTGTTTATTCAGTGCGCCTACAAAACCGGATGCTAGCATTCAAGTCTCATTGCAAATAGTGTCTTAAAACTCTTAAACAAGAAGCGTTGATAATTTGAGTGTTACCAGGCCTCCAAACACCCCTGTCTCCATTAAGCACTTTTTCAATGCTATTGCGGCAGTGTGAGAAACCTTAAACCAAGCAATGCTGAAAGGTGACTGGAAAAGTCACTTTAGACCTTAGCAGGAGCAATATCACGCACCATAGACATGCACTGCGGCTTCTAGACACAGTGGGCCTGATTCACAGAACTAACTTAAGACAAAATCCTAAACTTACTACCATTTTCATATTCACAGAAGGCACTTACTCATTTTGGTATTCACAAAAAACAATTACTCATTTCGGTATTCACAGAAGTTAGGAGTCCTAACTTTAGGACTCCTAAATGCCTTCTGTGAATACCGAAAGTCCTAAAATTTGGATTTTTCTCAATTTAGTAGTAGTAAAGTTAGGACTCCTAACTTTAGGACTCCTAAATGCCTTCTGTGAATACCGAAAGTCTTAAAATTAGGAGTTTTCTCAATTTAGCAGTAGTAAAGTTAGGACTCCTAACTTTAGGACTCCTATATGCCTTCTGTGAATACCGAAAGTCTTAAAATTAGGATTTTTCTCAGTTTAGTAGTAGTAAAGTTGAGAAAAATCCTTATTTCAAGACTTTTACCTAACCCAAACATGTCCATGTTAACCACCAACTCCCATGAATCCTTGCTAGCCCCTCATTTGTTGCTGTACCCAGATGAAATAGCATAACACCAACAAATGATAGGTCTCTTAGGGATTCAACGGATGTAAATATCCTACTGCCCTCAACTACACGATTATCTGTAACTCCCTCTTTAAATCCCAGTAACCAGAACAATGATTCTACTGCTCTAAATGAGAATTTAGAAAACGAGGGACACGATACTCTAGGTAGCCCAACTTCCATCCTAAATATTAGTGACAGTCCCTGTGTAAGAACTAGAGGACAGAAGGCCAGATCTAAGCAAAAACAATATAGTAAACCTAATAAAACTCATAAAAAGAACACTAAATCTAAAGAGAGCAAAGTCCTGGAAAATCCAAATGGGAGTAGTGTAAGTGAGGATAATGGTCAGCCAGTAGTCGTTAATAGGGACTTAACAGATGATTCATTCTGGCAAAGAATGGAAACTCTTTTAATGACTTTTCTGGAACCGATTACGCTAAAGGTCAAAGATATAGAATTGAGGCTAACCAACATTGAGGGTAAGTTTGATAAACAGCTGTCTCCAAGCAAGACTAAGCCCCTACCTCACCCTAGTGCTACTTATTCTAAAACTGGCACCCCAGCTTCTGCAAAAGTGCCAGCTCCACCTAACCCTCTTTCTGCAAGGTAAGCTGGATTTTTAGAAACCATGCCCACTTTAATAGGAGCCATATACCTAGATTCTTCTTTTTTGACTCTGAAAGTTTTTTGTTTTTTTTCCAAATCAAAACCTAATTTCCTACACAAAGCATGATTTCAATAACGCTGTTCTCATCAAATCTTTCTTTTGTGGTAGGTCCAGTTAAAACATCAGCCGCATCCAAAGTGCTAGCTAAAACTAAACATATCAATTCAAAATCTACTGATTGACCTGATCACAGTACTTCAAGAGGAGATAATATTATCCATGAAAAGGGGCCCGTTGACTCACCTTCTGTAGCCCCGAATGCATCTTCGCTCATTCCACCTCACAAACATAGAACATCAGAAGATCAATTTGAGGAAGGAGTAACGCCGAACCTCTTTAATTTAAATCTCCCACCAGAAGCAACACCTTATACTGTGGTCTTGGCAAATGTACCTCCACTTCCACCTAATACAGATGAAAATTGGGCAACTTTGAGAAATAAATCCCTTTACTTCTTGTCATCCAGGGTAGGACTTAAAAGCCATCTTTTCTCAGAGTTTAAAATGGTTAGACGAGCAAGATGGATAGGCACTTCAACTAAAACACTGAGGGGTGATTGTGTGGTCCTATCATTTCGAATCCCTCAATTGGTTAACACTGTGTTGGAGAGAGCAGCCATGGGGATTTACAACCCACATCTTGTTAATATTCTTCCCCTTGGCTACTTTTACCCTCCTCATCGACCAAATAGACGCATTGCTCCCGTCTGTTACCCGATTAGGAACTCGGAAGAGCCATGGGCTAGAAGCTATGGAATTCCTACATTCAATTATTTCGACACTCTTAGCGGTCTGGAAAACATTGAGTGACTGAGGTTAACTACTATTAACCCCATTGTCCAAGGTACAGATAAAGACTCTTACTGTGAACTCTGCACGAGTGAAAACATAGCTGTACTTGGGGAGAATACACCATTATCAGTGTCAACTATGTGTAAAGATGGGGAGTTCGGGGGGAGGCCTGGCGACAGAAGAGCACACGGGGTGGGGGGACAACCAGCTAGCCCCCCCTCACATGTTAGCCCTATCCCTCTGTCCCCAGTAGCCTTGTCCACCCCTTCGAAAGATCCACCCGTTCTCAAAATTTCATCATGGAACATAGCTGGTATCAGATCTAAAATTGATCATCCTATCTGGAGGGATTTCGTAGAATTGCAAGACCTGCTTTGTTTTCAAGAAACATGGACCCTGGAACCAGTGCACTTGAACGGCTTTATAACATTTTGTACCCCAGCTGTAGCCGTCCCCCACGGGAGACTTAAGGGTGGTTTGAGTATTTATTTATCTAACAAACTAAAGTGTGGGAAAATTATCGAACCTGGTAAAGATATTTACTTTCAAATTTTGGTTCTTGATCTGGGTTGTGATTTTCCAATTGTTGTGGTTAATATATATTATATTATAGAGGCTTTTGTAGCGTGCTCTGTTACTAAGAAAATAGTATCCTGGCGCGAGGGAGGTGAGAGGCAGAGCAGAGTGATTCCCGTGTAGAGATAGGAGTGAGAGCCCTATACAGTGATGTTAAAGAGGTGGGTCTTCAGTCCTCTCTTAAACACAGTGATGGATGGGGCTGTTCTCAGATGGAGAGGAAGGGTGTTCCAGTCTCTCGCCGCTCTGACAGAGATGGATTGGCCACCAAGCCTACTGTATTTAAACTTTGGTACAGTCATTTGGTGCAGATTAGTTGATCTGAGAGGTCGGTTGGGAACATACAGGGAAAATCTTTTTCTCAAATAGACTGGACTGGTTTGATGGACAGCTCGATATGCGAGGACAAGGATTTTGAATGAGATCCTATGAGCAACTGGGAGCCAGTGAAGGGTGCGGAGAGGTTGGCGGACACTTAAACTTTTGGGTATGTTAAACAAAAGCCGCACAGCGGCATTTTGAATAACTTGGAGACGATGAATCAGGTAGGCCGGTAGGCCACAGAAGAGGCCATTCGCGTAATCCAGTCTGGATAATATAAGGGCGCGAATGACAGTCTCCTTGGCCCCTCTCGGGAGCAGAGGGAAGAACCTGCGTAATGTTTTAAGTGTGGAGAAGCAGATCCCAGTGAGTATTTTTAAATGATCCTCAAATCTGAGGTCATTGTTAAACCAGACTCCAAGGTTTTTTGCGGGGCCTCCGATGGATTTGGGGCATGGCAGATCGGCAGGCCAAAGAGAGTCACTAAAGTTGTCTGGGAAAGAACCATAAAGCAGGATTTCCGATTTACTTTCATAAAATTTTAGTTGGGCGAGGGCTAGCCAACGAAAGACAGATGATAGGCAGGATTGGGCTCTCGACGTATCCAGATTATTTTTTGGCCATGTGAACAGAAGTTGTGTGTCGTCAGCGTAGGCCA
This sequence comes from Lissotriton vulgaris, assembly GCF_964263255.1. Lineage (NCBI taxonomy): Eukaryota > Metazoa > Chordata > Amphibia > Caudata > Salamandridae > Lissotriton > Lissotriton vulgaris. The sequence continues at coordinate 67,243,486 of NC_141694.1, forward strand.
TAATTTTTGCTCCCAGCTGTTCGGCGAGATATATGAGGGGGGTCAGATATATATTAAAAAGCAGGGGGCTAAGGGTAGAGCCCTGAGGTACACCGGTTGTGAGTTTCTTGGGAGAGGAGGCAAAGGGCGGCATCCAGACTTGTTGAGATCTATTATCTAGAAAAGATGTCAGCCAGTCAAGGGCGGAGCCTGTTATGCCTATGGCCGCTAGTCTAGTGAGCAGAAGGGAGTGAGGGACCGTATCGAAGGCGGCAGAGAGGTCCAATAAAATCAGAGCCGCTCTGCCACCTCTGTCCAGGCATTCCCGGATAGCCTCGGATATTTCAACTAATGCCGTCTCCATACTGAAGGCTGCTCTGAAGCCTGATTGCGCTGGATGGAGTGCCTGGGAAGTTTCTACAAATTTGTCCAGCTGTCTGAAAGCAATCTTTTCACATAGAGCCGGCAACAATGATATGGGCCGGAAGTTAGCGAGGACAGCGGGATCTAAGCCATTTTTTTTTAAGAGTGGGAGCAATTTAGCTTGCTTCCAGCAGGCCGGAACGGTAGCAGTGAGAAAAGAGCGGTTAATGATATGTGTCACCTCATAGCTGTTAGACGGGAACTGGAGGGTCGGCCGAGGACAGGGAAGAGGTCTCCGGGGAGAGCCGTCTCCAGCGATCGTACAGACGAGTAACTTCCCCCCCACAGATGTACACCACACAAGGATAAGGTTTAACGTTCTTTATAAGTAAGCTTTAAGTACGGTAGAATGGTACAAGGAGGTCTGGACTCAGGGGTCCTCTCGGTTCTAGTCTCTTGGATGGGAAAGGGGGTAGCGGGACAGTCTTGTTACCAATTTGGCAGAAGCGATGATCAGATGGATAGCTCACAATCCTCGAGCTCGGCGTTCTAGATGGTCGGGCCGCGGTGGAGCCAGCAGGTTCCGAGATGATCGAAGGTAGCGACGGTCCGCGGCGGTGCCAGCAGGTCCCGGTGAAGATGGTGATTACAACGGTCCGCGGCAGCGCCAGCAGGTCCCGACGAGGATGAAGGTTTCAGAAGGTTGCGGCAGCGCCAGCAGGCAGGACAATCGTTCGCAAGGCAGGGCTACGGCAGCGCCAGTAGTCCGGCAAGGATGAGTTCTTCACTGCGTCTCTCGACTCCAGGATACAACTGCCTTCCTGCTCTGGAGCTGCCCCAGTTATAGGTCTGGCGCCCTTTGATGTCCGGACCCTCGCACTTGGAGGTCGGGAGGTCCGGGATGAGGGAGTCCAGACACCCAGCAGGGGGGTGGAGCCAGTGCCCGGGGGAGCTGGGGGCGATCGGCGCCTGGCGGGGGAGAGCCATCGACACTTCTTTCTCCCATTGACCTGCCAAGTGGTCCGTTCACCTCCTGGGTGGATGGTGGTGCCGGGATGTCGGGGCCTGGCCAGGCCCAGGGTTAGGGTCGATCTGAAGCCACGCGGCCTCGTGGTGCAATGTCCAAGATAGCGGCCAGGCCGGGCGAGGGGGCCGGTAGTGATTCGGCCCCATGATGCAGAGATGTCCGGGGGCAGGAGTCCCGTATGAGACGGGAAGCGGGTTGCTTCTGTGGGTAACACCTGGAGGGCCGGGGCTCGGGCCCTGTCATGCGGGGAGGGAGCAAGCCCTTCACGTGGCCTGTCCAACATGCGTCCCCCCCCAGCTGAAGGCGGGGAGAGTCACCCATCCTCTTGGGGACTCTCCTCGTCGAGGCGGAAAAAGCGTGACAGGCCATCTGCGTTGGCGTGGTCTTGCCCAGGTCGATGTTCCACAGTGAAGTCCATCCCCTGCAGGGAGATGGACCAACGTAATAGTTTTGGGTTTTCCCCCCGCATTTGCATTAGCCACTGCAGGGGCCGATGATCTGTCTGCACCCAGAAGTGGGTACCGAAGAGATAAGGCCGGAGCTTTTTGAGGGCCCACACCACTGCGAAGGCCTCCCTCTCGATGGTGCTCCAGCGTTGCTCTCGGGCCAGGAGACGTCTGCTGATGAAGGCCACTGGTTGGTCAAGTCCTTCGGGGTTTAACTGGGAAAGGACTGCCCCAATGCCATGGTCGGAGGCATCCGTTTGGACGATGAATTCCCGACTGTAGTCGGGGGCCTGGAGCACAGGGGCGGAGCACATGGCGGCCTTCAGCTTCTCGAAGGCCGCTTGACAGTCTGGGGTCCAGTTGACCTTCTGTGGGTGGTTTTTGGACGTTTGTTCCGTGAGGGGCCCCACAATGCTGCCATAGTCCCTCACGAACCGCCGGTAGTAGCCTGTGAGCCCCAAGAAGGCGCGGACCTCGGTCTGGGTGACGGGGGGCTGCCAGGACTGGATAGCAGCGATCTTGAGTTGAAGAGGGGCCACCAGACCGCTTCCCACCTGGTGCCCGAGATAGGTCACGGACCCCTGACCAATTTGGCATTTGCTGGCCTTGATCGTGAGGCCGGCTCGTTGGAGGGCCTGCAGGACCTCTCGGAGGTGGTGGAGGTGGTCGGACCAGTGGCGGCTGTACACAGCGATATCGTCCAGGTAGGCGGCGCTGAATTCCTCGAGTCCCGCCAGGACCTGGTTCACTAGTCGCTGAAAAGTAGCTGGGGCATTCTTCATGCCGAATGGCATGACCTTGAAGTGGTAGTGGCCATCAGGGGTGGAGAAGGCGGATCGGTCCTGGGCCCGGGGTGTGAGACCGATCTGCCAGTAGCCCGCTGTCAGGTCGAAGATGCTGAGGTAGCGGGCAGCTCCCATGCGGTCGATCAGTTCATCCGCTCGGGGGATGGGATGTGCGTCGGTCCTGGTGACAGCGTTCAAGCCCTGGTAGTCGACGCAGAATCGGAGCTCGGGAGTGGTGCCGGGGGCGGCAGCTTTGGGGACCAGTACCACTGGGCTGGCCCAGGGGCTGTCCAAGGGCTCGATGACCCCGAGCGTGAGCATCTTGGACACCTCCTCTTGGATGCAGGCCCGTACCCGATCTGGTACGCGGTAGGCCCGATGTCGGATAGGGGGACTGTCCCCAGTGTCCACGTCGTGCAAGCACCAGGGGGTGACCCCGGGGATGAGGGAAAACAGAGTTGCGAACTGCAGCAGGAGATCTCGGCAGCCTTGGCGCTGTTCCGGGGTGAGGGCCTCCGAGAGTCGGACCCCGTCCACGGAACCATCTTTCTCCCAGGCCTTTAGGAGATCAGGGAGGGGCTCGGAGTCTTCTTCGGCTCCGCTGTCTGTAGCCATCAGGAGGCTGAGCTCCGAGCGCACAAAGTGGGGTTTGAGTCTATTGGCGTGGAGGACCCGGAGGGGGTTCCGTGAAGATTCCATATCGATGAGATAGGTGACAGGGCTCTTGCGCTCGACCACTTTGAAGGGCCCTGTCCATTTGTCCTGCAAGGCGCATGGTTCGGTGGGGGACATCACCCACACTTGTTGGCCGGGTTCGAATTCGATGGAGGAGGCATTTTGATCGTACCACTTTTTCATGTCCTCCTGACTGGCCTCAAGGTTCGCTTTTGCCATTTCCCTGAAGCGCCTAGTCTGATTGCGTAGGGTCAGGAGGTACTTAAAGACATCTGGAGGGTTCTTTAGGGGGGGCATCTCCCAACCTTCTTTGACTAGGCTGAGGGGCCCTCGCACCGGGTGTCCGTATAAGAGTTCAAACGGGCTGAAGCCGAGGGACTTCTGGGGGACTTCTCGATATGCAAAGAGGAGGCACGGCAGTAGCACATCCCACTGGCGACGGAGGGGCTCTTCCAACCCCCCAATCATCCCTTTGAGCGTGCGGTTGAACCGCTCGACTAGTCCGTTTCCTTGAGGGTGATAGGGGGTCGTGAATCGGTAGGTGACCCCGCACTGTTGCCAGAGGGACTTCATGTACTTTGAAATAAAGTTGGTGCCTCGGTCGCTGACGACTTCTCAGGGAAAGCCCACCCAGGAGAAGATCCCCATCAAGGCCCGGCCGACCACCGGGGCTGTCACAGTGCGCAAGGGAACAGCCTCGGGGTAGCGGGTGGCGTGGTCCACCAGTACCAGGATGAACCGATGTCCTTGTGCTGTACGGGGGTCCAGGGGCCCCACAATGTCTATTCCCACCCCCTCGAACGGAGTTGTGACAACTGGGAAAGGCTGCAGAGGTGCTTTCAGTTTGCGGCCACTCTTCCCGCTGGCCTGGCCCGTGGGGCAAGACCGGCAGTGATTGAGTATGTCGTTTCTCATCTTGGGCCAGAAAAAGTGGGTCACCAGGCGACTGTAGGTTTTGTCCCGACCCAGGTGACCAGCCAGGGGGACATCGTGGGCCAGGTTTAGCAAGAAGTCTCTAAAGCGGAGGGGCACCACTAGCACCCGACTGGCCCCTAACTCCGCGATTCTCTGTTCACTGTACAACAGGTCGTTGTCCCAATAGATCCAATCGGCTCCGGAGGTATCCCCTGCGCTCTGGGCGAGGGCTTGCTGGCGGAGTCCCTCGAGGGAGGGACAGGTCTTCTGCTCTTGACGGAACTGTTCCTGGGTGGGCCCCCCTTCCTGACGCCACTGAGCCAGGTCGGGAAGGTCCTGGGGCTGAGCGAGCCCTTCAGGGGTTTGCTCTGGGGGGTCGGCACGGTCGGTGTCTTCTACTGGAGCGACCGGGGGAGGAGGTGCTGGCCATTCAGGTTCTTCGGGTCGGGGGATGGTACGGGCAGCCATGGACCGGGTGGTTACGCACGCCCAGTCCGGGAGGCCCAACATCCCCAGGTGCTCTCTTCTCTCTACGGCGGCCCACGGGGAACTCTCAAGATCATTCCCCAGGAGACAGTCCACGGGGGCATCATCTCGGACCGTCACCTTCAACATGCCGGAGACTCCTCCCCACTCGAAGGGGACGCAGGCCATCCGGCATAGACTCTTCGAATTGTCGGCTGAACGGACAGGGCAGAGAATGTTCGGCAGGATCTGTTCTGGGGTCACCAGGTGACAGCGGACGGCTGTCACACTGGCCCCGGTATCACGTAGGGCTTCAGCCCTGCGCCCATTAATGTTCACCCACTGACTATATTTCCTGGTGTTGGCGGGTAGGGGGGCCCGCGGGACCATGTCTCTTCCCCCAGGCACGCTAGAACCATGGCGGCTGGTTCCCACTCCTGGTGTTCTTGTTCGCACTCCTCTTGTTCTGCGGAGATTTGTTCTTCCCCCAGGGCGGCGGCAGCCATCTGGCGGGGTCTCGGAGTCTGGTTCTGTGGACAGTTCGGGTCATTTGCGTAGTGGCCGACTCGCTGGCATCGGTGACACGTGACATTGGCTCTGTACCCCGGGCGCGCCGGGGGGTTGCCCCGGTTGGCCGGGGGTGGTGTGCTGGCAGCGGGAGCGGCCGGGGCGGTGTCTCTTCCTCGTCCCTGGCCTCCTCCTCGGGGACGGTGCTGACCTTGGTTGTTCCGGTTCTGTTCATGCGGCCCATTCCGGCCTACCCGGGTAATCTCCCACCGGTCAGCCTCGGCGGCGAGCTGCCGTGGATCAGTCAATTTACTGTCGAGGAGGTGCTGCCTGAGCTCGACGAAGCAGTTGTTAGAGAGGTGCTCCCACACCATGAGATTAAAGAGTTGTTTGTAGGTCGTTACATTGCTTCCCTTGATCCAACCCTCGAAGGCTCGGCTGAAATAGTTTATATACTCCACCCAAGTTGTTCCCGGGATCCGGGTGCAGTCTCGGAACCTCTGGCGGTACATTTCGGGTGTGAGCCCATATCGGGTGAGGAGGGTAGCCTTCATGTGGTCATAGGAGGTCATCACGTGGTCTGGGAGCTGTAGCAGGGCATCGCGGCCCTCATTGACGAACCTCCCCCATAGACCGGCTCCCCAGTCACTTCGATCGATCCGGTGGGAGGTCATGGCGATTTCATAGGCCTTGAACCACTGTTGTATGTCGTCATCTCGGAAATATTCTCGAACGACATCCTTGGGGATGTGTACTTTCTTTTCTGCTGCTCCCGGGGTGCGCGGTTGCTCGGGCACCCCTAATTCTTTGTTCTGCTTACGTAAGTCTATTTCTGCTAGCTTGCGCTCGTGTTCATACGCTAGTCTCTTTTCTTCGAGTTCTCTCTGTCTCTGTTTCTCTTCCCGTTCTTCTAGGAGCCACAGATGTTCTAGGTTTAGTTTTTGTTCGGCCAATTTGAGTTCACCGTCCATTTTGAGTCGGGCCATTTCTAATTCATGTAGTCTGCTTTTTTCTCTCTCTTGGATCTCTTTCTGCGAGGGACCCATTCTTCGCTCCTCGGGAACCGTGGTGTTCCTCTCTGATGCTGCAACATTTTGGTCCGGGGGTCTGACGGCCCCGGTTTCTGCCCATGACTCAATGGCGTGCTTGAAATCGTCTTTAGTACTCAGGCCGGTGGTAGCGATGCCTAGTTCAATGCAGAATTGTTTCAACTCACGATGGCTGTATTCCTCCAATTTCTCCATCTGGAATTTCTCGGTGGATCCGCTTTCTTTGGTTGTCATTGTGGTTTCGTCGTGGGGTGAGCTACTCTCTGTACGATTACGCGTTGATTCAGATCGCGCCGCTGGCCACCAATGTTAGACGGGACCTGGAGGGTCGGCCGAGGACAGGGGAGAGGTCTCCGGGGAGAGCCGTCTCCAGCGATCGTACAGACGAGTAACTTCCCCCCCACAGATGTACACCACACAAGGATAAGGTTTAACGTTCTTTATAAGTAAGCTTTAAGTACGGTAGAATGGTACAAGGAGGTCTGGACTCAGGGGTCCCCTCGGTTGGATGGGAAAGGGGGTAGCGGGACAGTCTTGTTACCAATTTGGCAGAAGCGATGATCAGATGGATAGCTCACAATCCTCGAGCTCGGCGTTCTAGATGGTCGGGCCGCGGTGGAGCCAGCAGGTCCCGAGATGATCGAAGGTAGCGACGGTCCGCGGCGGTGCCAGCAGGTCCCGGTGAAGATGGTGATTACAACGGTCCGCGGCAGCGCCAGCAGGTCCCGACGAGGATGAAGGTTTCAGAAGGTTGCGGCAGCGCCAGCAGGCAGGACAATCGTTCGCAAGGCAGGGCTACGGCAGCGCCAGTAGTCCGTCAAGGATGAGTTCTTCACTGCGTCTCTCGACTCCAGGATACAACTACCTTCCTGCTCTGGAGCTGCCCCAGTTATAGGTCTGGCGCCCTTTGATGTCCGGACCCTCGCACTTGGAGGTCGGGAGGTCCGGGATGAGGGAGTCCAGACACCCAGCAGGGGGGTGGAGCCAGTGCCCGGGGGAGCTGGGGGCGATCGGCACCTGGCGGGGGAGAGCCATCGACACTTCTTTCTCCCATTGACCTGCCAAGTGGTCCGTTCACCTCCTGGGTGGATGGTGGTGCCGGGATGTCGGGGCCTGGCCAGGCCCAGGGTTAGGGTCGATCTGAGGCCACGCGGCCTCGTGGTGCAATGTCCAAGATGGCGGCCAGGCCGGGCGAGGGGGCCGGTAGTGATTCGGCCCCATGATGCAGAGATGTCCGGGGGCAGGAGTCCCGTATGAGACGGGAAGCGGGTTGCTTCTGTGGGTAACACCTGGAGGGCCGGGGCTCGGGCCCTGTCATGCGGGGAGGGAGCAAGCCCTTCACGTGCTGTCCAACAATAGCCGACTGTGTCTGCAAGACGCGCAAACACTCTGGCAGGACAGGGGTCAGAGGGGGATCCTGATTGTAAGGCAGCAAGGATTTTAACAATATCTGTTTTTTCTACTGGGGTGAAATGGTCAAACTGTTCCGTATGGACAGGCATCACGGGGGACGGAGTGACTAGTGAGGATGGAAAGCTGTTGCATACAGTAAGTAAATCGTCCTGAATTTTGGTGATTTTGTCAACAAAGAACACAGAGAGTTCTTCGCACCATTTCTCCGAGGAGGTCAGTAGAGGTTGGGCAGCACAGGGTGAGACAAAGTTTTTCACAATAGCAAAGATTTCCCTACTATTGTTATTGGCCTTAGTTATACGCCCTTCGTAATATTGGCTTTTTGCAGATCTAATCGCTGCATAGTACTTTTTTTGCCCCATCCTCAAGTCCTTCTTAGCCTCGGGGAGATAGGCTTGTCTCCATATCCGTTCAAGTTTTTTGCAACCTGATTTGAGATCACGGAGGGTGTGGGAAAACCAAGGTTTAGAAGGAGTAGAGCGCGATCTGCAAACCCGACCTGTTTTTATTGATGCAGCAGTCCCACATTCAATCCATGAATTGAATGAACTAATGGCTGACTCAATTTCAAGAGGAAGAGTTGGGCGGGAGGTGTCTAGATGTTCAGACAAGATATCTACATTAATTTTCTGTTTGTGAGCAGCTGGGTGGTTGTTCTCGGCAGGGCGGGTCAGGGTCCAGGTAAATCTAATCAGCATGTGGTCTGACCAGGTCACTATTTCAGGGTGAGTCATGTCAATATCAAAATTAGTACAAACCAGGTCAAGGACATGTCCACCTGAATGAGTGGGTGCCTTAACCCATTGTTTTAGCTGGGCCATAGCAAGAGCTTCGTTTAAGCGGGCCGTGTCAGGCAGATCTAGATTATCCACATGGATATTAAAATCCCCCAGGAGAAGGTATCTGGAATATCTCAAAACCCGTGGGACTACTATGTCCTCCAGTGCACCCAGGAATTTACCTGCATGACCTGGTGGTCGGTAAACCAGAGTGCCCCCTAAAGTAAAATGCGCCCCAATTGATAGTGAGAAATGAAGCATCTCGGCATCAGCTGGGGGGCCCTGAAGGTCAAGAGAGAGTGTCCATTGTTCTCTAAAAATGGCTGCTATGCCGCCTCCTCTGCCTAAAGGGCGATCATTTCTAACAATTTTAAAACCTTGTGGGATGGCAAATTCGACCGCTGGGCTGCATGTCTCATTTAGCCAAGTTTCCGTGACAAAGAGGAGATCGAACTGATTGTCGCTCAGTAATTCAAAGATATCATCGGTGTGCTTGACCAATGATCTGGCGTTGATCAGGCCTGCACGGATGTGTGATGAATCATCGGAACACTGAGTAGGACATGTAAAAATGGGCTGAAAGCGAAATTTGCAAGCTTGACAAATCCCCGAGGGACTGTCAGCAGCCTCCCATTTGTCACTGCAAGGGCAGGAGTTCGCTCTTAGTGCCATAAGGTACTCACGGGAGTAGCGAGTTCTAGCCCTGTGGGGTATATATGGGGCACCGACAGGGGGGCTGGCGCTGGCCGCGTCCGGGACACGGACGGGCACAGACGGGCCCTCCTTTGGCGCTCCTTCGGCGCGCAAACGGCGCGCCCGCTGCGCGTGGCCGCTGCGCGTCTTAAAGTGCATGACTATTTGTAGGCAAAACCCCACCCTCCGCTGGACCGCTAACTCGGGTCCCGCAGGGTCCGGCCCACACTCAAGATGGCGGCCGACGTAGCCCTCCACAACAATCGGCACTTGAAGCCGCTGTGAAACGGGGCTCAGGGGGACCTAATTAATGCAATGCTAGTAGCGGTAAGTTTTTAAAATGTACACACAATAATAACACAGTAATTTGTAAAATCAATTAAGAGTGTTAAAAGAGTCAGATTAAATGCATCAGTGGGAAACAGGTAAGAGCAGAGGAGAGCCCTCACAATCTGCTCGCCTTCTCGAGCGTTGTAATGAGGTGCTGCCACTGCCTCCAAACAAACGCACAGCCCCACGAGCAACAGATCTATTTGTAGGCAAAACCCCACCTTCCGCTGGACCGCTAACTCCGGTCCCGCAGGGTCCGGCCCACACTCAAGATGGCGGCCGACCTAGCCCTCCACAACAATCGGCACTTGAAGCCGCGGTGGAACGGGGCTCAGGGGGCCCTAATAATGCAATGCTAGTAGCGGTAAGTTTTTAAAATGTACACACAATAATAACACAGTAATTTGTAAAATCAATTAAGAGTGTTAAAAGAGTCAGATTAAATGCATCAGTGGGAAACAGGTAAGAGCAGAGGATAGCCCTCGCAATCTGCTCGCCTTCTCGAGCGTTGTAATGAGGTGCTGCTACCGCCTCCAAACAAACAGAAACATAATAATATTCCTGTTGACGATGTTACGAATGTCCTGAGGAAATTGACCAAGGTTTTACTTAAACAAGAAAAACATTTTAAACAGAAATTGATGGTAATCATGTTAGGAGATTTTAACTGTAATTTGTACGAATTAACTAAGGATCACAGGTGTGGCCTAGCACGGGATGAATTGATATTAGCAAACAATGGTCCGAGACCTATAACTTAGTACAAAAGAAATGAATCAAACCTTAATTGATTAGAGAGCATATATTATTTGTCACTGCTCAACCCAACTAATGAAGAACATAAGAATTGGCAACAACAATGGGGTCCGAAATTATATGCAATATTTTAATCTATTGTCATATATACCATTAGTATTGCAATTTACAAATTTTTATCTATTTTTTGTATACATCTAGAATTGTAATTGAAATTGCCCCGTATATAGCGTGCAGTAGAAAAAGGGTGTCAAAGAAAGTGCAAGTGATAGGGTGAAAGGAAAAAGAAATCACACCAAATTTATAAAAACAACAATTTCTACTATTCCGGAGGAATGCCAGCCAATAAATGCTGGACCAGAGTACCTGACCACATTCAATTAGTCCAAAGGGACTTCCTAATCTTGTTATCAGACATAAGATGTAACAATTATCTGCACTATATCACAAAAGGGGGATATAGGTAGTGGTCCAGGTATTAGATAAAGTGTCGACGTTTCGACTCGTCTTGCGGCCTTGCGGTTAGTTGTGCCTGGGCCATGCGAGTCTTCTTCAGGACATATTAGACGGGGCAGCGCAGGGTTATCTTGGTGACCCTGTGGAAAGTATAAATGGACCGTAAGAATTTGGGGTTGTTGCCTAATGGGTGAGGTAAGGACAGGGGTATAGAAATGCTTACCCTGTTATTGAAGCAGTAGTCGTTATCTACTTAAGTTGGGTTTAGTCCATGCAGTCCACTGGCTCCTATTCTATGCACAGTTGCCAGAACCTGGTTTTTAAAAAAATATATAATGAAGGACCCATGTAATAAATATATATATATGTGGTCCTGTAGTCACAATCATATCCAGGCAAAACATAAATGTTACCTGCACAATGAATCTGATGGGTATATGTTCCCAGGTAAATTTCTTGTAACCACGAGGCTGTAACAATTCATAACATTACCTATTTAGTAAGGCTCAGTTAGGTGAAAATAAAGGTTTATAACAATTATTGAGTAAAATGGGCTCACCAGTTTGTCAGAGTCCAAAAATCAATCTGGTGGTTACTGTGTACAGCTGTACAATTATTTGAAATCCTCACACTGTGGAAAATAATAGGAATGAAGCAATTGGTACAATGGCTTCTAAAGGATTTATATGTACAACTATATAAAAATACACTCAAGGCATTTGATTACCTTGTTCCATGTTATTCGTCCTGTGTATAATATTCCCAAATCGGTGGTCAAAAGTCAGGCGTGAACCCACTGTGATGATTGGATCGCAGTAGTCGACTCACTTTCGTTTGACTGCAAAAGCAAATTGGGAAAAAGAGGTTGTCTATCCATTTATCCTGAGCCTGGCGGTGGTGCGCTATGAGTAAAGACTTAGCGCGCTTACCGGTATTGAAGTTCAAGGCTTCCTAATGCCACGCGTCTCCAGACGATTAGAGTGGCAACAGCTCACTCCCGAGGTAGCGTCTACCGAGGCGCCAAGGTCTCGCCTGCGCCAGTAACCTGATTTTCATCAACAGCGACAAGGACTAAGGCGGTCTCTTGCCGTTTTTGGGGATTTAATGGATCATAGGCGCCCACAAAAGGCGTGCATAATTAATCAATGATCACGTCTAATTTTAGCATCATATGAGCCATTTAATCGCAATTATAAACCATTCAAATAATTCCTTAATTTAGTTTTAATAAAGCGGGAAAAGCACGCAGAATTAATTAAACAAGTGTACTATACAAATAATAATGAGTTAGGTCCTCGGAGCAGTTAACAAAGTACCTATGTCAAAAAACTAACAGAAAGTAATCTGCAAACGCGTGTTAGCAGTAGTAATCATTGAACAGACATTAAGGACTATTTGACAAGAGGTTAGAGAACTGCAATCTGTCTATTTTATTTTGGAAATAAATAGACAGATTGCAGTTCTCTAACCTCTTGTCAAATAGTCCTTAATGTCTGTTCAATGACTACTACTGCTAACACGCGTTTGCAGATTACTTTCTGTTAGTTTGGATATGCAAATGTGATTAATTAATTGTGGTTTTTGCATCATGCAATGTGTAAATATGTATATATTGTACAAATGTTTTTATCATACACACCCATGGAACTATCCTCCTGGAATTATACTCCCAATCCAAGATGGCCGACACCTTTTTTGACATAGGTACTTTGTTAACTGCTCCGAGGACCTAACTCATTATTATTTGTATAGTACACTTGTTTAATTAATTCTGCGTGCTTTTCCCGCTTTATTAAAACTAAATTAAGGAATTATTTGAATGGTTTATAATTGCGATTAAATGGCTCATATGATGCTAAAATTAGACGTGATCATTGATTAATTATGCACGCCTTTTGTGGGCGCCTATGATCCATTAAATCCCCAAAAACGGCAAGAGACCGCCTTAGTCCTTGTCGCTGTTGATGAAAATCAGGTTACTGGCGCAGCCGAGACTTTGGCGCCTCGGTAGACGCTACCTCGGGAGTGAGCTGTTGCCACTCTAATCGTCTGGAGACGCGTGGCATTAGGAAGCCTTGAACTTCAATACCGGTAAGCGCGCTAAGTCTTTACTCATAGCGCACCACCGCCAGGCTCAGGATAAATGGATAGACAACCTCTTTTTCCCAATTTGCTTTTGCAGTCAAACGAAAGTGAGTCAACTACTGCGATCCAATCATCACAGTGGGTTCACGCCTGACTTTTGACCACCGATTTGGGAATATTATACACAGGACGAATAACATGGAACAAGGTAATCAAATGCCTTGAGTGTATTTTTATATAGTTGTACATATAAATCCTTTAGAAGCCATTGTACCAATTGCTTCATTCTTATTATTTTCCACAGTGTGAGGATTTCAAATATTTGTACAGCTGTACACAGTAACCACCAGATTGATTTTTGGACTCTGACAAACTGGTGAGCCCATTTTACTCAATAATTGTTATAAACCTTTATTTTCACCTAACTGAGCCTTACTAAATAGGTAATGTTACGAATTGTTACAGCCTCGTGGTTACAAGAAATTTACCTGGGAACATATACTCATCAGATTCATTGTGCAGGTAACATTTATGTTTTGCCTGGATATGATTGTGACTACAGGACCACATATATATATATTTATTACATGGGTCCTTCATTATATATTTTTTTAAAAACCAGGTTCTGGCAACTGTGCATAGAATAGGAGCCAGTGGACTGCATGGACTAAACCCAACTTAAGTAGATAACGACTACTGCTTCATTAACAGGGTAAGCATTTCTATACCCCTGTCCTTACCTCACCCATTAGGCAACAACCCCAAATTCTTACGGTCCCTTTATACTTTCCACAGGGTCACCAAGATAACCCTGCGCTGCCCCGTCTAATATGTCCTGAAGAAGACTCGCATGGCCCAGGCACAACTAACCGCAAGGCCGCAAGACGAGTCGAAACGTCGCCACTTTATCTAATACCTGGACCACTACCTATATCCCCCTTTTGTGATATAGTGCAGATAATTGTTACATCTTATGTCTGATAACAAGATTAGGAAGTCCCTTTGGACTAATTGAATGTGGTCAGGTACTCTGGTCCAGCATTTATTGGCTGGCATTCCTCTGGAATAGTAGAAATTGTTGTTTTTATAAATTTGGTGTGATTTCTTTTTCCTTTCACCCTATCACTTGCACTTTCTTTGACACCCTTTTTCTACTGCACGCTATATACGGGGCAATTTCAATTACAATTCTAGATGTATACAAAAAATAGATAAAAATTTGTAAATTGCAATACTAATGGTATATATGACAATAGATTAAAATATTGCATATAATTTCGGACCACGTTGTTGTTGCCAATTCTTATGTTCTTCATTAGTTGGGTTGAGCAGTGACAAATAATATATGCTTCTAATCAATTAAGGTTTGATTCATTTCTTTTGTACTAAGTTATAGGTCTCGGACCATTTTTTGCTAATATCAATTTGATACCCAGGTCCAGTACTTTTGGGTTACCCCATTTCTTTAATAGCACGGGATGAAGGCGAGGGACATTTTCATTTTAAGCAAAATTTTCTAGGGGATCAATTTAATTCTTTGTTAGCCAATTTTGATTTAGGGTTTGTTAATGAAATGTGCATTTCCGCTCCGATAGTAGTTCCAACATTTTATGGTAGAGGTTGTTCTACAACTATAGACTTTATCACTATTTCTAATAACAGCAGGAACAGAATCCACTCCTTTAATGTTCCTGATATAGCGTTGAGTGACCACTTTCCATTACGCCTGTCTATTTTGCTACCTACTGCCCCAATACTAATCAACAATAGAGAATGCAATAGCTTAGATGCTGACTTGGCAATTGGCAAAACCAATGGGTATACTTTAAAATGGGCCATGATAAATGAGGCAGAGATAATTAAAACAGTGGTTGAAAAATGTTCCCTAGAAATTAATAAGTGTTTAGAGACAGATTTACCACCTGAAACTTGCCTTGCATCCTTCCTGGTAATATCGAATGACATTAAAAACTCCCTTAGTATGCAATTTAAGAATAGGAAGAAGGAGGGAGGATGGTTTGACTCTAGATGCACCAAGGCTTATACAACTCTAAAAAAGGCCCTGCATAATAATCCAAGATCAGCCGAGGAAATTCGCAGACTTAGGAAAGATTATAAAGAGGCAATTAAAGATAGGAAAAAAACTCTGAAGTCTGAAGCTTGGGAAGCTCTTCATACAGCCTCCACAACAAATGACAGTGTGAGTTTTGGGAAAATTGTGAGAACTCCCTTTCTTAGTGAAGAGACTGGTCCGAAAATAGATATTGCCATATGCAACTCAGATTGGATCAGACACTTCGCAAGAGTCTATGAAGGAGAAGAATATGAAGAAGGTCAAGAGGGGTCTTTGACCTCCCTTGACGACTATCCCCTTAATAGTAATTTGTATTTTACTCTAGAGGAGGTGGAAAAGGCGCTGAGTAGAAGTAAGGGCGCAAAGGCGCCTGGGCCAGACGGTGTTCCCATAGACCTATTTAAGAGTATTCCAGCTCTGTGGGCGCCCCTTCTGGTTCAGGTGCTTAACGCTAGTTGCGTTGCTGAATTCCTGCCCCATTTCACATTGCACAAGATGGAAGCAATGGACACATTCGGGTAAAGTCTGCGCTATATAAAAACGCATACAATAAAATAAAATAAAAAAAGTCCCGAAGATAAAACCGGAGACCCGGCAGGCTCTGTGAGTGAAAATCAGACAAGGAACGGGCAAACAGGCGGTGCCTGCCTGCTCTTTGTTGTCTGCATGACATCACATCGGGGTTCTCTGAATGGCAATGACATACGCCCCAGTAGTTACAATGCTCCCTGGTCCGGTTACATTCCAACGCAGTGAGATCATAACAGTTCCCGACCACAAAAAAAACTAGATGGCTCCGTGGGTTAAGTGCCTCCTGATACCATCTAGGTCTAAACTGCTGGCAAAAGAGTTTAAATGCTAGGAGGGCCAACCGAGAATTTCATCCTTAAAAGGTCGATAAATTAAGATGAATTAATTTGGATAACATCACGTGTTATGGCCGTCCATAGAAACTGGAAAACTGTAGCATTAGTCTGTATGCAAAATTGTTAATATTATTTTTTTTTTTTTTACAGAAAGCCAATGTTGACTCAACCAATCAGAAAGCTTAAAATACTGGCACTAAATGCTGTTGCTTTGTCTCCATTCTAGGATTATTTGAAGAGAACTAAACCTGACAAAATCAGTAGGTGTTTTTATTTGCCAACGTTTGGTGAGCTTAGGGTGAATGCTAACAGCCTAATTGTGTAAAGCATACAGGGAATTAATAACAGTAAATTTCTCGTTCTCTTATTAGGTGCACTCGCCTTTGGCTCTCTTCCATTTTTGCGAGCGGTGCAATTACCAGCAGTAAGGCTCTATCTAACTAGAGGGCGTTATCCACAAGTTACGCTCTTAGCAGAAAGCAATTGTATTTTTGGGCAGCTTTATATAGCGCAAACTCGATCCGAAGGCATTGGAGCGCTTTACAGGAGCATCAGTTACATTACACAAGGATACATTTAATTTTTGTAGGCACGGGGTGATTACGTGATTTGCCCAGAATCACAGGATGCTGAGCCGACACCAAGGCTCAAACCTGGTTCCATAGCTCCAAAGTTGACAGTTCTAGCCGTTAGTCCACAATCTATCTGATCACAGGGACTTTGCCAAACACTGCTTTGAATGGGTCCTGGTTTAACAAGACCACCACAGGGCAAGCTGCAAACACCAGCGAGAAGGCAGCCTCTCACCCCAGCAGCACTTACCTGCGAGCACAGGTAGCGCTTGAGGCACTCTTCGCACACCGCCTTCTTGCAGCACGGCAGGGGCTTCAGCAGCCGCTACTCCAGGCAAGCCCAGCGGCAGGCGAGCACCAGCCATCCCGGCTCCGGGTAGAGGGGAGTCTTTTGGGCTTGTGGGGCGGCGGCTGCTCCTCTGCAGACTCCCCCTGCTCCCTGCTGCCCTTCCTCCAGCGCTTCCGCCGCCTCCATTGCTGCTTGTCTTGGTGCCTCCGCGGGCGCCGACGCTCGGCCCCAACTCCCCGCTGCCCTGCTCCTCTTCACCCCGGGTCTCCGATTAGGGGATCTCCGCCGCTCCTTCCTCCTCTCCACCGGCCTCCTCCTCCCCCGGGAGTGTCTCACCACGCACGAGTGCAAAAACCAAAACCGAAACCTAAAGCCTAACAAAGTCACGTGAACTGTTCACGAGGCGCGTGTCGTGATGCGATTCTTTCTGCCATGCTGTCTACAGCAGAAGCTCACGCGCGCGACCAAATCCCATTGTACAATGCTGCGCGTGGCCATCTCTTGTCTTCACTCGTTGTCGGCTGAGTCGACGACTATAGTCTTTCGGCAAGAACGCGCTTTGCGCGCTTTTGCCAGGGCGAGACCTAAAAAAGAGCATACGGCTACAATACCCATGCACATTTGGGGGTTCATGTCAGGGGGCTCCTGATTTGTGCACAGCCCGGTCTTGGGACAGAGATCCGGACAGCCGTAGGCACTGCTCTGTTAATCCATGCTCCCTACTCTTGTGCCTCTACTGTGATTACACCAGTGTTAAAACATCATGAAATGTGAAAATCAAGAAACAATTTCAAATTCATATTTTTATCAAGCCATTCGGCGAAAAAGAGTCACCAGTTCAAAAGCAGCTACAGTAAAGCTCTAAAGAAATGATGGGAGGAGCAACGGGTGTATCCAAAGGGTTGGAGGCATCAGATGGCCCTGGAGGGCCCCCTGTGTTTCCACTATGACACGGTTGTCATGGCAGTGGAACCGCCATGAAAACCCTGGCGGATGGGAAACTTGTAATATGCTTGGCAGGACCTGACCAGCATGCTACTTTCTCCTGATCGCTGCAACACTGCCAGGGAATGGCGGTTCCCTGGTGGCTGCGGTTGGGCTGTGGCGGGCCCACCACCCATATCGTAATATAGCCGAAGGGAGATCAATCCGCCAATGCGGGTCTAGTGGTCCGTAGATCACCAGACTCTTAATCAGGGCCTTTGTGTTAATGACACACTGCTGGAGATGCTTGTCCTCTGGTGTAGATCTTTAGCTTGTCGTTGTTATCTTTAACGTCTTAACCGCGGCGGTTTTTCCGCCGCCGTGCGGGTGTTCTAAAGAGTGGGTGGGGCTGCGTCGGCCATATGCTGATGGCAGCACTGGGGAGGGAGTGCTTTCATCAGCCAATGGCCGACGGGAGCACGGAAGGGGTTAATGCTGATCAATTTCAGGAAAGCAACCTTAATCAGGGCCACAGGAATTATGTGGCAGGGTTGGACCAAATTATGCATCATATTTGAACAAAATTATGCATCAGGGTCGGCCTAAATTATGTAGCAAATAAAGGCAAATTATGTGGGTAATGTGGTATTCTGTGATACTATTACTTCACTAACACTGTCTGGGCAAATATTTCACCTTATTAGTGGTAGTTCATCACCTAAATACAGTAACAATCAAGTGAGACATCACCAATCTACCTTTGCAAAAGGTATTCCATTTGCAAAACAACACGTGGTGCCACATGTTCAGTAACTTTTGATCCACTTTATTTTTTTTTTGTTTTTAATCTGCAGGTTATGCAGCAGATGATGGATAGTGTAAATGTGTCAAATCTAAATTTATGTGGAAAAATCTGGGACCGCAGAATAGCATAATTCCATTGGCCCTGACCTTAATAGATGGATACATTAAGAAAGAGAAAACAAACACTATTAAAACAGGAAATAGTGTATTCAGCTATTTAACACATTTTAAATTGTAAGTGTGGGAAAACAATTGAGAAAATGGATGCCAAACACGGTCTTTCTACAGAGATGACAAACGGCTCAAGATTCAAGTCAGTACCAAATAACGCTGCACTGCATAAAGAGCTGCAACAAACATGCCTAACACACCCAGGTGCCAAAAAATGACAAAGAAACTTACAGGCGTTTCCTCAGTCGGTGCTGACTCACTGCCCTACCTAGTAGCATTCAGCCGTTGCTGCAATGCTCTGTGCACTTTCAGTAAAGCTTCAAGAAGCTGCGTTTAACCAGTAAAGCTTCAAGGAGCTAGGAGCTAGAGAGAAGAGGTATTAGTTGTACCTGTTCTCTTTTTTATTTTTATTTATTTTCGAGATTTTTATCGCGCAACAAATACCCTAGGGTGTCTCGGCGCTTGTGGAGCTACTAGAAAAACAACCATTAGCTTACTGGTTGAACAGCCATGTCTTTAGGAGCCTGCAAAAGCTCATCAGGTTAGGGGCAGTTTTAATAGCCAATGGCAAAAGATTCCAAAGTTTTGGAGTGGCCACCAGAAAACGTCTGTCTCCCCAGGTAGCAGTTCTTGCACGCGGTACAGGGAGGAGACAGATGTTAGCCGACCTTAGTTGCCTCTTGGGGGTGTACAGCTGAAAGGCTTCTATGAGGAACCTGGGTCCAACGCCATGTACTGCCTTATAGGCAATGCAGAGGGCCTTAAATTTGTTACGGTTCTCGACTTTCAGCCAGTGGAGATGGCGAATGGCAGGAGTGGTGGGCTTGCGACGAGGAATGTTAAGAAGGATCCTTGCCGCCGCATTCTGAATAGACTGTAACTTCGTTAGGACACGCTTCTGTGTGTTTAAAAAGAGAGCGTTCCCATAGTCTATTTTTGAGAAGACTAAGGTGGAGACCAGGGTCTTCCCAGCTGAGGTAGGGAGGTAAGGCAATAGTTTCCTGATTTGTTTCAAAATGAAGAATGCTGAGGAGACAACCTTGTTTGTGTGGAGGTCAAAGGACAATTTACTGTCAAAAATCACTCCCAGATTTCTGGTCTTTTCTACTGGGACAGGTGGAGGGCCCAGCTTTTCAGGCCACCAGATAGAGGACCATTCAGGAGAGAGCCTGCCGAAGGTCATAATCTCGGTCTTGTCCGAGTTAAGCCTCAAACAGTTCGAGGCCATCCAAGTGCTGACCTCGAGCATGGTTCTCTGGAAGTTGGTTGCCACAGTAGGTCCATCTCTGTGGATTGCTAGAACCAGCTGAGTATCGTCTGCGTAGGATGTGAGCCGTACCCCATGGGCCTTTATTACCCTTGCTAAGTCCGCTACGTAGATGTTAAATAGCATAGGACTAGGCGAGGAGCCCTGTGGGACTCCACAAGGGAGTGCAGAGATAGGGGAGTAGAAATCTCCCAGCCTCACGGTCTGGGTACGGTTTTTCAGGAAGGATGAAATAAGGTCCCTGGCCATACCATCTATCCCCAGGGCTGTGACACGGTCGACCAGAGTAGCATGGTCGACCGTGTCAAAGGCTGCAGACAAATCCAAAAGGATCAAGACAGCCGCCCCTCCCTGGTCCATGATAGCCCTGATCTCATCTGAGGCCTTTATCAAGGCGGTCTCCGTTCCATGCCCTTTCCTGAACCCAAACTGCGTTTCATTGAGGAGTTGGTGAACCTCGACGAACTCTGAGAGTTGTTCGTTCATCAGAGATTCGCATATTTTGGCAGGAAAGGGCAGACACGCAATGGGTCTGTAACTGGCCACAGCTGTAGGGTCCAGGGAGGGTTTTTTCAAAAGGGGTTTGATCAACCCTCCATCAGTAGGATGTTCTGTGGCATGCACTGTTGACTAACATAGTGCACCTAGTGGGTTGATTCATTTTTTGGCTTCCTTTGACAAACGTGTTCTTTGAAAAACTGTCAAAGTTTCTACTTGACACAATTAATCTCTTATCTCTGTCTTCCAATAAGATCACTGGTTTCCCTCCTTTGGGTCTTTTTTCTTATCACACTGGCTATTCTTGTGTAGGTGATGGTTTGTACCTCAAGTACATGGGCAATAGGTTCCTCTACAATCAGATCCAGAGATGACTTCAGGCGGACTGGAAACAGGGAGGTTGGAGATACTGGGGTTGTTGTCAGCCTGGATCTATGATCGGTCTATGAGGCCCAGCTGGAGTCGAAGGTGACCCCGCAGGTGGATAGCTAGCAGGGCTGGGGCATCTCTTTGCTCCTTGGGGCCTGAAGCCACACTAAAGGGACACGTGGGCATGTGTCATAGAACTCCTTAAGCTGGGCAGGGATCACTCCTGCTTTGGGGAACTCAGGGAAGGGTGGAGGTGACCGGGACACCGGCTCAGCAAGCGGAGTGCGTGAGCGGTGCCTAGTGCGTGAGCTGTGCGTAGTGCGTGAGCGGTGCCTAGTGCTTGAGCGGTGCCTAGAAGCTCAATGCTTACTGGGGGAAGTGGGAGAATGGTTCAACTTCATGTTCTTGTGCCTCTTGGACTTATCAGACGACGACATGGAGTGGTATGACCATCGTCCATGGTATCTGCTCTGAGAATGGGCCCGAATTCTCCCTCAGGATCCAGACTGGGATTGGAGCAGAGCCGCCGCCTTCTGTCACACCACCAGAAGCTTCGTCACCAGCTTGCAAATCTCCTTCGAATGCATGAACTTCGGGTGTGGTCCGACCCCAGGCACTACTGGCAAACCACGTATGGGCCAGAGACAAACATGTGGTATCTGTGACATTCCTCACATTGTTTAAAGGCCGTGGGTTTGTTAGGAGACATGTCCCTAGCACACTGGGAGCAAAGCTCAAAACAGAGTTTACAAAAAGTTGAAAAGAGTGGTGAAAAAATGACCAAGGTAGCTCTCTGGATCCGCACTGTTGGCGTGGAAAGGAAGAAACCGATGTCAGCACACCAGAGTGGCACGTGCATAGACACCCTGCAACACAGGCACAGAGTCGATCAACGCCAACTACGGGTGCACAGAGGTACTGCTGAAGATTTGACGGAACCATTCTGACATCTGGGGAATATCCGACAGTGAGGAATCTGTGGTTAGATTCTAACCTTAGAAGTATCTGTCGGAAATGAACATGTAAATGGCCTTACAGCTCGCTCTTTGGAGAACAACACAGATGCATCCGTTTGCACCATGTAGGTTGTAGGAGTGCCTAATACGATGTAACGTGCGGTGTAACCCTCTGCGATTGACTCGGTCTACCCAACTTGTTTCAAGAAAGATTTCTCAGGTGCTGTCAGGTACATATAATATGCAATTTGTATTCTTTAGAAGTCACAATTATTCAACATATAGAGGAATTATTGATTTAGCTCTAACAAAACAACTTTCATTTAGTGAAAAACTAAAGAAAGGAGTAAGTAGTTATAACCTTTCTATATACCACCTAATGCTGCGCCTCTGCCTTTCTTAGTGCTGTAAATAACAGTTGTTGCATTTACCCAATGTAATTGTATTCAATTTGCCAACCTCAGAAGAATGACAGGCCAAAATGTGATGGCTAGAATTCTAAGTTGTGACCTGCACATCACCACATCCGTCAGCAGGGAGCCCTTAACTAACTAAACCATACTATTGATGGAACCCCTCTGACGTATTGCTTTGGCATCAGTTTCCCTGGGTGGACCGCCCATCCCCCCTCCCCACAACCTCCTATCGAAGGACAGTCTTATTGAGCATTATTGCATTATTTTCCTAGTGCATGTCTGCATTATTTATTTGGCACCGCTCAAGAAATGCCAGGAAAACTTGCAACCTTTTGGCAAAATCTTTAAAACTTTTTCGTTAAAATGCACCACTTTGACACCATATGAAGAAACATTTTCAGGGCCTCATTTATGAGGCCCCTTGCACCATCGGAACGTCACTTTTTGTGACGTTCCGTGGCGCAGGAGCCTGCGTGGTATTTATTAGTCAGCACTACGCCACTTTTTGTGGCGTACTGCTGCCTGATAAATATCAGTCCCTTTAACGCAGTGTTCTGCATTAAAGGGGCGTGCAATGGGTGTTGCTGGGGGCGTTCCCAGCAACATCCATGGCCTTTTGACACTGCCCCAGATTTATGAGAAATCGTAAGTCTGAGGCAACGCCAAAAGCTTACGCCTCCTTTATTTCTCCTCGTTTTTCCTTTTTCTATGTGTGCTGCATTCTGCAACCCACATAGAAAGAGGAAAAGCCTCTTGTGATTATTTTTGTACAGAAAGGTTTCACTTCCTGTACAAAAATAATCATCCCTGCAATGCAGGCACCCTTGCACCATGGTGCAAGGGTGTCTGCGTTGGCGCAGGTAGCCCATCGTGCGCCGGCGCAGGGGAAAAGGACAGGAATGCGCTGTATCTTATATGTACTGCGCATTCCTGCCCTTTTCTTTTGCCGTAGGGAAGCGCAGCAGGAAGGCCTGCTGTGCTTCCCGATGACAAAACCTCAAAATGAGGCCTTTAGGGACAGATTTACAATAACAGGCGCATTCCTGCATATTTATTTGGAATTTTGTATAGCACAGAACCACTCTGTCATAAGCACAGCGCGCCCATGGCTAGTGACGGAGTGGTTACGTCACAAGCATGGCGGCGCGATCCCACCTCCCCCCCAGCGCCGCGTCGGAATTACCACTGCAGCCAAGGGGTTAAGAGGCGTGTAAATACCCCGCAGCATTGCTCATCTTTTGCGCCTGCCGCGACTGTGTCTCAAAAGTGACGCAACGGTGCGTAAAAGAGGCGCAAAGGGCTTGTAAAATTGCCCCTTAGTGCTTTGATATCTATTTGGGAGATTCTTTCACAATGGAGGAGGGGTATTTTTCCCTGGCTGCTCCCATGAGTTGACCTGCACTGCACTTACCGACGGACGCTTCCACTGCACCCCCTTCACCAAGGGGGACCTCGGACCCAGCTCCTTGAAGCCGAGCGAGGAGGCGACGGTGGGGAATTCGGGGTCCTCGAAGAGGGTGCCGCCCTTCAGACACTGCTGCTTCAGGCTCTCGTAGTCCTGGTTCAGGAACTTGATGGCGTTGCTGTGCTCGCCGACCTCGCCCGCCTTCGGCTTTGCCTCGACCCCGGGAGTCTCCACCATGTTGTCACCGCTGAGGAGAGAGGACGACGGAGAGTGGGCGCTTAACTCTGGAAGTGGCAGGCTCTGGCCACATGAAGAGTGTTTAAGAGGAGAAAAGATGCTAATCAGATGCAAACTGACGTATGACAATCTGTGGGGAGGGGGGCAAACAAAGTCTTCACCACAGCGCAGCAAACAAACAACTGCGCAGCGCCCCGAGGTGGTTAGGCCTGCAGACAGGCCTCTAGGCGCCCCGGCTTTGATCTCCATCTCACAGGCTCAGGTTGGCTGTCACTCTGGAACCAAAGGGACGTTTATCACGATATCCTTCTCATCAATGGGACGCAGCTCGTAATGGGCCCAAAAAATGGACAGAAAGAGTAATGAGAATGAAACATTCAGAGCCACGGCCACGCCCTCCGGTCTGACGATCCATTCATTCCAATGTCTTACAAAACCACTTGTATGTGAGCAGCGTCTAAATGCAATGCCACAGTGGGGTGGGTGGGGAAGGCTGTGAACACTGAAACCCTGAGCACTAATCATACTGCCTGAAAGAGACAGATGGGTACCGGCGAAACACGGGTGGCCGCAAGGTGCCGTGCCCAGTGCACAGCTGCCTGCCGCTTGTGTCCCGGGCGTGGCTGCGTGATTAGACCCCCGGGATGCGGTAAAGACCCAGCACTGGTGGTCGTCTGGCCCGGAAATGCCCACGCGCGTCCATTTATTTATTAATTTTTTGAGTCGCGTGACCCTCAGAATAAACTACTTGCCAACCTGGGGCCAGGCACTTGGAGCCACAGGGGCGCTTGGCATCAGGGCAGCAGTGCTCATCGACTGGGTTAAAGTTGCTGTGTCCTGGCTGTCCCCCAGGGCTCCTTGGTACCATTTGAAGCAGGAAATTAATGAATGAATGAGTATACAATTTTTAAAGCACTAACTTACCCAAGGGCATCAAGGTGCTGAATACAGAGCAATATGCAGGCGAACAAGGTCACGCTCAAACCAACCTCTCAGGGAACAACAAGGGGCCTCATTTATGAGAAATGACGCATCCCTGCGTGAAAGCAACGATGCGCCACTTCTCAGCGCGCACTCCTTGCAACATTCCTGATGCGTCATATTTAATGTATGACGCCTCATGTCACAAGGAGTTACAGATACGTCAGTATTTCTGACGTATCTGTAAGCGCAAAAGTGACGCACTGCTGGAGTGTGTCACAAAAGTGACGCAACTCCAGCAACGCGTCCTTACACATGGGCAAGCCCCATGTGAAAGGGCCTGCATCACCCTTACGCCTGCTGTGAGGCAGGCGCAAGATTTTGACGCAACAGCATCCTAAAAGTGACGCAGTGAAATCTCATAGATTTCACTGCGTCACTTCTACGACCCTTCCTTGCGTCAATACGCCCCCCCCCTTTGCATACATTATACCTGGCGCAGGTATAATGTGGCGCAGGGGTTTACAAAGTGACGCATCTACCTAGATGCGTCACTTAGTAAATATGGCACAACAAAGTGCATTTTTTACGCCACTGGTGCATCACAAAAAGTGACGCACCGGCGGTGTAAAAGTGACGCACAGCCTCATAAATGAGGCCCAAGGTCTTTAAAGTCTTTCGGAAGAGTGCATGTGAACATTGGCCCGAAAGTTCATCAGGAAGAGAATTCCACAAGTCAGCAGCAGCAATTGAAAAAGCTCTGCCGCCCCTTCTCATCCTTTTAAACCTCGGGACAACAAGAAGATTTTTTCTTGCAGACCTGAGGTTCCTCCTGGGAGCATATTGCTGAAATAATGCCCGAATGCCCACCAGGCCAAGGCCATGGTAGGCATTGTGAGTGAGGCAGATGGCTTTAAACATAATTCTGCGATCCATGGGGAGCCAATGCAGCAAAAGAAGGGAAGATGAGACTGAGTGGTGTTTAGGCAAGTCCATCACCAGCCTTGCAGCGGCGTTTTGCACCAGCTGCAGGCGACATAGCTCTCCTTTGTTAATGCCCAAATGCAGGGCATTACAATAGTCCAGTCTGGACAGTATTAATGCAACTACAACTTGTTTGCGTGCAGCAAAAGAAAGGAACTGTGAGATTTTGAGCCTAATTATCCTGAAGCAGGTAGCCTCTGTCCTGGAGACCTGCAAGTTCAAAGAAATGGAATTATCAACCACCACTCCCAAGTTTTTGCCACAGGAGACGGGAGTTGGGCACGTGCCCCAGGAATCAGGCCACTACTCCCCAGACCAAGTGTCCAACTTGTCCCCAAAGATCAGAACCTCTGTCTTCTCACCATTCAGTTTTGTACCATCCATGACGAGACTGCTTGCATGCAGTTTTTAAATTTGCGAGCGGAGTCACTGACGTTGTGAGTGATGGACACCAGTATTTGAGTGTTGTCCGCATAAGACAACACATCCACCCATAGGATTTCACCACCCCTGCGAGTGGGGCCACATCGATATTAAACAAGGTAGGGTTCAAGGAAGAGCCTTGTGGCACACCGCACACAAAGGAGGTAGAATTCGAGTAGGAACTTTCCAATTTTACTGTTTGAGAACGCTCCCTAAGAAACGAGGCGAGAAGATCCAAAGCCGAGCCCCCAATACCTCTCTCCCTGACACACTCCACAAGTCTCAGGGGAGAGAGGGTATCAAACGCTGCGGTAAGATCAAGTAAATTTAGTAGGGTGGTGTGCCCTGCATCCACCTGTTTCCCAATATCATCAAATACCACAGGGAGAGCAGTTTCCGTGCTGTGACAGCTTCTAAACCCATGATGAGAGCCATCCAAAATTTGGTGGTCCCTCAAATAGGCACTTAAGTGAGAATTCAGGTGGGATTCTAAAATCTCTGCTGAAACCGGCAAAAGGGAAATAGGACGAACATTTTTAAGTTCCGTCGGATCCAATTAGGACTTTTTTAAGAGTGGCCTAACCACTGCTGCCTTCCAAGCCAAGGGAAATTGGTTCTCCGAAATAGCTAAATTTAGAACGTCGGTGAGATGTGGAATTATCGCAGTTTTGGCAGTTTTAAGGACCTTCAAAGAACAGGGATCCAAGGGCGATCCGACTTAACTCCTTCTAATAGGTGCTCTGCAGTTTCAGGAGGTAAATTTAGAAAGACAAGTAAACTAGGGGGCACCACCTTACTGAAGCTATCCATTAGGTGGATTTTCGGCAGGGCATCCAATGTCTTGTTCCGATTTAATGTTTCTAGCTGGACATATATATCGGATATCTTATATGACGCCAAGGTCCTCTGAATCCTCGTGACTCCACACTGATTGTGTTTAAACTCAAATCTGAATTTGCTTCCTAGGTGCCTCTGTCTTTCCAACACCCAGTCTCCTATGCAGATGGTTGGGGTCTTGGCTTGACTGTGTTGTGATGCACATTATCGGGAGCGTGCTTGGCTGCTTGAAACTGGGGACATTTTGCATGTCCTGTGGTGCAGGATTGAATCCTCAACCCTTTGTCCAAAACAGAGGATACTGGGAGCTATCCCTGTTGGGGTGTGAGGGGTCCGGCGATTGTTGTAGGAATCTGGCTCTGTATATACTATACCAAAGTAAGGTATAGTGTGCGCAGAGTCCTGTGGAACCCCAAAGGTAGGCATAGGTAAAAGTAGATAACACCTTTCTCTCTATTTGTGGTAGTATGGGTGAACAGTAGGGCTTTATCAGAGGGTAGTGTTAAGCATTTATTTGTGCACACATAGCCAAGAAATGATGTCCCACAAAGACTGAACTCAGTCCAATTTGTTTGTATAAAAATATTATTTAGTTATATTTATTTTCTAGAACCAAGCCAGGCCTGGTACAGGTAAGTAGAATGCTACTCTGCAAGAATAATGCCGTTTAAAAACAGTTGAAATGCAGTAGAATGCAATGGTTTGGTTACAGAATAATTACTTTGTACTCGCAAATAGTCGGAATTACTTTTCAGTTACTTTTTTTACACAGCCAGATATATCTAGAAACTAGGCTGGTGCATTTCCTAAGTGAAGGAAAAAGGAGATAATGCATTTTGCAAGCTCAGTACAGGTTTACAGTATCACTCACAATAGGCACTTAGCCCTGGGAAAACAGAACTGGATTTATGGGCTGGTGAGTAGGATTCAGTCACATAGGCGCTCGAGTCGCACCACCAGCGGCACAGAGGGTGCAGAGTGCAGGGACCACACATTAGCCAACAGGCTAAGCACAGTCATGGGCTTGGGGACAACGGTGAGCAGGCTGCCAGTTTGGTAAACCAAAAGCTTCTGTAGGGCCCAATGACTAACACAAGAACTACACCATGAGTGGCACAGAGGCGACCAGGTGTAGGATATGATCTTGGCTGATGCTGCACATTCGGTTGAAGATCCCTCGGAGTCGTTCAGCGGCTGGTGAGGTGAATGGGATCTTTGGGAGTCGTCGTCTTGGGACTGCCAGTGTTCAGAGATGGTTTAGGTTGGATGGTTGTGGTTGGTTCTTCTGGACCGCCTAATTTACAGAGTTGGTCAGGGTGTTGCCTTCGGTAGCGGTTGAGGAGACCTTCCAGTTATTGGCTGCAGGTTTGGTTTTGGATCTTATAGAGGTTCAGGGGTCACTGTGATCCAGGCTAGGATTACCGGGGTATTGTCAGAGTCGGTTGGTTTTTAAGCAAGTCTGGTGCTCATGGGAGGCAGCGTCTGTTTGGTTGCGAAGGCAGTGCAGGTTTGACACCCTGACACCCTTGCAATAATTCTCAAATTGCGATTAGCAAATTGCAAATTCGCAATTTGAGAATTATTTCGCAATCATTCCTATGGGCCTCCTGGCCCATAGGAATGAATGGGAAATTATTCCTTATTTGCGAATTCACAACTTGTGAATTCGCAAATTAGGAATAAGAAGGAATCGCAAAAAAATAGCGATTTAAAACATACATCCCATTTTGCGATTTCTTAATAGCGATTCGGTAAAAATCGCTATTAAGAAATCGCAAATAGGAACGATGATATATCTAGGCCCAAGTCTTTTTTCAACAAAGTGCGCTGCTACTGTAGATTTCAAATTGGATGTCCTGATGTTACTTTTGTGTTCTAGAACTCTTGTTTTTATTTTCCGTTCTGTATGACCTACATAGCATGAGCCACATAGATCACGTTTGAAGTTTTGCATGTGGCATTCACTTTTAATTTGATGGTGGTTCCTTTCATGGGATGGTGTAGGATAGCTGACAATCGAATTGGTGTACTTTTTATATACACCCTATCAAGGGTTTATTTACGCTGTGGAATGGGGGACAAACCCTAACAGGATTTGCTCTATACATAAAGACACTCTCCCAGATCATATATTCTTTATGGCATTCCTGCACTTACAATGTCTAAGAATTGAGTGAGACAACATAGGGGTTCTGGGCTCATGCACCTCACCACTGGTAAAGTGTACCCAGCTAGAGGGGTAGCTTACCTATGGCAGGACAGTGGGTTGTAGGCATAGTACACAGTGATGTGTGCCATGGCGTCTCTTCACTTTTTTCTGCACCAAAACACGCAGCCTGCAAAGGCAGCTTGTGTGTGTAAAGGTACTGGGCCTCTAAGGGTGGCACAATAAGTGCTGCAGCCCTTAGAGGCCTTCTCTGGCCACAGTGCCCTTGGTATTTAGGGTATCTTTTACATGGGACTAACATGTGGCCAGAGAGTTGCCAATTGGGTTTTACAACAGTACAGTTTAGGGACAGAACATAGGCCCTGGGTACCTGTTTGGCATGAGCCCAGGGCAAACTAAGTCAAAGTGCATCAACATTTAGGCAAAAAGTGGGGGCAACCATGCAAAAAGGGCACTTTCCTACACACATAGATAGCCTTTTTGATGCACTGCTGCTCTTCCTGGGCTGTAAAGATTGTTTTGGTGATAGTCCTCATGTATATCTCAACCTCTCGGGCGTGGCTTGAGTGCCGATGGGAGAGGCTGCGTGAGCCGATAGCTCCGTGTCTGATCCCGAAAATATCCTGCTAAACCTCCTGAAACCTGGTGAAATTGAAGAAGCGAGGGTCGGAACATCAGGGCTCTTGAACCCACCCGACATCGCGACACTCGGAAGCCCCAGCGCGACCCAAGCGCGGGTTCTGCTGCCGGCGCAGCCCAAAGAGAAGCGGCAAGATGGAGGCAGGGAGCAGCGAGTGAGGACGAGCTGGCCAAGTGATCTTGCGGACACGCACGGCGAGTGAGCATATTGGGAGCTCTGAGCCCAAAAGGGTGCAACCTGCTGCCTCTGCCGAGTGAGCGGCGACACTGGTGAGCGGAGCGCCCTGATCCCTAGACTGCCCGAAGGGCTCCGGGACGGACCTGGGCCCTAAAATGGCGGCCGTAAGGTTGTGAGACTCCTGGGCACTACGCCTATAAATCCGAGGGCTGAAGGAGTGGAGTACAGCTGCCGATGCAGCAGCACCTGTGCGCAATGTTTGGTCTCTAAATGCCGGCAGCGACACTGAGACCGGAGATCCGAAGGAGCACTGAGGGTCCTACTGGAGCAACGCGGCAATCGTAGGCCTGCTTCCGAGACAACTATAGCACCCAGAAGCCCTGAATGACGCCAGCAGGACGGACGAGCAGTCAAGCTCCCACCAACTGGCAGGAAGAGTGAATGAACGACGGTGGCGCCCAGTCACAGTGCCCGGTAAGTGTGGTGGAGCAGGCCTGCACCCGGTACTGCGGAGGTGGGAGCAGGTCTGCGACATTGCATAAGCAGGGGCAGAGGCGCGCACCCAGAGGCTTCAGGCAAGACGTGCGGGCTCGAGCCGGGAAAAACACAGGGCACTGAGACGTTGCAGGCCAGGCCCAGAACACGATGCGGACGAGGGAGGAGTGCGCACCCAGGAGCTGCGGACGCCAGGAGGCGGGCATTTGAATGACTGAAGGAGGGCAACACTCTGGAATCGGAGACACTGGACCCGATAAGAACTGGAGAAGGGAGACCACACTACTGAGGGCTGCGCTGTACACGCTGCGACAGGGACTGCGAGTCCACTCAGGAAGTGACTGGGTGCGCAGCGGGACATAAGCACCACAAGACCTGAGCAGAGGGGACGATTCAGATCGGTGAACTGCACAGGGGTCTCCAGGCTTCCCCAGAATTGGCTGTGGGACTAAGGTACTGTTACCAGGGGCTGATTGATGGTAGTTCCTTGGTGTATCAACCCTGAGATGGTGCGGGCTCTAGAAGATGGAGTAATCACGGGGAATGAGTCCTGCCAGTCTCTCTATACCTAAAGTTTTAGACCACGTGGAGGTTTATGAGGAGTCCTTGCGCAGGGAAGTGTTCTCGTACTGCACAGAGTGACAACTAGCCACACAAGATGAAACCAAAGAACAGGAAAGAGGAGGCTGCGAGGCAGGATGACACTCATGGCGCAGGGGGTCGGCCCGAGGAAGCGATGTCGGAAATAGGGCTGCGTCAACACCTTGATAAGAGACTCGAAGCCATAGCGGCGACGAAGGACGCCCTACAGCAGGACATTGCGCAGGTCGCGACGGGGTTGGGGCTCCTGTGTGCAGACCACTCGAAGCTGGCATACAGAGTGAAGGAGAACGAGTTGGCCATTCAGGACCTGAAGCCGGCGAAGGCTACCATGGAGGCCAACCTGGGAGATGCGCTAGGACGTTTAGCAATGTTAGAAAAGAGAGCTGAAGATTCTGAAAGTAGGAATCAGCGCAATAACATACGCGTAGTGGGCCTGCCGGAAAAAACAGAGGGAAATGATATGATTGCCTACTTGGAAATCTGGCTCAAAACAGAGGTCGCTCCGGAGGGGCTATCTCCCTTCTTCACACTTGAGACGGCACACAGGGTGCCAGCTCGGCAACCGCTGCCTGGCCGTCCTCCTCGACCAGTGGTGGCTAAGCTACTGCACTATAAAGATAGGGACATACTGGTCCAAAGGGCGTGTGCGGCGGGTCCCTTCAAAGTGGGCAATGGCACAGTCACAATATTCCCGGATTACACCCAGGAAATACAAAGACGCAGGGCCTCCTATCTGGCAATCAAAAAAGAACTCAGGGAAGAGGGGATCCAGTACTCACTGATCTTCCCGGCAAAATTGAGGGTGATTGTGGACGGCACGACTCAGTTCTTCCTGATGCCCGAGGAAGCATGGACGTGGCTCGAGACATACAGAGCGGGCACTGATCGTCAGGCTCAAGGACACTCCGGACCAGCGTCTCCGGAAAAGGAATAAAAATCTGCAGAAGCAGCAGCTGACTCAAATGGCGATGGATAGGCAAGGAGCATTAGCAGCGACAGCGGAGATAACGGGCTCGCAGAGAACTGAGTCGGCAGTGGGAACGGAGTCGGATGAAGATAAGAAGAGGTCGGACACGGAGTTCTCGGAAACGGACAGTAATAGGGGACCTGTGGTTACGCCAAGAAAGGCAGAAGGAATGTTGGATGAATAGCCTATCTAGGTGCACTCTAGAGGTTGGATGGCCGCCACGAACTGCTCAATAGTGTTATCGCGCAAGGAAGCGATTGGGTACAGAACGATTACAGAATGTTACCTAATGGGATCTAGGGCGGTGGGGCTTGGGCGAAAGCTGCTGCCTGTAGGGGCCGAGTTACCCTTCCATTGCTCTTAAGGCAACCTGTAGTGACTACTACAGGATAGAACTGTGTGTATTGTTGAGAAATTTGGATGGGAGATGATAGCTTGTTATTGGGTCCTATTCTGGGGGGGAGGGCTGAGGGTGTTACATGGGATGTTGGTATTTGGGGGTCTAGTGGTGGTGTGGATGCATACAACATGTACAGGTTGAGGCTGGGAAGCAAGCGCAATGGCAACATTACCTGATTTGAAATGCATCACATGGAACATGAGGGGTTTGCACACAATGACTAGGCGCCACAAGGTTCATGCATACTTGATGAGGAAAGGAGTCCACATAGCTCTGCTACAAGAGACACATCTTACTAGAGCGGAGGGACAGGCACTGCAGCGCAGATGGAGGGGACAGGTGTTCAGCACAGCGTATTCGGCGTTTGCCAGGGGAGTGCTCATATGGGTAAGGGCGGGCGTCCCTTTTCAGGCCACCAGACATGTGTTGGATCCGGAGGGCAGGTATGCTGCGGTGGAGGGAAGGCTATATGGTAGGGATGTTGTGTTATGTAGCATATATGCCCCAAATGTAGACTAAGCTTGTTTCTTGGACAGCTTATCAGGCATGCTGATGCTGTACTTGGCTGGTCCTGCAGTGGTGGGTGGGGATTTTAATGCCATAGCAGACGTAGAGATGGACAGATCGCATCCTCCTCTAGCTAACGCGCCGGTTCGGAAATTGCCTAAAAATAGATCTGACTGGCAGGAAAGGTGGGAGCTAGTGGATGTATGGCGGGTGCAGCATCCTCGAGACAGGGATTATTCTTTCTTTTCATCCATGCATGAGCTTCATATCAGAATTGATGCAATTCTTTGTTCCCACTCGATTGCTCACGCGGCAGCACACACTGAATACCTTACAAGAACTATCTCTGATCACAACCCATTGTTGATGTCGATTAACTGGCAACGAGTGCGGTCCGCGATTCCAACGTGGCGCCTGCGCCCCAAAACTCTGGAAGATCAGATCTTTAGAACTGAGATAGGAGAGGGCATCGAACATTATTTTCAAGAAAATCAGGGAACAGCTTCTACAAGAGCACTTGAATGGGACGCATTTAAGGTCGTCATCAGGGGGCTATGTATTAGTAAATGTTCAGGAGCCAGGAAGACAGTGCTTGAGGATATAATGCAACTTTCTGATTCATGCAGCGGTTACAAACGCGATTCAAAAGCACTGGGGAGGTGGACGAACGGAACCTGTGACCACATTGCCCTGTCAGTATGTTGTAATGGCCGCAGGGACCATTAAGGTGGTCACGTGCCTCCAGTCTCGGATGATGCGTGAGGGATTGCGCCCATTGGCGGACCTCAAGGCGAAGTGGGAAGCGGGTATAGGCCGCCCGATCCTGGACCCAACATGGGAACACATTCTTAAGAGGGCATGGAAAGGGAGCAGAAATGCTCGGTTCCAACAGATACAGTTTTTCATTCTGCATCAGGCTTATCTGACCCCGGGTAAGATCCGGAAATACTTCGTAGAGATGGACAGATCGCATCCTCCTCTAGCTAACGCGCCGGTTCGGAAATTGCCTAAAAATAGATCTGACTGGCAGGAAAGGTGGGAGCTAGTGGATGTATGGCGGGTGCAGCATCCTCGAGACAGGGATTATTCTTTCTTTTCATCCATGCATGAGCTTCATATCAGAATTGATGCAATTCTTTGTTCCCACTCGATTGCTCACGCGGCAGCACACACTGAATACCTTACAAGAACTATCTCTGATCACAACCCATTGTTGATGTCGATTAACTGGCAACGAGTGCGGTCCGCGATTCCAACGTGGCGCCTGCGCCCCAAAACTCTGGAAGATCAGATCTTTAGAACTGAGATAGGAGAGGGCATCGAACATTATTTTCAAGAAAATCAGGGAACAGCTTCTACAAGAGCACTTGAATGGGACGCATTTAAAGTCGTCATCAGGGGGCTATGTATTAGTAAATATTCAGGAGCCAGGAAGACAGTGCTTGAGGATATAAGGAAAGCGGAGGAGAAATTGAGGGAATTAGAACAGCAGAGGCCAGAACAGCCGGTGCTGCAGGCACAGCTACTGGAGGCGAAGGAAATGCTTGCGGTTGAAGTCGAGCGGTTGCGCAGCTTTGATCATAAAGGCTACCTGTCGAAAGTTCATGCAGAAGGGGATAAAGTCGGTACATTGTTGGCCAAGTTAGCAGAACCAGTACCGAAGAGTGGCCCGATTATGAGAATAGAATCGGACACCGGCCTACTGGTTCACTCGCAGGCGCAGGTGGTCTCTCGGTTGCTCACTTATTATGAGTCTCTATATAGCAGTAAGCTGGAAGCAGCAGAAACGGGCATTGAGGGGTATTTAGCAGACATTCCGCTGCCCCAATTAGACACAGACCAGGCTAAACTACTAGGGCAAGATATAACTCTAGCTGAGATCCGCAGCGCAATTAAACACATGGCCCGGAATAAGACGCCGGGACCTGATGGGCTGCCCATTGAATTCTATGCACAGTATATTGATACTCTGGCGCCCCGCTTAGTGGAGGTCTACAAAGAGGCGTGGAAGAAGGCCAACTACCAAGGTCGATGCGTGGAGCATTGATTATTCGTCTCCTGAAACCGGGGCAGACGGACATGGATGTAACCTCTTATTGACCGTTATCCATGTTGACGGTGGACTATAAGATTCTGAGCAGGATACTGGCGACCCTACTCCTGCCATATATGACCACGGTGGTGCACACGGATCAAGCGGGATTTATCCCGACTAGGAGCACTGCTTCGAATATACAACGCTCCTAAGGGTTCTCGCTGAGAGCTACGATGACCTACGATCACCAGCAGTCCTCTCTATAGACATAGAGAAGGCGTTTGACAGCCTGGAATGGGCTTTCCTACACAAAGTAATGGAACGATTCGGACTGGGGAGTGTTGTACTCCTCGGCCACTGCCAGGGTACGACTAGGGGAGGTGATATCCGAACAGTACCTGGTTATGAGGCAGGGCTGTTCGTTGTCGCCACTGCTATTTGCGCTGGCGATAGAGCCCCTTGCGGTTCAGGCGTGATCGGGAGTGGTCTACCGGTGGATGCAGCTCCGTGGCATGCCACACTATATAGCACTGTACGCAGATGATTTGCTTCTCTTCTTGAGAGATACTGAGGAAGCTTTACAAGGGGCGACCTCTTTGCTGTCACAATATGGAGCTGTATTGGTACTCAAGGTAAACTGGAACAAGAAATGCCTCTTCCCGATCCGACAGGGTTTGAGCCTGCCACTTTCCCTTGGTGAGATCACCTGGGAACCGACATGCTTCACCTATTTGGGGGTTAGGATCTATCATGACAATACGGATTTGCTGGAAGGAAATGTGGGGCACTGCATCAGGGCCCTGAAGGGCTGTATGGCGTTTTGGCCGACACTCCCTCTATCGGTGGTGGGCAGAATAGCTTTACTTAAGATGGTGGCACTCCCCAGGCTGCTTTACTACTTTCGCACTTTGCCGATTTGGATCCCACCATGACTATTGAAAGAATTACAGTCATTGACAGTCGGCTTTCTATGGGGCAATGGCAGACGGCGGGTAGCACTTACAACTTTGATGAGGCCTAAAACAGATGGAGGATTAGCGTTACCCGATTTTGAGCTCTACTACCTGGCAGCACAGCTGCAGGTCTTTACACAAAGTATAGCACAGAAATTCCGGGGTCCTGACCATAAGCGAGGACAAAGGATACAACTACACGTCCTCTCTTACATAGTCCTACAACAAAAGCTGGATTTGAGGGACCTGACCATGGAGGAGCGGAATCTTCGGCTTTGCTGGAATAGAAGCCAGCGTAAGGCGGGGGCTTCCCACCCATATGCACCGGAGATTCCACTGGGGATGCTGACGGCGCTTCCACACGGGGGGGACTGGACTCCGCTAGCGGATTGGGAACAACTGGGTATCCACATGGTGGGAGATTTATACATGAATGGGGAACTGATGCCCTTTCAAGCGCTACAAGACGTGTATGGCCTCCCCGAGGGCGACTTTCTGATTCATGCAGCGGTTACAAACGCGATTCAAAAGCACTGGGGAGGTGGACGAACGGAACCTGTGACCACATTGCCCTGTCAGTATGTTGTAATGGCCGCAGGGACCATTAAGGTGGTCACGTGCCTCCAGTCTCGGATGATGCGTGAGGGATTGCGCCCATTGGCGGACCTCAAGGCGAAGTGGGAAGCGGGTATAGGCCGCCCGATCCTGGACCCAACATGGGAACACATTCTTAAGAGGGCATGGAAAGGGAGCAGAAATGCTCGGTTCCAACAGATACAGTTTTTCATTCTGCATCAGGCTTATCTGACCCCGGGTAAGATCCGGAAATACTTCCGGGTCCAAGATGCGGCGTGTCCCAGATGTTTGGAGGAGGATGTCGAACTGGAACACATGCTATGGCATTGCCCGAATATTGGGAGTTATTGGGCAGACGTAGGAGACCTTTTGACTGCAGTCACGGATAGACAGCTAGATTACGACATGGCTGCCTGCTTGCTGCATTGGTTCCCGCACACTGCTAAAACTAAAATAACCAGCAAGTTTATTGATTTGAGTCTATTGTTGGCCAAACGAGAAATAACTTGGCATTGGAAGTCAAGGGAGGAGCCTTCGAGCAAGCGCTGGCGTACGGAATTCTGTAAGTGGGCAAAGTGTGAGAGTACGGTCAGGCTCCGACAAGCGACACGTGTTGGTAATGATAAAACTTTGGAGATTGCAAGAGCGTGGGAGGCCCTGGCTCAGGCCTTGCAGGACTATCAGCCAGAAGAGGGGGATGAATGAGCAATACTCGTGCATGTGATCATCACACAAAGAACAATGATGTACAAGCTTTCTGTACAACTGGTGCTATAATGGGATATGAGATTCTGAACGTGCCCACACCACTGAATATGTAGGGAGGAGGGCGTTAAGGGGTGGGGGGGGGGTGAGTTGGGTATTAACCTGGAGACATATTTGACAGATTTGGATGATGTGATACATATTTTTATTGTATGGTGACCTTATAAAAATTCAATAAAATATGTTTTCAAAAAAATGAATATCTCGACCTCTCCATTAGCTTGAGGCCCTTGGGGCTTGATCTTGCGGTGCTTGGTTGTCCTGGACAAACGATAGTCCTGACTTTTGCATGGGGGTCCATTGTCAGTGTGGAGTTCCCTTATTATGTCATGAACTTATCCAGTTTTGAAAGACTCATTCTCAGAGGTGGTTTTTACAATTTCCACTTTTGGGTACTTCGTCTATGACTTCAGAGAACCCGTCTATGACTACTAAGAAGTGACTGCCATTCCAAAGACTGTTGAACTCTCCCTTGGCATAATTCCATGGAATCTCTGACACCTGTTCTGTGATAATGGGTGGCAGGAAGTTCAGCCTTGCAGTGGCTTGGCATATGTCGCATTGTCTGACTGACTGTTCAACGGTATTCCCCATACCTAAAGAGGTAAGTACAAAAATAATGAATCAAAAATATCGATGTAAAAAATATAGAGTTAAAAATATTAATTTATATATATATATATATATATATATATATATATATATATATATATATATATATATATATATAATAAAATAATATATATTAAATACTTTGAATAATAATGTTAATTTTAACAAAATACATTTCATATAAATTTTTACAGACTATTACAAATAAACGTAATTAAAAAAATAAACACACAAACATAAAATTGTATACATATATATATTCACTTTAAAATAATTA
This sequence comes from Lissotriton vulgaris, assembly GCF_964263255.1. Lineage (NCBI taxonomy): Eukaryota > Metazoa > Chordata > Amphibia > Caudata > Salamandridae > Lissotriton > Lissotriton vulgaris. The sequence goes on from NC_141694.1 coordinate 67,281,396, forward strand.
ATAAACTATTATCATTACATTTATTTTAAAACTTTAAAATTATATAATAATAAAAGATATATATATATAAAAAATTTGCAATATAAAACAAAATCGAGAATAAATTAAAACATTAAACTATGAAAAATTATTTAAACCTAAATTTCCCAATACAATTAGTGCAACAATAGCAAAAGTATTCGATAGCAAAATAATTAAGTTTACTATTCCAACTCTAGTGAGTGGAACTGTAGGGAAGTTGTTGGATAGTGGAGGGGTAAACATTACTATTCCCACTCCAGTGAGTGCAACAGTAGGGAAAGTGTTGGATAGCTGAGGGGTAAAAATTACTATTCCCACTCCAGTGAGTGCAACAGTAGGTTAAGTGCTGGATAGCAGAGGAGTAAAAATTACTATTCCAACTCTATTGAGTGCAACAGTAGGAAAAGTGTAGAATTGCGGAGGAGTAAAATGCACTATTCCGACTCCAGGGAGAGCAACAGTAAGGAAAGTGTTGGATAGCGAAGGGGCAAAAATGACTATTCCCACTCCGAAGAGTGCAACACTAGGGAAAATGTTGAATAGAGGAGGGGTAAAAATGTGTATTCTCACTCCACTGAATGCAACAGTAGGATAAGTGTAGGATAACGGCGGGGTAAAAAAATGATTCCCTCTCCAGTGAGTGCATCAGTAGGGTAAGTGTAGGATAGAGGAGGGGTAAAAATTACTATTCCCACTCCAGTGAGTGCAAAAGTAGGGAAAGTGTTGGATAACGGAGGGGTAAAAATTACTATTCCACTCCAGTGCTGGATAGCGGAGAAAAAATATTACTATTCACACTCAAACACTTTGTAAAAAATATGTATATTACAAATTAAAAATAATAATAATAATAATAAACAAAACGTAAAAAAGAAAAATATTAAATGTATAAAAAGAACACATATTATAATGCTAATTACCTATAACTAAAACCTAAAAATATAATCTAAAATAAAATAATAAATAAATGTAGAAAATATTTACAAACAAAAGACTTAATTAAAACATAAGTGTATTTATTTTATTTTCCTACCCTATAACAACACACCAATAATTCAAGACATCATCATTTTAAATTAAATGTATTTACATAATTAAAATAATTAATTAAAAAATATTATTAACAAAACAACTAACGAGCATTAATTGACTACACCCACTTTAACACTAAAATATCCACAACACACACCTAAATTTAACTATAAAATAATAAAACACAGTTAAAGGATATATTAACATTACTTCTGACCCTTTAGTCCTATAAAAACCCCAACACACACCTAAAATATTACTCAATTACCATAATTATTTACCAATTAATTTATTAAAACTAATTAGCAACCAATTATTAATTCATCCATTAAAAATAAATTACTTCCCGCCCTTTACACCTATAAACACCACAACTCACACCATAAATTAATTACAAAATTATTAACCAATTAATTAATAAACTTAGTTAATATCCATTTATTAATTATTAATAAATTACTTTACACATGTAACACTATACCATCTCAATTAAACAAATATTAATAAATAAAATGTAATCAATAAATGTAATATCATGAATTACTTCCCACCCTATTCCCCTATAAACCCACAACCAGCAACGGATCAAAAAGTTAAGTTCTAATAAAAAAAGAATAACTACTAAAAATGTGACACACATATTAAAAATACAAATACAAACAATTCTTATACAAAAAACATAGATCACATACATATAAAAGATATACTAAATTACATAACAATAATAAAAAACGATTTTATAAGAACTTTGGGGCCCATTATGATGGCGGGTTGACTTCAGTCCGCCCGCCATCCTAGCACACCACCAATTAGGATGCAGCTGCCACCCTGGGTGCTGTTTGGTGTGAGCAGCACCCGCCGCGATGCCAAAAATGCATGTTGTCCATGGCAATTGAGGGGTACCGTAGGTAACCCCCAAGTGCAGCCTCCCACCCCTCCACCCCCCTGGGCCCCAGAGCAATTCCCGCTAGCCATTCCATGGCGGCAAAGCATCACATCAAACCATCCTAATATGGATGGCAGTGCCTGCTAGGCACCGCCAACATACTAGGGGCCAATTCCGCCCGGCTGGCAATTGTAACGATTGCCAACCTGCGGAAAAGCGGCACAATGTCGTAGCGGTCGCCACCGCCGGCTCAGCGGTGGCAGACGTCACGACATCCCAATGAGCCCCTATATTTTTGCAAACAATATTAAACACTCTGCTGTCTATATTTGTGACCCACAATATTAATACCTCAATATTTGTGCAGTTAGATATTTTGCACTCAATATTCTGTCTCTGCACTCTGTTCAATTCGGTCATCCAACCAGGGACACCATACTTTGCTGTGCAGTCTGTTTTTGGTTTTGACGAACCATTGGTGGGACCTGTGGACAAGATTTACCATCCGTTGAGTTAGGATGGCCGGTACGATGAGCCGGGGTCCTCTCAGCCGTAAACCCTGTCATCCATGACAGTGAGCTCGCCTCATACATTATGAAGAGTTATAAACGCACTCCAGGCTTTCATCATCTTCTGGGATAGCTCTGCAGTGACGGCTTTCCACTTTCCCGACCAGGTTGCTGCTCTGCCTGTTGGATTCGGTCGTCCTCTTTGGTGGCATCTGTGATGATGGTTAAGGATATGGGAATTGGACGATGTTATTCTACTGCCATCCCTATATATTCCTCCTCATCAAAAACTTCCTGTTCTTCCTGAGTCATGGCTAGTCGTACGCGTTGCAACAGGTAATCTGAGGGGTTGTGGGCTATGGGTCATTATTCTACTGAGAATTGATATTACTGCAGCTGGAGTATCATTTTCTCTATTCATGGTGGACGCATTGAAGCAGATCCCTTAAACAGCGGGTTCAGTGGTTCGTGATCAGTGCTGACTGTGAACAGGTGACCATATTTGTAAATGCGGAAAGACCGATGCCCTCAATAGATCGCAGTTGCCTCTTTTTCGATGTGGAAATATTCTTGCTCCGTAGGGGGTCAGCGCATGGCTGGCGTATGCGATGAGGGCCTACTACCACATTATTGTTTCTGGGACAAGACTGCCCCAGTCTAGTAGGGCTGGTATTTATGGCCAACTCTGTCTTTATTTGGATGATGAAGGTGAGCGTGGTATTCTCTGCCAACACCTGTTTGGTGTTCTGGAAGGATTGCTCTTACTCAATGCCCCAGTGCCAGGGGGTCGATACCTTTGTGAGGTCCTGCAGCGGCCCGGTGAGTTAAGTGAGTTTTGCCATGAAAAGCCTGAAATAGGTTATCATACCTAGGATACGTCTGACACCAATGATGGTGGTCAGCCCTGCTGCTAACTGAATATCACAGACTTTAGCAAAGTCGTAGGAGTGACTCTTTTTCGCAGAGAAGTGGTAGCCCAAGAAACATATCTCTTCCTTGAGGAACTCACATTTCTCCTTGTGCCAGGTGAGTCTGCAGTCTTGGAATCATTTAAACACAGCCCTTAATCTGTAAAGCCATTGCTTAAGAGTGAGTGTGTGGTCCAGAATGTCATCACAGATATTTCAAACTTCCTAAAGACCAGCCAGCAATCCCCTGATAATGTCCTGGAATACCTCGAAGGCAATAGAGGTGCGGAAATTGAGGCATTTGTATCGCCTCTAACCAAAATGGATAGGGAATGTTGTCATGTGCCTGTACTCAGGTGCTAGGAGAATCTGATGGTAGCCGGACCTCAGGTCCATTTTTGAGAACCAGCGGGTGCCTGAGAGGTCCCCTACGATATCATTGACAGTTGGGGTATGTGTCTTTCCCTCTTTATGGCTGGGTTTGGGAGCCTCATCTCAGCACATATTCTTACTTTTCCAGGCTGCTTCAGTTTACGGGCCACCGCAATGGGGAATACACAGGGCATCGGTCCCTCCACTCTCTTCATGCAGTCTGCCGCCTCTAGCTTTTGTAATTCTGTCTCTACTTTTGGTCAGATGTGAAACACCACCTGGCCATGATGCAGGGCGATGGGTTGTACAGACTGATCGATGAGCATGTGGACTACTCAGTCTTTAAGCCAGCCAGCCTTTTAGTAGATGTGTTCAAACTCACTGAGGAGATAGTCTACTGCACTTGCATGGATTCCAAAGGCCTTTTAGAGTAGTCTCAGGTGTTCTGCAATGTGGCAGCTAATGAGCAGGTCAGATCCGCCGCTGGTAACATATATCTTTGCTTTCATGGACTGCCCTTGGTATCTGATTGTGGTAGTGGAGACACCAGCAAGAGGGAGGTATATAATGGTGCCACAAGAGTACACTCTGGTGTGGGGGGTGCAGTACAGGTGGAGAGGGCATCTTCTGTTGTAGTGCTAGGGGCAGTATGTTGATCGACGCCCCTGTCTCCATGAGGGCATGAACGGCTGTCCTTTTAATTGTGACCTGGCAACGGGAGGCCTGTTTGGCATGGCTCTGGGCAGGTTCGATTGCATGTATGACGTGAGCTGTCCCCACTAAGGCATCGTCATTCATGTCATTGTCTGCGAACACTGACTCAGTTTCTACACAGTTGTTTTTTTTTTGGATGCTTTTGGCAGGGGTGTTGAAAGGCAAACCTTGGCGTAGTGGTTCATCTTCCCACACGCAGAGCATTACTTTCCTTTTGCTGGGCAGTCTCACGAATGTGGGGTGGCACCACCACACCATCCGCACAGAGTGTTGGTCCAAGATGTCTTTGGGCGGTTACGTTTACTGTGAGGCGATGTGGCTCCAGCGACCTGGTTATTTGGTTCTGCTACGATGGCTCACTGGAGGGTTACATCTATTTGTGTTGACTGACAGAGCTTTTGGCCATGCCAAATTGAGGATGTCTGCCATAGTCATGTGATTTACTTGAAGTTTCTGCTCATGTAGCTTGGCAGAGGAGGAGTCCAAAATGAGATGGGCCTGGATCTCATCCTGCTCATCTGGTAGGGTGCAAGTGCTTTAAAGCTCCTTTGACAGACTTGGAGGAAATGCTTGTAATCTGGGTTTGTGAGGGGATTGAAGTATGGGTATGGCCAGACGTGGGCTTCTTGCTCGCTGTGCCACTGGATTCAAGCTAGCCTGGCTGATGAGGGGTGAAACCTCGAATACAGTCCCAGGATGCTTGTTTCCAGTCCAGTGAGGACCTGGCCTGGCAGTTCATGGTGGACTGTTCCCATGATGACTGATTTGCATTTGACTGGGTCCAAACTGGGGTGGCTTAGTGAACAATGATGTATTAAACCCGGATCTCTTGACTGGGGGTGAGTGGTTGAAAAGTTTCAGCACTCTGTTTGTCACAGGGGTGGCCACGCGAATAGGTCCCACCGGAATGCTGTGCCTGGGGTAGGAATCATGTGTAATAAGGTGTCGGCAAACTAGTCTTCTTATGGCATGGAACTGCCTCAGCGCAGCTCTACCCATTTATTTTTTAACTCAGGTCATGCGCCCCTTGGAATAAACCACGTGCCAAACTGAGGCCAAGGGATGTTGGAGCAACATCCCTCGGCATGCAGTATTACACTTTTCTCAGGATGCCACCTGCAAAGGTATCCACTGAGTGCTTTATGTGTGTACCCACAATGAGTCCCCTGAACAGATATCTACCAACAAGGTGGCACCTTCTATGGCACCTACCAACAGAGTGCTTCCTGCGTAGGCACTTACCCACACAATCAAACAATCAAAAGTTGATTGGAGGAATGCTTGCAATAATTTTATCACTAGCAACCACTCGAGGAAAGATTCAAACCCAATGGCCCCAAATCAGTTTCAGCCTGGTTGGGGCTCTTTACTCATGTATAACCTGGTACCAGTGGCACAGTGAACACGAGACCCACATCTAGGCATTCCTTTGCCACTTAAAGCGGGACATCAAACACACAAATGGTGATGGGAGGAATCTTACAATAAGTCTAGCACTTGGCAATTGCCTGGAGTAGTCTTCCGAACCATTGTTCTTTTGCTCTACATGCCACCACAGTTTGAACCCAGTCCTATGCAAATCAGTCTTGACCCTTCTCCTATAGGAGTAGTCCAGCCCAAACCTTCATGCCAGGTCCTCCCTGAACAGTAACAAAATCAACCAAAATCAAGTAGAGCCAAGCTGCACATGACTGACAGCCTCTATCAGGGTGAAACTTCTGGCTATCTTTGAGATTGATATTATTGGTTATTATTGCTTGCCTTACCTGTCTCTCTCACCCATATCATTCATATAAAGTTAGGTTGAACTCTTGGTAGTTCTTCACCCCGCCTGGGTTCTACTGCCTCCTGTACTTTCATTGTGATTGTTATTACTGTTTATTATTGCCTGACTTACCTGTTTTGCTCACCTGTTCATTTGTAAAGCGCTCTGATACCCTCATGTGTCATTTTTGTGTTATATAAAACTCTAATAAATAAAATAAATAAATAAATAAATATATATATATGCATATTCACTGAAAAAAACAAAGGCGACAGGGACGTTATCGTAAGGCTCAGATTTCACTTGTTCACTACCATTGTTCCTCAGCTAACTGTAACTTACGCACCCGCAATGCACTTCTTAAGACCTCACATATTACATCACTCATGACATGGTCAGCATAGTTCCCTCTAACATGCACGCTTACATGCACGCACACCCAGCCTTTCTCCAGTGCACACACACTCTCCCAAACAGCACACGTCACTAAAAGACCACTTGCTAGCTGCATACTTAAATATGCCAAAAAAAGTCCCTTTTTGGCGAAGTGGAAGGAGCAGTAACAGCCCTTTTGAAGGCCGATCAGAAGAGCAGCTGGGCTGCCACTGGCAAATTGGACTTGGAACATCAGAGAAGTTGCAGATTCTATCCTTGCTGCTCGGTCCGCTATTCTTGGGGGCATGCCAGGATGGTGTAGAGGTGTTTGGAGTTATGGTCAGCGCTGCCGACTTTGGAACCCAAGAAACAGGTTCAAATCCTGGCAACCATGAACTTTGTTATTTGCGTTTGGCCTCATAAATCTTTGAAAAGGCCTTCCTAATACCCACAAATTTGCATTTACTAACTGAGCAACTCCTAATCTACTATTCTGTGTCCCAACTCCAGGTCTCTGTGTAGGGATGCCAGTTTCAATGTGTCTGTATTCATTCTGATGGCTCTGGGTGAGGCACTCCGATCATGTTGTAATTTTGGGGCATCCAGAACAGTAAACCCAAAGGCCGCTGGGAATTATAAATAGCTAACTCAAACTGCTGTTATAACCTTCCCTTCTCTCCCAAAAAGAATCAGATGGTAGAGAGGCAAGTTAACCCCTATAAAAAGTTTGAGAAAAATGTTCCCAAGCTGTGCAGTTTCAAAATCCTGCCACTCTGGGCAAATCACTTAATCTTGCAATGCCTATAAACAATGAATGGGTCGTTGTGTAATGATATAAGTGCTCATTAATAGAGTACCAATGCCCGTAGGCTTATTTGCCCTATATAAAACTGAAAAAAAGATTCACTAGCAGCAGCACCATTTGGGGGCAGGCACAACGCAGGAATGCATGTATTGTCAATAGCATTTATTGATTGCGATGGAAGTGGCCTGCATTTCATCCACAGTTAGGGTAGCTCACAAGGTTATATAATTGCCTGTTTCTCAGTTCATGTTTAAATACACTCACTTTCAATAAATACTTTCCAAATAATCTCATGTACTAAGGGGAGATGCTTCAGCATGTTCAAGAAATACACTTTTTGTAAACAAGTGTGTCATGTTCAAACGGAGAGGAGTCATGAACACCAGAGTCTTACTGAAGACGTATACATTTTATTTTTCTAAACTCTGCTGCAAAGAAACTGCAATTACAAAGTAATTGGCTACAAAGATGAACATGACAATACGTCTGTAGAGATGAATTGGTCACAAAGGCTGCATTATAAAATATCTTTGAGGTTACGGTAACTTCTGCGAGATATTTGCGTGCCCAGCAAATCTCAGGCCTTATAATAGTGTTGAGATAACTCTGGTGGTTAATGCAGTTGTTGGAGACATCTGATTTTTTGTCTGCTTACAATTTTGACTCACACTTTTGCAAAGATGGGAAGTGTGTCTCATGCAAAGCACACTGTCTAACAAGCAGATCACCGATTTTTATTTTATGTAGATAGGTAAGTGGGTTTTTGTTTTGGCACAGATTTTATTATTTGCAGTTCATAACTGCAATCCTTGATTGTAAAATGCAAGTCATGGCTTCAGAACTTTATCGTTTTCTTTCTCAGTTTTTCATCAAAGGATGCTAAAAGGGGTTTCTTTGCATAGTAATAATGCCTTACGACTACAGACAACCCCAGGCACTGTGTTACATTTTAAATCCTGACTTTTTGTTTCTCTCACTTATGCATTTCTAACTTCCAACTTCTATCTTCTTACAGTACAAGCATGTAGCTTATATATAAGGGGTGATCAAAGTAAAAAGAAAAAAAAAACAAATGTTTCTTGTAAGTATACTGGACTTGTAAAGTAATAAGCGGTGTCCCTTTGTTTCCACTCCATTGCATTGGCCTCCAGGTATTAGGGCCCTGGTGGCTCCCAGCCAGGATCACCCTTAAACAAAAGGAGAGCTGATGGCTCTTTAAATGAGACTTTTGTTTTTGTCCTACCTGGAATTGTAAATAAGAAAGCCCCTTCGCCGCTTGCAGATTTCTGCCCGGAAAGGAAATTAGACATCCTGCGGGCACTGCTCAATGTGTCCCGGTACTGGAAAAGATGTCAGGATAATTCACTGGGTCCCGCCAGGATCCCAGTTCCGGCTTAATAATAGCCGCCTCATTCTTCTGACTTCTTCAACCCTGCTGTTTAATAAAAACTTATAATGGTATAACCTTATAAGTCCTGTCCTTTTTCAAACCTGGGGTGTGGGTGCCACAAGAGTAAGTGTTCATGTCATGAGGGTTTGTATCTACATTGAAAAACTGTCCCAAGACCCATTAAATAGAGCTATATGTGAGACAGGCACCTGTTCTCACTCTTGTTATAAACAACAGTTTGAAATGGTAATTGCCACAGATGTATTTTGCTATGCACAGCACTCCCAGGAATATTCAGTTCCTTGGTGCACATAGCCTTGACCACAGCACACAGATATTCTCGCACTGGCACACACAGTGGCAAAAAATGAGAACGAACATAGATGGTCAGTAACATCACTGATGACATCACTGAAATCTCAAATTACATCACTGATGACATTACTGATGACATCATCCAATGAGTGTGTTTCAAAAACGTTTCTAAGACTTTGAAATATATACTAATCTAGTGCATAAGTTAAATAACTATTCTTTTTGTACTACTGAGTGATACTGTTTCTAAAATATGTTATCAAAGTAGCTATGTGACTGTATCAGTGTGGTAGTGGGATTCTGAGTGGCTGTAAGGGTGAATAAGTGGGTGTGTGAGTAGGTGTAGGGGTGAGTGAGTGATAGTGTGAGTGATTGTATAGTGATGGAAGTATGTGTGTGGGTGGGTGTATGGGTGTGGGAGTGGTTGTATGGGTGAGTGTGTGGATGTATGAATAGCTGTAGCTATGAGTAAATGTGTGTTAGTGGCTGTGTGGGTGAATACGTGGGTGTGTGAAAGGGTATATGGGTTAGTGAGTAGGTGTGTGAGTGGATGTATGACTGAGTAAGGAGTGCTATTGAGAGTAGCTATATGGGCTAGTGACTAGGTGTGTGAATAGCTACATGGGTGAGTGAATAGATATGTGAGTGGTTGTATTGGTCAGTGAGTGGGTATGTGAGTGGCTGTATGGGCAAGTGAGTGTTTGTGTGAGTGGCTATATGGGTGAGTGAGTGGGTGTCTGATTGGCTTTATGAGTGAGTGAGTGAGTGAGTGAGTGAGTGTGTGTAACTCAGCTACTGGCTCACCCACACAGACATTTAGACACCCACTCAGACACTGATACACCCACTTACAGACCAACTCAGACACTCAGACACCCACTCACAGACCTGCTCAGACATTCTCACACACACATATACCAACTCAAACACTCATGCACCTACTCACAGAACCACTTAAACATGTACCTCCAATCACAGACCCACTCAGACACTCACACCCACTCACAGACCTACTCGAAGATTTACATGCTGACTCGAAGACTCACTCAAAGGTTCACATACCCACTTAGAGACCCACTCAGAGACCCACTCACAGATCCACTCTGACACTCATGAACTCACTCACAGACTGATTCACACATACATGGAGGTACTTGCAAACCCACTCAGATACTCTCACACCCACTCACAGACCTGCTCAGATACTATCAGATGCTTATGTACTCATAGACCCACTCACTCACGGACTTACCCACACACCCAATCCGACACTTATGCAGCCACTCCCAGACCCACTCAGGTACTCACACAACAATTGAAACATTCACACACTCACCCACACATTTACTGAGACACTCATGCCATCACTCACATATTCACTCTCAAAAGTTACAGGTTAAAGTTAGGAAATACATTTAAAAAACCTTAGAAATGTATACAAAAAACCTAAAGGTTATAGGGAGGTTATAGTTAGAAAACAGAATTTTAAAAACCATAGGAATTCACTGAAAAAAACAAAGGTTATAGGGAAGTTCTAGTTAGGCAATAGAATTGAAAAATAAACCTTGGAAATTCTAAGGTATTTTTAATTATATTTCCTAACTATAACTTCCCTGGAGCCTTTGTGTTTTTTTCAGCAAAATTTTGAGGCTTTTCAAATTCTACTTCCTAAATATAACTATAAGTGGCCTTTGATAACCTCTCAGCAAGCCATTAGTGTTGGACTTACCGGTGGTAACAGATGGGGTAGTTGCCCCCCAAGGACCCTGAAGAGCCAAGGGGACTTCATCCCCTAACTAGTGGTGGACCAGAAGGCAAGTTTGCAAAGTGGTGGAGAAAGGGGGCATGGCTGCTGACAACCTCTCAGCAATATCGCTGTGCAGATCTGACAGGAGGTAACAGAAGGGGTTCCTGGCCAACAAGGACCCTCAGAATCCAAGGGGACTTCATACCCTATCCAGTTGTGCACCAGGAGGTGTTTATACAGATTGATGCAGAAAGGGGGTGGGGCCATCGATCACCTCTCAGTAATCTCCCTGGGTATGATGCATTAGAATTAGCAGGAGGGATTGTTGGCCCCCAAAGACCCTCTGCAGCCAAATGGACTTCATCCCCCAACCAGTTGTATGGCAGGTGGTGAATTTACAGATCGGTACTGAAAGATGGTGGGACCTCCAGTGACTTGCTGCCTGGCTTTTAAAAAAAATATATATTTATTAGGGAAGGGGGGTGTGTGGCCCGCTTCCCTGCGCAGATTTCTTCCCTGGGGACCCCAACCCCTGGCGCCAGGCCTTTTTATGTTTTTATGCTTGTGCTGTGCTTGTGAAATCTATAGTATTTAATATAAATCTTAAAAGGGGCATACATCCCTACCCTTTGCTTTTCTTGCTTTTCATAGGTTCCAGTGCTTGCCACTTACTTTTCCTCCACTTCTATTGGCTGTAGCATACTGTTTCCTGTTGCTCATCCTATTGCTCCGGTTTTGCGGGGACCAAGTACTGTTTCTATCCTCTATGGTGGAACTATTTTTTTACGTTTTTTTTAAAGGTTTTGCACGCAGAGGGCTTGTGCTCTTTTTTGTTGTCAGCCACAGTTTTTTTGTTTCCATATATTTAAAGAATTTCACATGTTATCTTCTATGTCTACTATCATCAGGACAAAGGCAACTTTTGTAAACCATCCTGGTTGTTGTGCAAAGAAAGGGGAACTTTTGGACCTTTTTCTTTTGGTTAACCTCTCCATACCTCACAGCATATACCATTTGGGCAAGTCACAAGTAATTATGCAGGTTGGAATGCCAAGGGCACACTAATGACAAGTTATCAAACAGCAGAGGGGTACTCTCTTTCTCCATGTTTTTAACTGCAGCGTGTTCCCCGTTTGCCAACAGACCCGAGAAAAGGTCCTTGCCTCCAGCACTGTGGGTTGGGGAGCCGTGTTCCTCCAGAAATTATTTACTGTGATTTAAGTTTATAGATGTTTAAAATCTTTATGACAGCTGATTAAATGCTGCTGCTCCCTCCAGCCTGATTGATGGATTTCGCATTCGTGAGCCGAGCAGCCTGACTACTGCAGAAGATTTGCAGTCTGGAGACAGTAAGTCTGGCTGTAGCATTTTAGCTGAGTACAGACGCAAGCTGTGCAAGGGAAACACTGCTAGACAAGCGGGCTGCAGACAGCATTACTGAAAAGAAAAACGACTGAATTCAAAAGAGAAAGATCAAAAGAAATATTCAGATATTTTATTTTAATGTGCCAAAGAGCTAGCATGAACAGTAAATGCAGTAGGCAAGGAGGAAAAAATGCGTTGGCTGCAGAAATGTTGTGTGGCGAATACAAATATAAGCCTGAGGCCATGAATTACTTGTTCAGACTATTTGGGAACATAACTGCCAATGGAAAAGCACTATCGGAGCCATAATAGCAAACAAGACAATTATGTAAAAGAAAATGAGGGGCATATTTACAAGCCCCATGCACCACCATTGCGTCCCTTCTTGTAGCTTACCTGTGGCTTTTTTGTGCAATATTTACAAAGTGACAAATCCAGGAAGATGCGTCACGTAGGACAGACTTGTGTTGTAATAGAAGTGCGCCAGAGCCTCCTGTGCCACATAAGTATTAATATATTCAAGGTAGGCTTTCCTGTGTAAGTTTTGCTGAAAATCTGTTGCAGGGATATTAACAAACATTTTGTACAATGATGTATTCATGGGAAGTGTGGTGTACATTCCGAATAGGTCAGAATCACTGTGCCTCACAAATGCACACACAGGGAATGACTCATCTGCTGTTGCAGTAAGAGAAGATGGAAAGAATAGTCTGGCAACAAAACTGGCAACATGAACCTCCTAATCCTGCAGGTGGGAGTTGCACGGAGAAGTCCACAACCACCACCAGCCCAATCACCACAACCTCCCCTACCTCCACCACTGCAAACATAGAGCTCAGGGACAATGACGTCTTAACATATTACCACCTCAGGAGGAAGTCCATTGTGCAATTGTTGCAACAGATTGCACCACAGCTTCAAGCACCAATTGACAGGGTCACCAACATCCCGCCACAGGCTAAGCTCCTGGCAGTATTACACATGTTGGCCTCAGGCTTGCTCCAGACCACAGCCGGATGCGTGGCAGGCATATCTCAGTCATCGTTCTCTGCCTTCCTACAATCTGCCCTGGATGCCATAATTCACCTCACATCACATTACCGCCACTCCCCCAACACTCAAGATCTGCAGCTGGAGAACCAACAAGGCTTTTGTGCCATTGCACGCTTCCCACATGTCCTTGGGACTACGGACGGCACAAATGTGCAACTGGTTCTTCCTGCTGCAACTGCCCATCCCTATCCCAACAGGAAGCACACTCACTCAATAAATGTCCAGGCTATTGCGGGCCATCGTGGACTATCTACCTATCTACAAATGTACTGGTCAAATACCCAGGAAGTGTGCAAGATGCATACATGTTCTGCAACTGAATCATTAAAGATTGTTTCAAAAGGGACAATATGGCAATGGACTACTGGTAGGTAAGTAACATCGCATTTGCCTACACACCCACCAACAACCAGAATTACTGGACATCCAACACAACTCTGTGTACAGCAGCGCACATAGGTCAATGAGTATGAGGGTCATGCTTCATACATGCACCACAACACATGTGTACAAATAACCCCCAGGTCACACCAGCCAACACATGTCACACCACCATGACTGCCAGAGACAGGTGTGAGGGAACAGAGGTAAGAATAAAGCCACAACATGCAGTGTAGAATTGCAAGGAAGTGTTGATATGGGGGTTGTGTACTGGGGCCGCATGCCACTACAACGGTTTGTCAGGCACCCTTGCAACATGGCGGCAGTATGCTTGCACTGGTGCTAAGCTACCTTTTAGCACCAATGCCACCGAAAACACAGGGGTGCACTGTAACCCAATAAACATGGCGCTTCCCTGCGTTTTGAAATTGTCGGAGTGTGCCGTGCAGATTTGATGTAACACTGTGATCTGGAATTTTCATGTAAACATCATCCCTTGTATGTATAGCAGAAGTAATATGTAAGACAATCTCAGCACACATAACGCACACAGCACATGGCATTTAATGTGAAGCATAAGCCATTGTTTTGACATTGTCCTTCTCATCACTTACAGCTGACCAAGGATATGGCCTACAGAAGTGGTTTATGAACCCTTATAGACACCCCAGACAGATGCTGAAAAGGCCTACAACCATGTGTGCAGCTAAACACACAACATAGTAGAGTGAAGCTGTGGCCCGCTCAATGACAGGTTTAGGCGTTTGGACCAATCTGGGGGCAGGTTGGTATACTCACCCCCTATAGTATGTAGGATGACCCTAGTGTGTGCCATACTACACATATGTTCGAGCACCAATGTACTGTGGGATGGTAAACAACAACCCTTGGACCAAATTGAAGACAATGAGGATGATGCAGAACCTGATGGCAGTAACATCAACAACACTGCTGCAGGGATACATTGATGCACACAACTTTGTCTAACAACTTTTCACGATCCACGTATCTGTGATTTGTCCATCAACCAAAACACCACTAAGCCACTAAATAAAATGTAAAGTCCACAAATATGACTTGTAAGTGTGTTATTGTGACCAGGCCATGAGACACATCACATGTATGAAATGTTAGCAATAGGTTAAAATAACAGGTTGCAAGATGGAAGGCATAAAACAAGGTCACTGTGTAACCAGCTATGCTCAGAACATTGTAATAGGATGTATCACATTAGGTGCCTTGCACATATCCACAGCAATGTGTCATGAGTGAACATACCTTTGAGAGGCAAGTGTTGCATTTGAAGGAAAGGTGACTTCTCACAAGCTTAAGTGACTTTTGTTCTTAGAAATGACTTATGGCGGTCACACGTGACGCATTTGAAGGAAAGGTGACTTTCAGCAAGGCTTATGTGACGTATCACTTGGAAAGTGATGCATCAGACAAAAACATAACGCATATCTCAAAAAAGTGGCCTAGCCCATAGCAAGCATGGCACTACATAAGGAAAAGCGACTTATCAAGTCCAAACGTGACGCATGCAGGGAATATGAGACAAAGTGATGATAAATGGGATGCATCTGCGGCAAAGGTGTTGTACAGATATAATACTTCTAGGCAAAGCAGCAAAATCAGGGCAATGTGCTTGACACAAATCGTCATTGGTACTTCAGCTGAATGTTTTGTCATAAAAATACGATGCGTAGGCAGGACAAATGACGCTAAGGTAGAAAACGTGATGCATCTTCACAGGAAATCGTGCAATGGCACAGCAAAATCAGGAAATACACTTACTTTCTGGTTCACTTTGACTCTCTAGGTCTGTGCTGGGTGGTGGAGGGATTTGTGTAGAGGAGAGAGTTTGCCTGGGGATTAATGCTGCACAGTTGTGTCTCTTCTGTCCCACATTTGTCCAAAAAAGTTAGTCTAGTGTCCTGTCATTGATTTTGTGTTCTTGTGTGTCTTATTTTCTGGGGTGTCTGTCAATTTTGGGATCAATAGTCGTAGGTGTAGGTGGGTGGGTATGTTTGAAGTCAATATTTACTTCAGTTTGTGGGTATTTAATGGGTGACATGGCTGGATGGGCGAAGAACCTGTCCCACAACAAGTTTGGGGGCCTATTGTGGCTACTCATGCATTATTTGCCACAAAAACTGGGGTGTGGGGCCGAGTCAGCAACGGAAAGACAGCAAAGGCAGGGGACAGTGCTTTTTCAAATATTCAGAATCTTTGGGTTGCAGAGAAATTTGCACCAACCGAAGCACCGGTGGCAAGATGTTGTCATCCATGAGAGGGATCTGCTGGAACATCTGGGCCTGGAGATCGTTGGCTTTGTGGGTAAGTCATACCATTCCATAAAATGCTTAGCTGTGTGGTATACGTATACTCCTGGTTTTGGAGGTGCACATCGGTCACTATGATAGCATTCGTATGTCTTATGAAACAGAAACAGAAACTGCAATAGCCGCATGCGGGATGTAACCATAGTCCTCCATGAGCAGACAGTGCTGGTGAGACAGTTTGTTGCTGCTGTAAATTAGAGCCAATGTACATGGACTAAAGTCTGTGGGCGAACAATATAATTGCTCACTCTGAGCTGTGTGGACCACCCCTAATGTTTGGTGAAGGGGAGTACACTGAACATTCATGCTGACACAGGTGCTGATGTCCTTGCTGGTGTAGCTGAACAAACATTGGGGGTCATGGTCATTTCTAGAGGGCCACATAAGGCACCTGGTGTGGCCTTTCATTGTCTTGTAGCTATGGACTGAGCAAACGCAGGGCAAGTTATTGGGTTGGCCCAGCCTGCAATAGGGTGGCTTGTCATGGGCCTTGCGGTGGGTGTTCAACATCCATGGCACTATATACATTCCCCAATGGCACTATAATGTGAAAGTGGCAATGTGTCACACAGCCTACGTCTCACCAGGGGATGCGTAAGTGAGATGCAATGAGAGAAATCACTTCATATCAAGCCCTATTTTTGATACTAAATGTGTGCTGCGAGCAGCTGCACTCATGGACAGAGGACTATTCCTCTGTCACTGTACTGCAGCATGAAAGTGTCCCTTCACACTGCAAAAGATGATCACCCTGCTGCATTGAGCATAGGGTGCTGGCGTCAGGGCATGGCAGCCCATGGCGAGGCGCCACAGGGGAACGAGACATGAATGCACCATAGCTCTCCGTCACAGGGATATCATCCCCTTTACATTGAAGCAGGCTAGCAAAATCACATCAGAAAGGCCCACAGTTTGGACAGGGTTTGTAGAGGCCCACTGACCGCACACATACATTGACAATGTAGGGATTTGGGACAAGCAGAGTAACTGAGCCACTATGTGCCTAGAGTTGTCAGGGAGCATGAAGATTACATGTGCCACATATCACAAACTAAGGGAAGAAGTACAAGAAACAAGTGAACAGTGTGACATCTGTTGTAAATGGGATCACACGTAAGGGTCAGAGAATACATTGTTGGCCGACAAAGCACAGTGGCCCAATTGAGTGTCCAAACAGCCCTTACAGTATGACATCCATCACCCATGTAGCAAACTACGCTGCCTCTTGTACCTGGACTGCACTCAGTGCTCCTCATAGGTGATATGACTTCTATGTCCTTGGATAACTGAATATTGACATGCCATTTGGCATCAATCAGACGTTAGAAAAGTACATCAGGACACTAACGCCATTGTAAAATAATTTCAGGGATGTGTGGTAACAATGTTCTGTGCAACACGTGTTCACTGTCTACATGTTCTACATTCACAGGTCAATGTACCTTTGTTTATGTCTCACATGTGGACCAGAGCCACACACACAAGGTGAAGTGGGCAGTTTGAGTCACCCAAATGCTTCCAGTGAGTATCTACTTATGACTCTGCTGACCTTGAAGGGGAGTGAGAATGTATAACATGAAATGTCATCTATGACTTGTGTTAGAATTATCATCAACATGTGCAGAGAAGCTGTTTTCAAACTTGTGCCTTGACCTGGGATACTGTCAGTTCAAACAATCCATGGTACAAATGTATATCCAAGCAAAATGCTTCACATTAGGCACACTTAGGGCCTCTTTACTACACCATTTTGCTGCCGTGGCCAATTCCTATCATGATGCACCAACTGCACAGTGGGCTAACCTAAGTTGCACTAGCCAACATAAAGTCACCCAGCGTGACCTGTCCTGCCCCTGTAAACGTGATATCCTTACATGCATTACCCTGTGTGAAAGGGGACTTTAATAGGCATAGCTGTGGGTGAGCATATGCAAAGCCAATGACACTTGCCGCATTTCCAGATTTGCAACCTATTTAGGAGCTTACTGAGTGCGTTATTTACAAGAAAGTAAAGTAGCGCGGCGCAACAAGCCATTTGACCGCAGCGTGCTGCGTCACTCTATGCACAGACATGCGTCATATGTACAGCAATCTGAGGCATCCCTTCCCTTTCCACAGAGCTGGTGCACAATTGGATAGCATGCGCCAAGGAAGGCAGCCTTGTATCATGGTGCCAGGGTATCTGCGTTTTAGGGGACACTCTTTATGTGAAGGAAGGGACACCTTCCTGCACAAAAACAATCACAAGAGGTGTTCTCATCTTTCTGCAGCACGCATAGAAAGAGGACAATGCCATTACACATCATGTTTGTGCAGGGAGGTGTCCCTTCCTGCACACTTACTATCACCCCTATGACACAGACACCCCTATACCATGGTTCAAGGATGGCAGTATTGCTGTATGCAAGCCCATTGTGTGGTAGGGCATGTTATGATGACAGAAATGTGCCACAACTTGATGAGCCTTGATGAGCCCATCATGGCCTTATCTTTTTACACACTGCAGCGCAGCAGAAATGCTAGCAGAGCAGCTGTGCATCAAATCATTTTAAACGAGGCCCAAAGTATTTTCTTTGAATCCACACGTACAGCCAGATGTCACAAATGAGTAGGATATCATAGCCGGTGGCCTTTACAGACCCAGTATGAGTGGACAAGTATAGATTATTGCATTTCCCAGATGTGTGAGCTGTGTGACAACTAGCCCCTCACATACTTTGCCTTGCCTACAACATGTATATTTGTGGCATGTGCACTATGCAGAGCTATTCAGCATACTATAGCCTTCCTATGTGCGTGGACATACTACCATGAATGAGGCCGCTTTGTATGTAGCTCCATCCCATCTATGATTGTGCTGTGTCAGTATTTAAAGACAATTCAAAGATTATTGTCACTTGGATTGCCATGTGTGTCCAGAACATATTTGGAATGACACGTTCTTATAACATAGTTGTGAGCAGGTTAACTATGCCAAAATAAAGAGCAGCACAATCTTGGAAATGTCATATGTAAGGGTGATGTGCCATGGTCTAAATGGATCCATCATGTATGCTAAATAAGTGTAAAGTATCTCTTACTCCAAATATATGCCAAGAGTGTATGACTCCCTTGAGACATGTAATTAGTATATAGGTGTAATGTACTTGCCCACATACAACATGTGCTATTTGTCACATTACCCTTCATCAGAGGTCCCTGCACAACTCTCTGAGTCATGCATGGAAGGGACGTGTGAAATTGTAGGCCAACCGACCTATTATCTTACTATTGTTAACTGGCCAACACAACTCTTGGAGACATGGGACGGGAGGGATGGACTGCAATTGCATTGACAGCAGTGCAAATCTGATGAATGCAATGGTGTGCTATCCACACCATGCAAAATGCACAGGTCTGTACATGTGTCGGTCTTGAAAAAGTAATAACATGGAGGGATGGAAGGTTCCGCCCTGGTGGGTGTGTGCACATTTACGTGACATTCAAGTCTTCTCGATTTGTTCTCTGTAAAGATCAAATCCAGTCACTCTTATTTTTTTATCAGGATTTATATTTATTTCATATTTCCTTTTTCATCATTATTCGTTTTTATTAATATCTTCAATTTCCTTGTCACTTCATAATTCCACTTTTACCCAATGCATTTCGGGTCTTTACTGAGACCCTTCCTCAGGGGTCTGGTCTTTTAACGGATGTCTTGAAAAAGTGTCATACACCTGCTTTGTCTGTGAGTTAGTTAGTCACATACATGACCATGTTTGTTCAGCCTAGCAATTGGCTCACAAGGGTTGACATGAGTTTGTTATAGCGTAACTGTCATCACAGTGTAGGTTAGCTGCATGGCCATGCATGTACTTTAGTCTCTACACTCGAGTCTTCTTGCATGCTCCATGACATCACTCATGGAGTGAATAGATGGGTGGTGTGTTTAAAGGTGTATGAACACCATTTTGGACATCCAATTTGCAGTTTAGTTTAGCAGGGCTCAGGTTTTTTTTCAGACACTGCAATTTCCTCTACTCACAAGGCTATGGCCAGGCTGTTCATTTGTTGATAAAGGATGTGATGAACAAGCTACATTTGGCAATTGTAATTGGATTAGCCCACAATGGTGAACAGTTTGACAATACACACAACTTGTCAATCAATGAAATGATCATGCATGTGACAGATAAGAGTGTCATCTATGACTCCAATGTCTAAGACATATGTTCTTTTTCTTCAACAGACCAAATGACTGCAGAGGAGGAACGGATGGACCGCAGCCGTCTTGGCAGTAACGCCACATAAGGCACATAGTTAACATGGAAAAAAGGGCCGGAATGTGCAATATCTCATTGATACAGAGCATTCCTGCCCTTTTCCTTTGATGCAGGGCAGTACCGCAAGATTCCTAGCGGCGTTTCCTGGCACCAAAACCTCATAAATGAGGGCCAGAGTGTCGTTGCATGGCGTTGTGGATCTGTTCCTGCACTGTGCACCACAGGTACATCAACAAAAGTCACATTTCTGCAGCGCACGGGGGATTCAATTTTTGACCCATGATGTGTTGCTCTAGTATATGTTTTTTTAAACATTTATTTTTATTGTTTTTCCATAGTACAAGAAGATCAGAAAAAAAACCCAATGCAAGTTCTCGATAACATTCAGTTGACATATTAGTATACAATAATATCAATGGCAGTTTCACAGAAGATGAGCACACATTATACAGTACAATGGCAGACCGATAAGACAGCAACCCATACTGGCATGCTTAGTTCTCTTTGCATTCCAGGCTAAACATCTATCAAACACAATGATGCCAGACAATAAGCTGATTACAGGCTCTCATTTGGGGAAACAATATTTCAGAAGCATCCACAGCACAAGCACAGGTGGATAGGAAAACATCACAGGGGATTCAACTTAGCAATGCTACTACCTCCATTAGGTTTTGAGTTCTACCTTGATGTCCCACATGGAATATAGATCTGATAGGCAAGGGCCTTTACTGCTCCAGTGTCTCCGGAACGTCAGTCTGGGATTCCGTAGATCGAGCTAAGAGGTAGCTCTGTAGTGGCCTCCATATATTTTTAGGCTTCGAGGCCCTGGGCAACATTTTGGCAAATAAAGTCAATTGGTCATGGCAATAATCAAGCTCTTCAACCATTCCTTGAATTCTGGCGTCCACCCTCTGCCCCACCTGCAAGCCACTCTACGCTTAGTTAATAGTAAGGCAATAGCAAGGAATTTGCGACAGGACTTTGGTATGTGCTTAGTATAACTTAACAATGCTAGTAACGGCGTGCACTCTAAAGCAATGGGCACCATCTGGTGCATAGCCTCAAACACCTCAGACCAATATCCACCCACCCTAGGACACTCTCAGGCCAGATGTAAAAAATCAGCCCCTGGGCTACCATATCTATCACACTCATCTGTGGCTCTCAGGTTGAATCTAAACATTTTAACAGGAGTGTAATAGAGGCGTTGCAGAAATGTATAATGTGTGATGCATAGCCTAGAACTGGCAGATATCTGCTCTGTTTGGAGGCTGCAGTACGCCCATTGGTCATCAGTTATTTCATATCCCAATTCCTGATTCCACTTAGCACAGGAAGAGCTGGGAGACTCCACTTGTTGTGTGTGAATAGTGCGGTAGAGTACCGAGACCAAGTGCCCCGGCGATGTGGCATGTAATAGCATATGTAAGGGGGTGAATGTTGGGGGTTCCTGAGGAAATCCAGGAGTGATAGATCACATACTTTGTAGAAATTGGACATAGAGGAATATTTCCAGCGATGTGGGTTGGATGCAAAAGGCTCTCAGAGGTGTGAAGTTTCCCATTTTGATAGAGATCCCCCCCCTTGTCTTGATTTTGATACGTTCAAATAGTTTGAGGAACCCTGTTTCCTGCAGTAGTGGCAAGCTTGGATGATAGGTGAGCGGAAGAAGTGGCGAGTATAACATTGGACATTGAAGGAGAGCTAGAATGCGTCGCCAGGCTTCTACCACGCATGTGGTAGTGGTAGGCTCAATATCGCGCATGCGGGGAGGTGTGTGTAGCATGCCGTCTAATGGGATAGGGTCCGCCAGCCAGTGCTCAGCTGTAATCTGTGTTATGTATCTAGGGGGATGGAACCAGAAAAACGCATAGTGGGCCTGCGCATTTACATAATACAGTTCGAAATCTGGCACATCATATTGAGCATATGGTTGCATGAGGATTTTTCATTGCAAGCAAGACTATTTACCCCCATATCAGCCATGCCAATTCTGACTTGAGCCTCTGGAAGAAATACCGCCCGTGATAGAATGAGATGTTTAAAAAAAGGTACAGCCACAAATGCTTTTGTGGCAGAACCACCATTTTAATCAATGCCGCAAATCCTGCTAAGGTCAGTGGCACCGTGTGACATTGTCCGTGATCCGATGTATTGCGGTACCGTAGTTGATGCACATAAGCTCCTCTCTATCTTTATTTAGTACTATCCCAATATAGCATAGTTCCGAGTCGCACCACTCCAGAGGGAAGTCCAAGGGGAATCTTAAGGCTGCAGGAGTCAAAGGGAAGATTTGTGACTCTCCCCAATTGATAAGTGTCCCTGAAAGTTTGCAGAACACTATGAATTCCTGCAGGAGTGTGTTCAAGTGACCTTGTGGGTGCCTAACGTATAACGTTATGTCATCCGCATATAAGTTTACAAGGATTTGTGTTAGGTTGCATCATAGGGCTTTGTCTTGGTGATGTTGCCGCAATTTGCACGCAAAAGGTTCAATTACAAGGGGAAATAATAATGACAAGAGTGGGCATCCCTGCCACGTGCCTGCGGAGATAAGGAACGCTTCGGACAGATATAGCAGCTTTATCCAGGACAGGAATACGACAGGAAACCCCATTTGCTGCAGCATCCCAAGGATATAGTCCCATTCGACCGAGTCGAATGCTTTAGTGGCATCCAAGAAGACCGCCGCCAGCGGCAGTTCCGGAGTGACATTCTGCATTATAGAAAATAGGGTAAGAAGGTTATGTGTGGTGGCCCTGCCAGGGACAAACCCTGCCTGATCGAGGAGTACTAACTTGTCCATTAACGAAGCAAGCCGATTCGCAATAACATTCGCCAGAATTTTTGCATCAAATTAATAAGGGATAGCGGCCGATAAGAATCACAATGTAGTGGTGACTTTCCTGGTTTAAGCAATGATGTAATAAGTGCTCTCTCATGTAAGGGAGAAGTGTACCAGTTTCCAGCGACTCCTCATATATCTCCTTTAGAATTAGAGCCATCAGATCTATGTAAGCTTTATAAAACTCAGCAGGCAGTCCGTCCAGACAAGGGGCCTTCCCTGACTGCATTTGCATAATAGCTTCTCTTATGTTATCTATTTCAAAGGGAGCGCTTAAGAATTCCCTCTGCGAGTCACCCAGCCACCCCAGGGCTATGTCTCCAAGGAAGCTGTCTAGTTCAAAATGATCCCTACGTTGCGAGGTATAGAGTGTTGTGTAGTGTTCTGTGAATGTTGCTAGGATATCAGCTGTGTCGTGTTGTAATATCCCACCTGACCCCATGATTTCTAATAAACAGTTGGAAGAAGTGACGTATGGTTTGAGATAACGCCTTCCCAGGCCCCTCACCGTACTTCCAGGCCTCACTATATTTTCCTCTAAATTTCGTTTCCCGCTCTGCGGCCTCCATATGTTCTGTGAGTTTCCCCCGGAACTCATTCTGTAGTTCTGTATCCCCCCTCAGGCTCAGCTGTACCTCTAAATCCTTTAGCTCCGCATCTAATCGCCTGATCGTGCCCTGAATATCTCTTAATACTCCTGAGCCTTTGGGAATACCTTAAAAGCCTCCTAGATTGTTTCTACATTATCTACAGAGCCTTTATTCCTGTGGAAAAAGTCTTGAATTTCGTCCCCTAATTGGCTGTGGAATACTGCGTCCAGAAGTATTAAGGGCTGCAATTTCCAAGTGTGGCACAGTTTATTATACCCAGGTGGGGCTATTGTGAGCTTGACCGGGGAGTGGTCCGAGTACTTCCTGGCCAGTTGCGTGATATCTTTTATTAGGAGGCCTAATCCTCTAGACAGTAAGAGATAATCCAACCATGCCCAGGAGGCAGTGTGTGCTGCAAAATGTGTGCCCTCTCAAGCAAGTGGATGATAGTGAAGCCATGCTTCTAGTAATCCAGTCTCTGTTCTAATTCCCTGTGGCGCTTGGTGGGACCTATTGTAATGATGTGGTGCAGGATTGGATCTGTCTTCTGCTGGGTTAAGAGCTACATTAAAATCCCCCCATATTTTATGCGTTGACCCTATGTCAATTACCTTCCCCCACAACTCAGTAAAGAACTCAGGAGCATCCACGTTTGGGCCATAACAACTTACTAGGGTGATCGAATTCCCGCCCAGGCATCCCTATTCAACAGTGTACCTGCGGCTATGATCCAGTGATGTCCCTGCTAGGGCAAACGGTGTATGTTTTTAAATAAGTATTGCAATGCCCCTTGCATATGATGAGTATGATGAAAATAGTTGCTGGTCTGCCCATTTTGTAGCTAATGTAGAGGGGTGCGATGGGTGAATGTGCGTTTCCAGGAGCAGTGCGATGTGTGTATTTTGTCTACCTAAATACGCCAAGAGCTGGCGACGCTCTCACGGGTCCCCTTCCCCTAGTCCACGCACATTCCACGTTACTATCTGTGGTCCCTGTTGAGTTGTCAAGTCAGCCATATGAGTCAGAGGTGTATACTAAGTGATGATGTGCCATTTGTACGTTGCATGCCGTGTTCACCAAAATACTACATGTTCTTCTGCCACAGTTCTGCATAACATTTAACGAGAGTCAGCAAGGAATGCCCTTCCCCCCTTCTCCCCTCCCTCCCACAACAGCACCCCAATTGTGCCATAATGTCATTTCCCTCCCCAAACCCAGCATTGCCCCAACTAATCAATTCGGTCAAACAAGACCAACTGTGAAGAAAGTCTTGCAGGGGATCACCCATAATGGGGGAACCGCCAGTGTGTCACATTTACCTCCCTGCTCCCAATGACTAGAGCCCACCGCAGAAGCAGCAGGCGAGACATTCGGTGGGAGGGTGCTCTGCACTATGCTGTGGAGAAAAAACCAGGCTGTGTCCAAATCTTATAAGTATCACAGTATATACTTGCACTAGCATCAGATTTGCTGGATTCACTTATCTGCCATCTCCTGGCGGGCGATGGATCCAGTCACCAGCAGATCCTGAGTGTTGTCCTATTGCTTTGTAGGCTAAGTTTCTAGAGCCAGCAGACCAATCGGATTGTTTGTGTAGATCTAGTAGCGTCAGGCAGCGCCAACTTTAACCCCCTATCCTTACGATGAACCTTCTGTCTCTGGAGTGCGGGACGAGGCGGAGTGATCATCAGGATTTCATCTAGGTGAATAATGATTGATCATTTTGAGAAACTCTTCGGCTTATTGTGGGTTCGCAAATATCTTTTGTTTACCTTGGTGTGTGACCCTTAGACGTGCTCCTTAGACGTGCTGAAAACATAGGCGCAAAGTCAATCTTCGCCTTACGAAACTTCTGCTTTACCAGGAGGAACTTACAACGGGCTTCCTGCATGGCAACTGTAAAGTCTGGATATATGGTAAAATCCATGCCTTCATATGTCAATGTCTTCTTCTCACGCACCACGTGAAGTGCGGTGTCCCGGTCACGATAGTGAAGGATCCGTGCGACAATGGGGCGCGGAACACTGCCCGGAGGGGGGCGAGGGCCCAGAGACTGATGTGCTCTTTCCAGGGTCAGGTGCGGGGAGAAAGCGGGCTCTCCAAATGTGTCACGCAGGAGACGTTCGATGTATATTATATGTTGCTTGATTTGTATCATGGGGCTTGTGGTTTTTGGTGATTCATGTTTTAAGTTGTACAACAGGTAGCCGTATGCAAAGGTGGATGTAGACTGGTGCGAAACTTCACGCATGGGGGTGGAAACGTGACAGTGCTTAACTGAGCACTGCAATATGTAACTGGCCAGTGTCAATTCTCTATGTTGTGTTTCACAGAACATGAGCCAAATCCCGTACAACTGGAGCACTGAGACATAGCTAGCTGCACTGCACAGAACGCCTGTTTTGATAATATTGCCCCTTGTTGTGATGTGTTGGTCCTGGTGGACAGCACTGTCTTGTCCCGGGATTCCTGCCACCAACTCATCTGGGATGCTCGATGCCACGCACTCCTCCAAGGCATACAGCACCTCCTGGTGTGCTGGGCTTTTTCCTCTGGTCTGCAAAGCGGACTTGAGATTTGTATCAAGTTTTGCCTTTGTTCTGCGCTTATAATCGTGCCAACACTTTTTGCAATTGGTAACTGTCCTATTGGCTTAGGCTTAGGGGGGGAGGTGTGGCGCCACGGCCAGGGCGACTGACGCTGGACGCTGGGGATCACGGTTCGATCCCTGGCTCTGTCAGCAGGGGTCTGCCCAGCACCATGCGACTCTGGGCAATAGCTCGCTTAATCTTCCCAACGGCCCCCAGCGCCTTGAGACCCCTTTGGGGGTGATTTGTGCACTATACAAGTACTGGATTTACATTTACATATTTACAAGCAGCTGATTTTCTACACAATGGACTGCCGTATGGCCTCTTTCTTCCATAGTGGCAACTTAGTGGTGACAAAAAGCTGGTGTTGATGGTTTGTCACTTCTGTGTCTAATTTTCCTCCTCACTGAAATTGGACTTCCTCTTCTGCTTCCCATTGGAATCTGCCTCGGCATCTGAGCTGGTACTGGGGTTCTTGGGTTGGTTGTCCTGAGTACAGCAGTGTGCTCCCTGCTCAATTGCTACCTTCAATGTAGTACCCCAAATGGTTTCCTTAGGCAATACATTGTTTTTGTTGTTATTTTTGCCACTTGTCGCATGGAAGATCTTGCATTACGACATGAGTGCTAAATGTTGAGTTTCTGTGGCGATGTCATAGGGCAGCACATTTTATTTTGACGCATCGCTGAATTACGGCAGCATGCGTAAGTTCCTGTACATAAGCCCCTGAGTTTTTTTCAGCAATATGGATCTATGGATCTAGGGAACATGTTTTAGACGCTCTAACCTCTGCATCACCCCTCTATCGAAAAAATCGCAAACATTACGGCAACAATCCTTCAGAATCGGACAGAAGCCACCTTAGATCCTGACATCCCCTGTACAAAAGTATTCACCACTTTCAAACCTCTTACCAAGGAGTATGCCCTTAATCTATTTTTAAAATGCAAATCAGGTTCCCCATTGGACCCAGCCCCGGCCCGGACCCTGAATGAAATTGCCCCACTAGTCATCAACCCCCTGCTTGAAATCTGGAACTCCTCCTTATACTCAGGTGTTGTCCCTCCCGTATGGAAGCATGCAGTGTTAATCCCCATTAAAAAAAAAGCAGGTGTCGACCCAGTATGTTTGAGCAATTACCGCCCTATCTCGCTCCTATCCAAACCAGCCAAAGTGCTTGAGAAGGCGGTACAAGAACAGCTGTCCAACTATCTTGAGACAAATTCGCTGTTCCACGACTCACAGTCAGGATTCAGGCCGGACTTCAGTACCGAATCTGCTCTACTTGAAGTAGCCGAGTCGATTCGCGAATGCACGGATAGGGGTGAGGAGGCCATGCTGGTCCTCCTCGACCTATCCGCAGCATTCGACACCATCTCCCATGAAACACTACTTATACGCTTGCAGGAGGTGGGAGTTGGTGGGACCCCTCTTGCCTGGGTCAAATCATTCCTCACGGATAGATTCCCAAAAGTAATGCTGGGCTCTTTCTTCTCCACTAAGAAACCGTTAACATGGGGGTTACCACAGGGTTCTGCCCTTAGCCCGCCCCTTTTCAATGTTTATCTGAAACCTCTCGCAAAACTGGTGGAAGCTTGGGGCGTCAGAGTGATCTTTTATGCTGACGACACTCAGCTGGTGTTTTCCTTTAAAGATCACTCTGAAAGCTCCTTGCTAAACTTTCGACACTGCTTAGTGAATATCGCAGCCTAGATGTCCTCAAACAATTTGAAATTAAATACAGACAAGACAGAAGTCTTATTTTTTAACCAGAAATCCCCCATCTCTTCCAGCCTCTGGTGGCCTGCCTCCTGTACCTGTCCAAGCGGCCCGTAATCTTGGCTTCCAATTTGACACTGCCCTCTCCTGTGAGACCCAAATCAACAAAGTGACAGTGTCATGTTTCGGAAAGCTCCGTATGATTAAAAAAATCATCCCTTTCCTGCCATTGGACTCACGCAAGATAGTAGTCCACACCCTCATCACTTCCCATCTGGACTACGCAAATAGTCTGTACGTCGGAGCCCCAGCATATCTCATAAATCGTTTACAGACAGTACAGAACTCAGCGGCCAGGCTGATCTGCAATATCCCCTACCGGCATTCCATCTCACCTCATCTGATTAAACTTCACTGGCTCCCAGTGAGACTACGAATGCAGTTCAAATCCTTGACCCTGGCATTTAGAGCTCTCAATGGTTGAGGCCCCACCTACCTGAGGCACAGACTGAAGATCTCACAAGCATCCCGAGATCTCAGATCTAACCATCTCCACCTTATGATCTGCCCCCGTTTTCGCTTAGCGCGAACGGGAGGCAGGGCCTTTGCAGTGGCCACCTCCAGACTGTGGAACCACCTTCCAATAGAACTGAGATTCCTGACTTCTGAGCCGTTGTTTCGAAAGAAACTTAAAACCTGGCTCTTTTCCCTGATCTAGCCTACTTTTTCTTTCTGATCCCTTCTGAACCTTATGAGATATTGTCTCCATCGCCGGGACACCTCCGGCGGAGGTAGCTGCGCGCTTTACAAATCACTAAATAAATAAATAAAAATAAATACAATAAATATCCCATTCAGGTCTCATAAATATAATTATAAGCTAAGATAGATTTTCATGTTGGCCCGAATATCATTATACAATTATTACAAGGTGTCCACAGGCACTGGCCGTATTGCAACATATTAGTTGTGCCCTGTTCTTGCTGTAATGTCGTTCCACTGCCATGTTGGATTTTGCATCTTCATAAAAAAATCATTTTAGCAAAGGAAAGGGCAAACGTTTCTTCCTGGGTGTTATGGTTCTACAGTAATTTGCAACTGCGAGTAATTGGTATACTGCAAAAAATACATTTACAGTGCCCAGTTCCAGATTCCCTTCATTATCTGCTACTAGGAACTTTACTGATGAACACAGCTGGTAAACCCTGGACATCAAGCATTAAAATGTGTACAGTTCTGGATACTTATAATTTATCAGGAAAATATTTTTTTGCGATTGTAACGCCATTTGTGAAGGGCACTTTCTGCCATTTCAATTGCTCTGTAGGGCTATTGTTTAATTGGCGATTTCCACTTATTTTAAGCTGTATCCCGGCTCTGTCCTAAAGTGCTGCCTCTCCCACCTTGAGCCTCTGCCTGTGTACAATAAATTTCCTAGAATCACATACATCCCTAAAATTGTTTAAACACTTTCAATGGAAATTCCTTCCATTTCACAACAATTTACTGCCAATTTACTATCAGGGGAGCAGTGAAATCTAGTCTGACCTTGTGAACTTTATCCTTGGGACTTAGAGGCAGTGCTATTGATGAGTTGGGGTAAGAGAGCAACATTAGCAGCAGAGCACAGGCTTTGTAGACAAGAGTGTGTATATATAATTGTGATATTTGCCTTTTCATGAACAGTGGTATATGAAAAAAATAGTACCTTTAACTGTGGCATGTAATTAAACATTTGGCAACTTTATCTAAAGTGTACATTGGAGGTAATGTGGCATTGTATAGCACACAGCTCAGACATTTTTGAAATGCTTCTTTACATGTAATTGCAGTTCTATGTAATTTTCTCTGACATTGTTGCAGTCTGTCCCTTTTCTCTCTCTGTCACATGCATACATTTTTAGGTTTCGTAGGCTTTCCAGTCACCTGATTACAGTTGAAGTCTTCTACACACTTGGAGAGGGTATGTACCTACAAATGATTCTGTGAAACATGCACTACTTTCAACCTATTCTACCTTGTTCTGATCCCTTCTTTCACTCAACCCACTCTCAGACACCACTCACCCTGCACACTCACCCACCATTTACTCTGTAAAGACACCCTGACATTGTGCTAGCAGTCAGATACTGCTATCCACAACTCACACGGTGCTGACTCTGCACTCACATACCATTGACATACCTCTTACCCAGCACTCACATTCTTCTCACCCTCCACCCACACCCCTCACCCTGGACTCAAACACCTCATCCTGCCCTTATACCATTGACATGCTGCTCACCCTATACCCGCACACCTCTTACCCTGTAAACTCACACAATTCTCATTCTGCACTGAACACACATCAATCACCATGCATTGAGGCACTTTCTCCCTGCACTCAGACACTTATCAACCTTCATTCATGCACCACTTACCCTGCACAGAGAGCACTCACATCATTCTCCCTGCACTGATACACTGCTCCCACATTGTTATTGTTTGAATGGGGGAGACCGGCCTTGCAGCCCCCTCCAAGGGACGATTTTGACCCTGTGGACCCCATCCGCCGGGTACCTGGGTCTATGGTCACACACACAAATGCTACTGATGATGGTTTCTGTATGTTTAAAAAACAACTACTTTCTCTTTAACAATGACGTTTACCATCAACTCTGTGGAACCGCCATGGGCACCTGCTTCGCCCCCAGCTATGCAAATTTGCATATGGGCTGGTGGGAGGAGCAGGTGATCCGGGTCGAGTTTCACAAAGAATAGGAAGAGAATTTACTTCATTGGAGTCGCTTCATCGACGACCTTTTCGTCGCGTGGACAGGGACTGAAGATTCTGTTAGGTGTTTCATCTAGAAAATACAAGATAACTCTTCATAAAAAATATCCTTTTAGCAAAGGAAAGGGCAAACTTTTCTTCCTGGGAGTTATGGTTCTACAGTAATTCGCAAGTGCCAGTAATTGGTATACTGCAAAAATTACATTTACAGTGCCGAGGTCCAGATTCCCTTCATTATCTACCACTAGGCACTTTACTGATGAACACAGCTGGTAAACCCTGGACATCAAGCATTAAAATGTGTACAGTTCTGGATACTTATAATTTATCAGGAAAATATTTTTTTTGCGATTGTAACGCCATTTGTGAGGGGCACTTTCTGCCATTTCAATTGCTCTGTAGGGCTATTGTTTAATTGGCGATTTCCACTTATTTTAAGCTGTATCCCGGCTCTGTCCTAAAGTGCCGCCTCTCCCACCTTGAGCCTCTGTGCCTGTGTACAATAAATTTCCTAGAATCACATACATCCCTAAAACTGTTTAAACACTTTCAATGGAAATTCCTTCCATTTCACAACAATTTACTGCCAATTTACTATCAGGGGAGCAGTGAAATCTAGTCTGACCTTGTGAACTTTATCCTTGGGACTTAGAGGCAGTGCTATTGATGAGTTGGGGTAAGAGAGCCACATTAGCAGCAGAGCACAGGATTTGTGAATTCTAGTCTGACCTTGTGAATAAGGGTGGGCGTAGTTCGCGAAGTAGCGCTACGCGAAGCTACACGAAGTGCACTTCGCACTACGCGAACTTCACGTAGCACTACGCGAGCTGCGTAGTAGCATGTTCGCACTGTGCAAGATGTGTTTTCAATGATTGCACAGTGCGGACAAGCATCTGGCACTGTGCAATCATTGAAAACGGCATCTTGCACAGTGCGAGCTGTAGTTTTCTGCTGATCGAGTAGATTATTACTCGAGCTGAAGCTTTCTCAACGCGAACTGGTAGTTTCTCATTGAGGGCGGTCGCGAGCATGCGCAACCACTCACAATGAGAAACCTTACCTCCCCGTGTTGAGAATCTCGCCGGGATGTAATTTTGCTTGCTCGCGAACATGACGTTCAGGACCGCGAACAAGCAAAAAATGAGCGCTGCACTATGCTACTCTGCACTACGCGTGTTCGCACTGTGCTACGTGCAGCTCGCGTAGTGCCAAGTTGCGCAAACTTCTCAAACTCCAGGAGCGTAGCGTGGTGCTACGCCCAGGGTTACTTATGAACTTTGCCCTTGGGACTTAGAGGCATCGCTATTGATGAGTTGGGGTAAGAGAGCCACATTAGCAACAGAGCACAGGATTTGTAGACAAGAGTGTGTAAATATAATTTTGATATTTGCCTTTTCATGAACAGTGGCATATGAAAGAAATAGTACCTTTAACCGTGGCATGTAATTAAACATTTGCCAACTTTATCTAAAGTTTACATCAGAGGTAATGTGGTATTGTATTGCACACAGCTCAGACATTTTTGAAATGCTTCTTTACATATAATTGCAGTTTTATGTAATTTCCTCCGACATTGTTTCAGTCTGTCCCTTTTCTCTCTCTGTCACATGCGTAAATTTTTAGGTTTCGTGGGCTTTCCAGTCACCTGATTACAGTTGAAGTCTTCTAAACACTAGGAGAGGGTATATACCTACAAATGATTCTGTGAAACATGCACAATTTTCAACCTATTCTACCTTCTTCTGATCCCTTCTTTCACTCAACCCACTCTCAGACGCCACTCACCCTGTACACTCAGTCATTTACTCTGTACAGTCACCCTGCGCTAGCAGTCAGATACTGCTTACCCACAGCTCACATGGTGCTGACTCTGCACTCACATGCCATTAACATACCTCTTACCCAGCACTCACATTCTTCTCACCCTCCACCCACACCTCTCACCCTGAACTCAAACACCTCATCCTGCCCTTATACCATTGACATGCCGCTTTCTCTATACCTGCACACCTCTTACCCTGTAAACTCACACAATTCTCATTCTGCACTGAACACACATCAATCACCATGCATTGAGGCACTTTTACCCTGCACTCAGACACTTATCAGCCTTCATTCATGCACCACTTACCCTGCACAGAGAGCACTCACATCATTCTCCCTGCACTGATACACTGCTCCCACATTGTTATTGTTTGAATGGGGGAGACTGGCCTTGCAGCCCCCTCTAAGGGACGATTTTGGCCCTGTGGACCCCATCCGCCGGGTACCCGGGTCTATGGTCACACACACAAATGCTACTGATGATGGTTTCTGTATGTTTAAAAAACAACTACTTTCTCTTTAACAATGACGTTTACCATCAAGTCTGTGGAACTGCGATGGGAAGAGAATATACTTCATTGGAGTCGCTTCATCGACGACCTTTTCGCGTGTGGAGAGGGACTGAAGATTCTGTTAGGAGTTTCAACTAGAAAATACAAGATAGCTAAATTTGACGTTTATTACCTCAGTCAGTGGGAGTGAAGTTAAGTTTTTTAGATCCAACAGTGTATGTAAAGGACTTTAAATTACATACAAGACTCTTCAGAAAACCAACAGTGGGGAATACGTTGCTACATGCAACCAGCTTCCATCCGCAATGGGGAATGTTTAAGAGCAATCCATAATTGCAGTGACCAAGAAACCTTAAAGAAGGAACTTGAAAATTTGGAATCACGGTTTAAATCCTGGAGTTTAAAAGGCAAGTCTCCGCGTACACATCATCTGACAACCTAAACTTTGTGAATGTCTGTATCAGTCGCTAACACATGCATTAACCCCTTAAGTGCTGCGTCGGTGCGTTGGCCGACGGCAGCACTACCTCCCCAGTGCTGCGCACGACCATTGGACGTCCATTCAGCACTAGTTCCAATGGACAGCGCAGCACTGGGGAGGGATGTTTACTAGCATCTATGAGGTTAAGTAAAACACAATTAATCACTCACTTATACAGTCAGTCACACACCTACTTGATCATGCATCCTGACTTTTATACACCCATTCATTCTTCAATACACCTTGGCATATATATATATATAAAACATATTGACATTTTATAGAAACACATAGTCACTGGATGATGTCATCGGTGATGTAATTTGAGATGTCATCAGTGATGTCATCAGTGATGTCACTGACCATGGCATGAATGATGTAATGTGTGACATCATCAGCAGTGCGTTGCGGGGACGCGAGTTATAGTTAGCTCAACTAACTATAACAGGGGAATTTCTATCATTTTGTATGAGTGAACCATAACTTTCCTGAAACCTATGGTTTTTTCAGTGAATTTCTAAGGCTTTTTAAATGCTAATTCCTAACTATAACGTCTGTAAAACCTATGGTTTTTCAGTGAATTTCAAAGGTTTTTAAATGCTAATTTCTAATTATAATGTTTATTAAACATATCTCTTTTTTCTATGTTTTTTAATTATCATCCCATTCTCAACTTGTTGAAAACTGCAAATCTCACCACTCTTCCATTGATGCCTTCCAACAACAAAATCGCCACAAACGAGAGCCACAACTAACGCTAATGATATGCAAAAAAACCACGAAAACACCACTTCCCCATATTTTCAACAACCAGCCAAATCTGCGACGGGATCCAAAAAGCAGACGATAAGCCGACTTACCAGTAACAAATTAACATCAACCTTTAACTGGTGTAAGGATGTCGACTATCTACTGCGAGAATTAGACCCTACTCACAGCCACATCTAAAGACCAACATGTGATATAGCTACTGATCATGCAGCTCCGACACCCAACAAGGCCACAACACCCAGCGCCACCACCACTAGAACCTCCCTCCCGGACCAGCCCTGCTACTACCACCGACGCAGCGCAAAACAGGACAACGGACCTTCCCAAAATATCATGTCTCCTTAGCCGCACAATAGCTGAATGTTGGGAGGTATGGCAACCAACTATAAATGAAAAAGGCAAGTCACCCATCAATAATAATGCACACAATGCCAAGTGTAACGGTGATGTGCTGCACAGACCTCACTATGCAAAGCACAAACCTCTCCATGTGGCGATATACTATTGATACTTGTAGAGTAGTGCACAGTGCACGCAACCATGTTACCTCAGGCATTGGGGAAGATCTGTTGCCCCCCCCCTGGAAGCAGAAGCGGAGTGGGCTGGTCCAACATATGCCAGTCCAGCGTAGGAGTATGAATAAATAGGCCGGGCCATGGGCGTGGTTTACTTGTGGGAAGACCAACAAGTCTGCAGAGCGACGGCCCTCACCCTGGCACGTGGCTGCCGCAATGACCGCGGTCCTCCTCCACACAGGCCCTCTGTGAACCCAGCGGCACAGTACTGCAGACTTATGTCTGTACCGACTACTGCCTTCAATCTACACTGCAGACAGCAGGGTTCACAACTTGAATTCAGCCTTGATTTAAATTGCACAGAGAATTGTACTTTATGTCCTCGGATTTTGTCAAGAAGAAGTGACAAACAGCATTCCTCGATGTCTATGCTAACTACTGCCTTCGATCTACACTGCAGACAGCAGGGCTCACAATTCAGATGCAGCGGCGATTGCAGATGACGAATTCCAGTTCGCAAGACACGTTTCTCCTAGTGCGACCCGCCGGGACCACGCATCATCGCAGGATGCACACATGCTGTGTGCTTCAGGTGCTACTAACTCACTGCACCATAAGTCATCTTCACCTGCCTTATCAAGGCAAGACATTGCTCCCAGTGCGGGCCGCCGGGAGCACATATCATCGAAGGGTGAGCACACACTGAGTACTCCAGGTGCCACTAACTGTGCAGCTCAATTCAACGCCACATGGCCTGCACCCTACACTGGGGTTGCACGCTTCACAATTCAAGATTAATAGCAACGTAAATTATGTAAGAGACTATAATGGGTTATGAAAGACCAAATGCTCCCAATCTGTGCAGCTCAAGTCAATGTCACTTGCCTGTGGGCCTTTGCTGACTGCTGCCTCCATCCTACACTGTGGAAGACCGGTGACACGTGGTGCCAACTAACCCTGTTCAACACAAGCCGATCCCACATGTGTAACTGATTCCTGAGTCCTGGATGGCAGCGACCCCAACTTCGTGGCAGTGACCACAGCACCAGACTCCCTTCAATCAGTGAAGGATATTTGCATATGGAAGGGCAGCGACACGTGGTGCCACTGAACCTGTACTATGCAGGCCGGTGGGGTCACCAACGTATGCACATGGGTATGGGCCCTTGCTCACCGCTACTCAGACCTACACTGTGGAAAACCGTTGACACATGGTGCCACTAACCGTCTTCAACACGTCGAACCCACATATGTAACTGTGTCCTGAGTCCTGAATAGCAGTGTCCCCAGCTGCGTGAGTCAACAGCAGCATCAGACTCCCTTCGATCAGTGAGGCATATTGCCATATGGAAGGCTTGCGACACGTGCTGCCACTAACTCTGTTCAACACAAGCCAATCCCACATGTCTAACTGTGTCCTGAGTCCTGATTGACAGTGACCTGGTCTGTGGCTGCGACCACAGCACCAGACTCCCTTCGATCAGTGAGTCATATTTCCATAGGCAACGGCGGCAACACGCGGTGCCACTAACTCTCTTTAACACAAGCCGACCCCACATGTGTAACTGTGTCCTGCGTCCTGATTCACACTGACCCCAAGTCCGTGGCAGCGACCACACTCCCTTTGATCAGTGAGGCATATTTCGATATGCAAGGCCGGCAACACGTAGTCTCACTAACCCTCTTTAACACAAGCTGATTCCACATGTGTAACTGTGTCTTGAGTCCTGAATGGCAGTGACCCCCAACTTCGTGGCAGGGACCACAGCACCAGACTCCCTTCAGTCTTATTTGTTGTTCTTTTCTTTACATAATGTTTTTTATATGTAAATCTTTACATGACTAAGGTTCTTCTTTGTCCAAACGCACAGGGACACTTCCGGGCCCAAGAAAGTTGTTGGGGGTATGTTGGTAATGTGGGAAGAGGGTACGTTACCTGCTAATGTGGGGAGAGGGAATGTCAAAGGGGTGTCACTCTGAGAAAGAACTCCGATATGTTTTCACAAATGCCTCGGACAGATGCCAGCTGACGGACTGAATCACAAAATGTTTTTTCAATACTTATGTAGTGTGAGTTATGAACAGTTCGGACCCAGGCTCGCAGAGGTACAGCTGCGGTCCGTCCACAGACTCAGTACTACGAGCCGTCCGCGTCATTGTGTCTATCCCTGCCCTTTTCCCTCATACAGCATGCCACGCCACTCCGATCACGTTCCAATGTTGGCCCCACATAGCTACCTTTTGCAGGCGTACTCGCAGTTGGTGTGCAGGTCAGTAGTCTAGTTCTCAACATCTCACTGCCACTCCCTGAGGGCATGTTTGCACACACACCACACCCATCCGGCACATGCTGCACACGTCATGTGACCACGCAAATATAACAGATCGACAAAGTCACTTCCTTTATAGCCGGTGCTGACTAGCTGGCGAACTCTCCATGGGTCTCAACCATGGAGTCCATGAAAAGATGTGCAGAAGGTTGGCCTACCATCCCCTTGGTGCGGACTTCAAATGGATAGGGTTAGTGCCACCCCAAACTCATGTGGCCATCAGGAGCCTATCACCACATGGCACGAACTTGAGTTCCACAGGCATAGCGGCACCAAACGCTGAGGTGGTCTCCGCCATTGATGACTCAGGACTCAGCGCCATATGTGAGATCTGTCGGGCCACAGAGAAGCTGAAGTGGTCTCCACCATTCAGGACTCAGCGACATCTGTCCGATCCGCGAAGAAGTTGATGTGGTCTCCGCCATGCAGCACTCAGGACCTAGCGACATCTGTAAGATCCGTGCAGAATCTGATGTGGTCCCCGCCATTCATGACTCAGGACTAAGCAACACATCTGAGATCGGCGAGGTTTGGACGGGCACGTGGAGTCCACCCACTGCTGTAAACTGTGCTGGCACGAGGTAATTATTTGCTCATTGATGCGCAGAGGCGACAGCCTCTCTCTCTCTCTCTCTCTCTCTCTCTCTCTGTCTCTCTCTCACTTCCCTCTCTTCTCTCTCTCACTCTCTTCATTCCTTTCCTTCTATCTCTCACTTATCCCTTTCTCACTCCCTTTCTTTCCTTCCCTCTCTTTTTCTCTCTGGCTTGTTCTTCCTTCTCTGTTTCTCCCTCTCAGTCCTTTGATTTGATTATTACACATGTCCTTTTTTGTGCTTTATTTTCCAGGCTCTGTCGTCGACATCCATGGTCCCCACCAGAGTCTTCCACCTTGTTGTTTTCTATTATGTTTGTTACATTTTGTATATTGGTTTATTTTTATATATATTAATAAAAAAATAAAATGTAAAAATAGTTTATGGTTTATATATATATATATATATATATATATATATATATATATATATATATATATATGGAAGAAAAGGTTGCCACCTAGGTGGGAATGCACTTACAGGTAGGAATTAATGCCAGCGCAAGGGCGCGAGCTGCGAACAGAGTCCCTTTCCTGCCAGACGCGTTTCGGGCCAACGCCCTCTTCAGTGGCAGCACATGTGACATGACGGCAGCTGCAGGCACCAGTAAATACCCTCAGTGATTATGCACAGGTGTGGAACCTGAAGCAATGCTTTCTGGGACTGGTGGTTCGATAAAACCCAAGTGGGTCGCCGCCGCCATTCGCATGCAAAAAAAGTTTTAAAGGGATTGCCAATGTCCCCGCAAGCACCCCGCAAGTAAAGGCACCTCCTGTACCACAAAAAGCTGCCCAAATGAGGCAGCCGTGGACCCGCAGTTTGTCCGCGGATGTGCAAACCCGCGACCGTGGCCGGCCGCTAACAAATGGAAGAAAAGGTTGCCACCTAGGTGGGAATGCACTTACAGGTAGGAATTAATGCCAGCGCAAGGGCGCGAGCTGCGAACAGAGTCCCTTTCCTGCCAGACGCGTTTCGGGCCAACGCCCTCTTCAGTGGCAGCACATGTGACATGACGGCAGCTGCAGGCACCAGTAAATACCCTCAGTGATTATGCACAGGTGTGGAACCTGAAGCAATGCTTTCTGGGACTGGTGGTTCGATAAAACCCAAGTGGGTCGCCGCCGCCATTCGCATGCAAAAAAAGTTTTAAAGGGATTGCCAATGTCCCCGCAAGCACCCCGCAAGTAAGGGTATTTACTGGTGCCTGCAGCTGCCGTCATGTCACATGTGCTGCCACTGAAGAGGGCGTTGGCCCGAAACGCGTCTGGCAGGAAAGGGACTCTGTTCGCAGCTCGCGCCCTTGCGCTGGCATTAATTCCTACCTGTAAGTGCATTCCCACCTAGGTGGCAACCTTTTCTTCCATTTGTTAGCGGCCGGCCACGGTCGCGGGTTTGCACATCCGCGGACAAACTGCGGGTCCACGGCTGCCTCATTTGGGCAGCTTTTTGTGGTACAGGAGGTGCCTTTACTTGCGGGGTGCTTGCGGGGACATTGGCAATCCCTTTAAAACTTTTTTTGCATGCATATGGCGGCGGCGACCCACTTGGGTTTTATCGAACCACCAGTCCCAGAAAGCATTGCTTCAGGTTCCACACCTGTGCATAATCACTGAGGGTATTTACTGGTGCCTGCAGCTGCCGTCATGTCACATGTGCTGCCACTGAAGAGGGCGTTGGCCCGAAACGCGTCTGGCAGGAAAGGGACTCTGTTCGCAGCTCGCGCCCTTGCGCTGGCATTAATTCCTACCTGTAAGTGCATTCCCACCTAGGTGGCAACCTTTTCTTCCATTTGTTAGCGGCCGGCCACGGTCGCGGGTTTGCACATCCGCGGACAAACTGCGGGTCCACGGCTGCCTCATTTGGGCAGCTTTTTGTGGTACAGGAGGTGCCTTTACTTGC